>NC_079438.1:22675695-22813195 GCF_903798145.1 Danio aesculapii
TCCACTTCCTCGTCATGATGCTGGTGACTCTTCTTAAAGGGGAAGCCCAACCCCCCCTCTGCAACAGGGGTGTAAACTGATACCTTCAAGATCCCTTTGGTCCAACGCATGTATAAGCTGTTACGACTTTTGGGGGATTTCCCCAACCCCCATTCAAAGGAACCATGGGTGTCCAAGGAACAATGCACCTCTTTGGGCAGCTTTACTGCGCCAGCCATGGGAGCTTTTGCATGGCCTTTTTCTTTCTCTTTCCCACAAAGGGATGGTATGAGCCCCATCAAACATGCACTATTTTAGGTAGCTTTACTGCGCCAGCTGTGGGAGCTTTTGCACGGTTTTTCCTTTTCAAAGGGTATCGTAGAACCCCATCGAACACACGCACCATTTTGGGCAGCTTTACTGCGCCAGCACTGGGAGCTTTTGCACGGCTTTTCCCTTTTCAAAGGGGATCGTAGAACCCGATCGAACACGCACTTTTTTGGGGCAGCGCCAGCTGTGTGAGCCTTTTCACGGCTTCTGGAACCAAATCATTAAACAACCATCAAACGGGGGCCAGACCGTAACCCCGGCACCACTGATCCTGGCTTGTTTCACCTCGTCGGAGACTACTAGCGCCCCTCCCAACCACCAGGGTGGGGGCGGGTGGGGGCCTAACCATTGGGGCGTCAACGAGCTCCTATCGGCCAGTAGAGTGGTCCAGACGCCAAACCGTCAGAAGCCAAGTCCACAATTTTACACATTCCCTGAATTCCTGATGGCAGGTCAGAAACAATTGGTGTCGGGCACGTACCTCCAGGCACGAGATATCCCAACAGGTAGGCCGGGAAAGATGGCTTGCCATCGAGCATGGCCTGGCGTGCTTGGGCATGGGTCTAATCAACTTTACTAGTGGGCGTCATCGTGCCCACTGGTTGTTCGAGACACCAGCAGTCTTCCAACTGGACCATGGTAGCTCGCTAGAAAGACCCACCACCCCCCAGACTCACTGCACTAGCTCTCACTTGACCAAAGCTTGCCCGGGGACCACACCCATCCTGGGGGGCCAGGGTCCACATTAGGGGGGGCTGGAACCACTGATCTCAATACACACAAGTCACACCCCTTCTGCCCGAGGACCCATACCCTTTCGGGTGCAATCGCCGGCCCCACAGGGTCCTCTTGATTGACACCTGTTCCCCAGCAATGCCCGGGCACCCCATACTTAAGCCCGGTATCATGAACTTAGCCAACAGCACGTGCTAGACAGAAGTTCCGTTGGTGACCCACCTGGCTCTGGGGCACCACCCTCTCCACCACCTCAATGTACTGTGGTTCAAAGATAGCTTGGGTGCACCAGCCTTTCCCAGTTCCACTACCTAGGGCAGTGCTCAAATTTCCAGGTGGCTGGCGTGCACCAACGGCACGTAGATCTAGCAACAGATGATATAAGAGTTCTGTGTCTGCCTTGCACAGTTGTCAGGATTCAGACGTGTTTGCTGGGGCATCTAGTCTACGTACAGAGCCAGGATTCTCAACCATGCCAGGATGCACAACCAAATACTCGCGGGAAATAGACGCACCTGCTCGGGCAGACGGATTGGCCAAATACCCCCTGCTTCTTTCCCATTGAGCCAGGACGTGCGACCGAAGGCTTGCGGGAAACGGACGCACCTGCTTGGGCAGATCAGCCTGGCCTTAGACCCCCTGCTTTTTTCTCCAGCGTGCCATGACGCGTGGCTGAAGGCTTGCTGGAAACGGACGCACCTGCTTGGGCAGACCAGCCTGGCCTTAGAGCCCCTGCTTTTTTCCCCAACGTGCCAGGATGCGCGGCCGAAGGCTTGCAGTAAATGGATGCACCTTCTCGGGCAGACCAGCCTGGCCTTAGACCGCCTGGTTCATTAAGTCCACAATTTCATGCCATCCCCAAAATCCTGATGGCAGGTCAGAGGCATTTGGCGCTGGGCACGTATTTCCTGGTGCGGGACGTCCCGACAGGTAGGCCAGGAAAGGTGATCTCCCGTCGGGCATGGCTTGGTGGGCTTGGGCCTTGGTCTTATAAACTACCAAGTACATTAGGAGTGTTAAAATTACTATTTACTTTGGACATGTAAGGTTCTTTAAGTGTTAAAGACATGTTAGCATTTTTATCTTCCAAAATTGTAAGGTTTTGGTAACTTTAATTACTTTATGCAGCAGAGCACAGGTCTCAACAGTCTATTATATCATAAAGCAAGAGATAACATTGATAACATTACAACTAACTGTACAGTATTTTAATCACTTAATATATATGTAATAATAAAATACAACAATTATTTTAAAGGTTATAAAATAATTTACATCATTTTAAAAGTAATGTATTTATCTTTTTAAATGTTCTCTGTCATTTTAATAAAAGCAGGCTTACTTTTATTTCACAACTAATATTTGTACTGTAGACTATATCTGTCTCAGTATTTGCTTGCTTGAGTATCTGTAGAGCTGCGGGATTTGTAGAGCTGCACATCGATGGATTACTCTTCAGTGTTTGGACTCTCAGTAGTGATTATTAAACCACACTGAACTGAGCTAAACTGAATTGGACTTAAACACTGAAAACTAAACTACACTGTTTCAATTTACTGTGATCTTCTATGTGAAGCTGCTTTGACACAATCTACATTGTAAAAGTGCTTTACAAATAAAGGTGAATTGAGTTGAATTGAGTATGCGTGTAAGAGAGTGATGTTTGCAGCTGTTGCAAGAAAACTCCAGAAAACATGTTGCTCTCCATGAACTACTATGGGTGATTCTATAGTTGCAGGTACATTTAGTGACCGAAGCCATTCTTTTATCAGCTTTTAAAAAAATTACATTTTTGATTATTAAAAAAATGCGTTCATCACTTTCATAAATCACTGTAAAAAGTCAAAATTCTGAAAAAATCTCCTAATTAGTCAGTGTATTTTTCCCATCTTGTATCATTGTGCATCATTTTAATTTTACATTTATAAACTATGAACTGCCAAAACTGTTACACCAATTACAAAAGGAAAACTGAATATTTTATTAATTACATAATGGACAATTGTCAAAATATTTTAATCCTGATTTCATTAGTGTCATATGATCTTTCCACTTCAAGTAGAATGTTTGGCTAAAAAGTTTACTGAAACTAAATATTATTACTGTCAATTCAGTTACAATTTAGTAACTACCCATAATCATTTTTCTTGCTCTGATATATTTTTATTACTAAATTCATCCATAACAGAGTTGACAAATAATATATAAGAAAAACTTTTTATTCCCTAAAAGTAAAAGATTTAATCATTTATGTTTGGCAAAAGCTGAATTATAAAAGCTAAATACACTTTCACTAAGATGCTGGAAATAATTGCTGTTTTTAAAGTTTTATTCTTCAACATTCTCAAATATCAAATATACATGCGATATAATCACCCATATTGCTTTAAATGCATATAATAATGTTTAAAGTAACTGTAGTGTTGTTGCGATGCTGGAATTTCCAGCTCTGAGATAATACCTTCAAAAAATATCAACATTCGATTCCATTTTCTATACTTTGTGATTTAAAAAAATCTTAATATTATTATTAATTATTATTTAATGCAGCAGAGCCAATGTGGTCATCAGTATTCTTAAATAACTATAAGCAAACGTTAGAATAGCAGATCTTTCCATATTAGCCTACTTGTTAGTGGTAGATCGCTAATACATGATCATTTTAAAGGCCCGTGCACAGCGGAATGCTTTTTGCTCGCGTTTTCCGTCAACGTTTAATGCCTCGTGACTAAATAAAGGGCGTCAATGTGATCGTGCACACCAACGAGCAAAACGGCAGACGTAAAAGCATGATTTAAAAAAAACGCCTCATGCTCGTTTTTTTTGTTTTGACGCGCTACGTTAAAACCTTCTCCACCAATGAGGTTGGCACATTTGTTTATGTGCACGGAGCTGCTGAAGTTACAGTAAACAGCACTTGGAGGCGCTCAAGCTCAAAACTGTTAATGAAGACACCTAGAGGCGATATGAATGTGAAGCTGCTTATTGCTCTGGTGAACAATAATCATTTCTTCATCGCTAGAGCTGGAGCTGCTGCTTAAACCACCCATAACAACAAGCGTGTCAACTTTGTCTTCTTCTTCTGTGTTACAAGCGGGTGTCAGAAGCTTAAAGTTGTGTAGCGCCATCTAACGTTAAGGAGTGATTTTGCGTACTCTTCTGCTTGACGCCAAACTTCTTAAAACGTTGAAGATAAACGCAAACGATAAGCGTCCCGGTGTGTACGAGCCTTTAGCCTATCACAAACATTTTTCTGAATTTATTTAACATTTACGCACAGATGCCGTTTAGCCTGCTTTATCATAGAAATCTGTGTGTGTGTCAACCTGAACATCTTGAATTCTGTATATTCATTATTGAATCCTGAATTTTCAATATTGCATTACACTATCTTTAAACACAACAGTGAACAGGAGCAGTTTAAGTCATCTGGTGAATCTGTTTTTGATGTTTTTCCCTTGTCAGTTAAAAAGGCCAATAACTGAAGAGATTGCATATAATAATTCGAGAGATTTAAAGGGGGAAAGGACAACACGTCAATCGACAGCACTTTACATGACTTTCGTATTTAATTAATCGAGTCAGTGATATTGAAATGAGTTCAGTTACTTACCTCTCAATATTGTTTATACAAGTGAGGGACACGCAGTGAGGGACGCAGCGGCACGCGTCAAGAGAAGAGATCTCATTTAAAGAGCAAAGCGAAAGCAAGATTATGGGTGGATATGTACCGGAATATTGATATTTTAACTCAAACTGCAACAAAGTGCTTTACACGTGTTTTAATTTCTATGTTGCACTTTGCACGAACTTCCCTACTGAAACTGACTGATTTGTCAATTTCTCTGTGTCATTAACAGACAGTGAACATAATATTCGCTCTTTCTCTTATTTAAGCGAACTCAACACATCTCCCGATAATCCTCCTCAGTGCTGCTGAACTATTTGCTTTCTTTAAGACTTTCTGTTGAATGAATTACGACTGCATGAAATTATATAAAAGGGAAGTGCGCTTGGTAATACGTGCTGAGACGTGTGATGCGCACAGAAATCTGAACTCGATGCTGAATTAGGTTCTCTTTATCTAATGCAGCTTGAATGGTTTAAAATGATTCAAACGGAATACTTTAATCAAGATTGTAAATGACTCTGGTTTGCCGAAACATGTTTTTAAAGCTCACGGTCACATCGTAAGCTGCTTTCACAGTTATGAAATGCATCGCAAAAAACTGTTATCTGATGTGGGACCAGGGTGGGCCAAGCTTCTGATTGGGTGGGCCAAGCTTCTGATTGGGCCCCCCTGTGGAGCCTGGCCTGGCACTTCATACTTGTTTATGCATGTAAGGCCTACTTTGTATATCTTTTTGAACATTTAATAAAAATAAAAACATTAAAATGAGATATAGTATATAATCCCAAATCTTATATTTGAAAACGTTGGAATAGAGTTTATTTTAAAGTGTGACTGAGATTATTAAACTCATATTAGGCTTCAAAACTCTATTTGTTTTAAAGTCTCTTCTTTCAGTTTTTATTTTGCCCAGCTAACATTGCTGGTTAGTAATAGTCATACATACATATATATGAAGAGTTTGGTTGCAAAATGCGATAAATGCCATTTTTTTGACACTTGTATTTTATTATTGGAAATCACTGTTCAGATGTACCTTAATCTATGTGTGAATTGCTGCCATTAATAACATATAAGAATGTACACTTTAGTTCTAGTACAAAATGTATTTTTTTTTTTACAAAAGTCCACCAGACTAGTCTCTTTACAAAGTGCGATATAACGGATATAGATCGTTCAGGAATCTGCGCGAGCTCAGCATCCCGTGGGAAGAGAGTCACCGCTGGGGAAGTGCTCCGAGTTTGCTCGTTGATTTAGAGATAAAATCAAAACAAAAAACATAAATTTAAAAAAAAAGAGTATTCAATAGGCTAACCAAAAAACCTTTACCATTTAATTGTTTATACTGTCGACGAGCTGTCAGTCACGTAAGCTACGTTACTGATCAACAGCTGTCTGTCAGTCAGAGAATCAAAAAAGCTCCAGAGTCAAGCTAATGTCATGGATTTCAATGACGGATTGAAGCCGGTCATTCCAGCTGCTGTTGGGAGAAAGAGGAAGGCATCTAAACAAAATCATCAAAGGGAGAAGAGCAAACGGGCAAGGCAATTAGGGAAAACATCCGTAGATTAATTATGGTCATCGTGCGAGAAATATTGGTCTGTGTCGTGTTGACAAACTGTCAGACGAAGATGAAGCCTACAGATGTTACTACTTCAATGTGTTCCTTATGGCGCCATTCATACCGCGGCGACAGCGGTACTTGGTGCGCCAGCAGCTTTTGACCGCTGGGTGGCAGTTTAACCACAGATATTCAGCTTTGCCTTTCCACAACACTAAACAGACTTTTCTGTGCGTACCTTATGTGATCAGATGTGTTCAATTAAAATATAATTTTGATTTAGTTTTCTTAGTAATAAACATGATCTTACCAGGGCTTAAAGTATTCCGGCACCATGCCGGATCTCCGGCGTGCGGCCGTGAGAGAAAAAAAATAGAGCTTGCACATGCGGTTTAGTTGGGGATGCTCAAAATAACCGATTAAGCATTAACCGAAAGGGCACGTTTGTAACCGATGAATGGTATCAGTTAAACGATTAAAATATGCTTTATACATTTTTAAAGTTTGGCTGCATACGGGGCATCTGTTAAATGGTTTACTGACTGCAGCCAGTGTTTTACGCTCTGCTTATGCTCGCTCAGCGCGTTTCAAGTTTTGCCGTTGTGTGCTGTGTGCTCGAGCGGAAAAGCGTGTTACTTGTTTCATTGTTTAGTCAAATGAAAGCACTGCAGGGTTTCTGTTGAGGTGACAGCGGGGTTTGGGTTGTCAATGTGAGTATGGAAAACTTTTAAACATGGAGGAGAGTACTTCTGGTCGCTGTTTCAAGTTATCCAGAGTTGTATTTATAGATCTTAAATATCACAATATTATTAAAATTACAATTATAACATCGACAGCAACTCGACTCGCGCACACGAGCTGATTCAGTCGTTTTCTAGTGACATACAAAAGAGTGCAGGGCTTCTTTTTTTTTTGTCAACCATAAAAGGCAGCGCAGTGTTTTTGGAACGTAAAGGCGTGCGCTTTGTGATCGGCCCCTAAATGTACAACAAATATTTGTTAACTCTTTGGATGGTAACACATGCAAACACACGTTTCTACAGATGCATTTTGCCAAAGAAGCAAATTGAAAGAAGGATATTTCTGGTCACAGTTTCACACAGAGTTGACATTAACCAGCGCTGATGCAGATCACCTCTGTGCTGTCTGGAGCCGCTTTATAAACTTAAAAAAGCAGGCTGTTGATGATTTAAGGTGGGCTACAACCAACAAACCCCTTTTTTATTTTATTTATTTTATTTTTTTGAAAATTACAGTTATTAATAGTTCTTATATAATATCAGCTTTTAAAATAGCCTACAATCTACGAATCAAACAAATCCAAAGATTTTCTTGATTTTGGTATAATGATAACTCCGCACCAAACTGAGGCTTTCATTTTATAGCTTATAAAACATGTATGCAATATCATATGTAAGGGCTGTGACGGTCACCGTGATGACGATCACTCTAGAACACACGTTTTCTGTTTTGTTGCCAAGTAGCCTATACATTTATGAATATAACGTTAACTTAGACGTGATACAGCAAGTTCAAGTTCAGCCATGAACCTCGCTGGAAAACTTTTATTACATCGCCAATCTGGAATCATTTTGGATTCGTGGCAAACGAGAAAGGCGAATCAATAATTAGGATGAAGCTATTTGTTGGCTTGTTTAGAAAAATAAGTGTTAAATGGACAAACACGTCGAACCTCCAGAGCTGCGGTCATGTCACCCAGCCCATGAAATGCGGAGCCAGCTCCGGTGTCATCTACTGAACGCAAATGCCCAGCTAGTCCAGCCAGGTATGGCAAAGAGGCCTTTTCAAAAATGGCCAAATACAAAAGAGAAACTGATAAATAGTAGACGTTGATGAGAAATGGAGCAGCATATTTGGTAGTTGAGAACGCGCCGCTCCGCGATGTAGAGCTGGTTTCCGAGAAATGCAGGCGGCGGAGCAAGATACCCTCTTTGCCACGGTTGCGAAAAAGCATGCGCTACAGGCACACCGTCTCAGTGCTGCTGGAAACATTGTAATCTCAAATAAGTCTCCGCTTAAACCGAACAAAGTCAACATGTTAGTTTTTCTGGCAAAGAATTTAAAATATGAATAGAAAACAAAAGGCGGAGAGACGCAGTTTTTTTTCAACATCTGACTTATGTTGTTACAAGCCTAGGCTAATATTTGTGTTCTTCGTTACTATTTATATTATTATTGATTAGTATTTGTGAAGTTTCTAAAATGTAACGTTTACTGTTTCAAGCAGTTAAAGTTATTTCTATTTAACTAGCCTTCATTATTATAGGCTGTATTGTGTTGTTTTATCAACGAAAGTTAAACAACAAACATGTTCGTTTGTACGGATATTTAGCAGAATACTTTGGTCTTTTTTGATTTGTTAATTTTTACATGAAATGTAAATTAACTTAGGTAGGCTACTTGGGTACAGGGGCGTAATTTGTTGGTAGTATACCGAGGAATGCTTAGACAGTGAATATTGTCATCATTATTTAAAAAATTATAAATAAATAAATAAATAAATAAAACGCCTTACGGAAAGGATGAAATAAAGGAAAAGCATGCTCTTAATCATTCTTCATAATCTGATTCGTAGCTATACATGCAATAAACTTATATTGCGCCGACAAGAACAAGCTCTAAAAGGTAAAGTCTAAAGCCAGAGGAGTTATTGATATTAATGTTAGTTGTTAATATGATCGTAAACACTGCGTTGTATAATTAACGCCGTCATTGTGTCGTGTCTGCGATTTTTTTTTTTTCTCGTTGAAGAACAGAAAATTCATGTTATCGCCGTCTTCCCAGCCAGGTTTTCATGCACAGTTTCCGTTTTTGTTTCTTCTCAAACAATAAAGTTTCGCTATAGCAGGCCCGGCGGCAGGATGTCATAAATGAGGGCGCAAGGGCGATGTTTTTATATAACGTGCTAAAATTGAAAAATGAAATTTACATGAAGAGCTTTATTAGTGAAAAGCTGCCGAGCGCAACGAAATGGGCTATAAGCTATATTTGCTCTTATGTGCTGAAATACTAAACACTTTCCTTAAGACCACAGAATAATATGCAACATCTAAATGTCATATAGCCAATAAGGTAAAATTAACATGTTTCAGGTCTCTCCAGTGCATTTGGACTGAATATTTGACTGTGTCTTACTGGATGTCTCCAGTAACTCTGACAAACATAGAGGCACAAGCAGACTGTAGAATTCATTCATTAATTCTTTCTTTTATTTATTTATTGTCAACCAAATATATATAAATTAATGTGTGTGTGTGTGTGTGTGTGATGGCAGCAGACTGAAGAAGTTGTGCATTGGGTGGGTGGCATCTGCTGTTATGCAGAGGGCTTTACGGGTAAGACGTGTGCTGTAAATGTCCTGAAGGGAGGGGAGAGAGACACCAACGATCTTCTCAGCTGTTCTCACTATGCGTTGAAGTGTTTTCCTGCAGGATGCATTGCACAGTGATGCAGCTGGTCAGGATGCTCTCAATAGTGCCTCTGTAGAAGGTGTACATGATTGGGGCTGGTGCTCTTGCTCTTTTGAGTGGCAGCCTGTTTGAACATATCCCAGTCTGTGGTATTGAAGCAGTCTTGTGAAGCCTCTGAAGAACCTTCTGGCCACACTTGTATCTCCTTGCAAACCGGTTTGGTGACTTTAACGATCGGTCTGTAAGCAGGCATTAACATGACAGTTAAGTGGTCCACCAAGGTGGGGGAGGGGGAAGGCTTTGTAAGCTCCTCTCTGTGTGTTATTGCCCCGTGTTGGAAAGTCTATGTGTTGTTGTATTTTTGGAAACACACTCTTTAGGTCTGCATGGTTAAAGTCCCCTGCCAGGATGAGAAAAGCATCGGGGTGGGCTGTCTGCTGCTCACTAATGTGCAGTTTCCGTAAACACAAAAGCACAACAGTCCTTTACAGTCCTATGTGATGAACGAAGTAGACGGATGTAGTCCAGTTTGTTGTCTAGCGAGCGTACGTTCGCTAGAATGATGGAGGGGATAGCGGGTTTGTGGGTGTTAGCCGCTAGCCTTGTTCGGATACCCCCGCGCTTACCCCTGTTCTACTTCCTCTCACGCCGCTTGAAGCGCCTCCATTGTGGGCGAGGTGGTGAGGTGGGGGTCGGAGGATGGGTAGGCATCCGGAGCAAGCCGAGATCTTGCATCAGTGTCCGCGGAGTTTAACTTGTGAAGTTTGTTTCTACCGATGTCGAGCAGAAATGTTCGACTATATGCGTGCTTAAGGACAGATAAACGTGACGTTGACGCACAATAACACGGCGACGTACACATTAATAACACATTAATAAATAATACCAAGTTTTTAAATCAATAAGCAAACTGACGCATCTCCGCGTGTGCGCAAAGAACAGGCGCGCCTCTTGCAGGCGCTGCTCTGAGAGTCCCGGTAGTAAACATGCACGCCAAAAAAGACGGCTACCTGCTTGTTACGCGCCGCTCATGCGTTGTAAAACCAGCATAACAGCTTTTTTTGTGTTGCAAGTGGACAAAACTAAAGTTTAAAGAATATGATGGTGATCTTACTAAGCATGCCTCCTGATAGATTTTTTGTATGAAGCAAAAAGGAGGGATGACGAGTCAGGGAGGTAAGACTTAACAAACCTAATTATCTGCCATGTGTCAAGTCTACAACAGATAATCCTATAACACATCTTTTTTTTTTGTATTTTATTGAATTGTCAATAGAATTTCATTAAAATGAAATTAATATTTATGCAAAAGTAATTTCTTAAATGATCTTAGCATCACTCCAGTTGTCAACATTGTTTTCCAGTTACATTTAAGATTATTTAGAAGAATAATAATATGTATATAAGAATAATAATATGTATATAAAAATAATGTATAATAATAAGAATACTTTTATTTATAATTTATAATTATTTTAAAGATAATGACTTGAGAATATGATTTTACCTCAGCGCTGCACTTTTCTCCTTTGCCCTCGCGCTGAGTTCAGGTGACTGAGTGTTGTGAAGTAGTTAAACTATTCTCAGTTTAATGTACAGTGTCAAACTGGCACAGGTATATCAGTATATTAATACAGGCTTTGCTAAAAGGCTGGTCAAATGTCTTTTTTTACAGAAGCTAACAGACGCGCATGCTTCGACCACGGTGATGAGTCAACAATCGCATATATTTTGACTTATTTAAAGTAGGCTTTAGCACAGGGCCGCTGCTGGCCAAAATGGTGCCCTAAGCAGAATTTTGCAGTGGTGCCCCCACTAAAACCACAAAAAAAAAACACATACACAAAAATATGCATTGAAACATGTATTTATTTATGTGTATTATATATATATATATATATATATATATATATATATATATATATATATATATATATATATATATATATATATATATATATATGATAAAATGTTTGGAAAGGAGTTTTCCTTATTTTCAACCATTTACAAAAGGTCATCAATAAAACAAAAATTATACTTAAACATTAAATAAAATCTTTACATTATAAGATAATGCTTAACATAAATAAACAGACATGTCTTCTGAAACTAAGCTGTAGGTTGTGTGATTCCTTCAAAAGGCTAAAATTAATTCTATATTATTTATCCATTATTCATTCATTCTTTTTCTTTTCAGTTTAGTCCCTTTATTAATCTGGTGTCAAACCAACACTGGAAAATATTTATCCATTATGTGTAACAATATGATATACATTTTGTTGATGTGAATTTTCCTGAATTCAGCAGCTATAATCATTTCATGTTGTAAGGGTGCCCTCATGGGGTGTACAAGGGAACTGCAGACATATGTATTGTACATAGAAATATGTCTATGGTATCATAGATGACGCAACACAGTGGTTGCTATGATACATGATGCACACTGTAGATTCTTAACAGGAAAAAACTCTCAGAATTCTGACTTTTTATATTAAACAATTGCAACATTATATATCAGAATTGCATGACAGAATCTAAATTCTGACTTTATGACTCGGAATTGTGAATTTATATCTCAGAATTTGAGTTTTAGAACTCGGAATTTTTAGTTTTTCTCACGCAATTCTATGAAAAAAGGTTGTAATGAATGAATGAATAATGGATAAATAATATAGAATTAATTTTATCCTTTTGAAGGAATCACACAACCTACAGCTTAGTTTCAGATGGTCTGTTTAGTGCTTTATAATTCCCAATGCCTTAGTTAAAAAGAATTATAGTCTCCATAACCCACTCAAACATCTTTTTTTCTCTTTTTTATTCAAAGTTGGGAACTGGCTTCTATAGAAAACGGCTTGGTTTATTGTGGAAAAAAAAGCATTTTAACAAAAAAAAATGTATGTCTTACCATAGCTCAAAAACAATGAATGGCAGCAAAGCACGAAATTAATTCACATAAACTGAGTTTACACTGCAAATCAGGCAGATTGGTTGGAGTTGTGGCGATGTTTAGGGTTAATTAATTCGCCTCGCTAATGTAATGTTACTTCAAATAAAATATGATTTTCAGATTCACAGACAAATGAACATACCTGAAAGGGATGCACGGGATTCATCTTGTGCTTTTTTTCTTTTTCTCTTCTCAGCCCCAGACTGTTGTTGTCTTTTGCCGAGCATTGTATTGCATTAATCTATCTGCTAGCAGCCGCAAAGGCGCAAACACAGGTGGACCGGGCCGCGTGAATGCGCGTACGCGCGCATGAACGCAAAAAATGTCTTGACACGTGTCACGTTTTTTTGCGTTCATCATAAAATGCATTTAAAAATATATATTTATTATTTTTTATGTATATTAATTCTTTTGTTAATATTAATATACAAGGAAGAGATTTTTTTTTTTTGAGCACCGGAGATTTTGCCCCCCTTCGAAGGTGAGGCCCTACACAGCCTGCGTACTCTGCGTATAGGGAGCGGCGGTACTGGGCAAAATGGCCCAGTGGCCTAATGGATAAGGCATCAACCTCCGGGGCTTGGGATTGTTGGTTCAAGTCCCATCTGGGTTGTCTTTGAAGGTCTCACTTCAATTTGGGAGCAATGTTTGGTGGATGAAACACAGTAGCTGTGAAAACCTTTTTGAGATGAACCTGAAAGGTTCCGCTAAGCTATGGCAAGGGGCTTTCAGAGGGCCAACTCCACAAACAGGTGCTTCCGCAGACAGGTGACCGGATAGCTCAGTCGCTAGAGCAACTTTTAATCTATGATGGACTAGAAATCCATTGGGGTTTCCCCGCGCAGGTTCGAATCCTGCCGACTATGTAGTTTTGCACGTCCACTTATGTTGTTGTTCTCTTTTCTTTCAAGCCTTCTATACGTAATTGCAATCCTCCTCTGCATCTCACAAGCAAGCCCCTGTCACTTAGTGACCAGGCAGCTGTGGTTGAGCGACAGTGGTTTGCCGCGACCGTACAGTGATCCGTACTCTGTGTTGTGGCCAGAGAAATCCCAGTTTGAATCCCAGTCACAGCAGCACGTACCTGTTAACGGAAAGCCATGCTGGGCTGAGTTTTCGTCACCTCAGGCCACGGCTGGATTTCTCACCCCAACCTCTGCTGTATCTAGTGTTGCCCACATCCGGCCAACAGAGCAAATGAGTCAAGGCCAGGTGTAGTCGTGGCTGAGAGGTTAAGGTGATGGACTCGAAATCCATTGGGGTCTCCCTGCGCAGGTTCGAACCCTGCTGACTATGTCGGTTGGTATTTCCACAAAGTCCACTTGCTGTTTTTGCTCATTGCCCCCTAACGGAAAAGCCGTCCTCCTCTGAATCTCGCAAACAAACCAGTGTCCCTTAGTGTCCAGCCAGCTGCAGAGCTTATCGGTGAGCGAGCTGTGTGCCGTGATCGTATAGTGGTCAGTACTCTGCGTTGTGGCCGCAGCAACTCCGGTTCGAACCCGGGTCACGGCAGCGTGTTCCTGTTAACTGCGAGCAATGCTTGTGCCGCTTTTTACAACCTCAGGCCATTTATACCCCAACTGTGCTGCGTTCAATGTTGCCCACATTCAGCAGAAAAAGTCAACAGGCTGCCACCATGTGTAGTCGTGGCCGAGAGGTTAAGGCGATGGGATTGAAATCCATTGGGGTCTCCCCGAGCAGGTTCGAACCCTTCTGACTCAGGAACAGGCAGCTGTTTTTGCTTTTTCTCTCTGTGAGAGGAACTGTGGCTTTTGCGACGTTTGGTTGCGGGCCTGCGTGTTTAATCCCATATTGAATAATTAAAGTCCAGCGACTAGTTGCAATTTAGCTTTTTTTGTAGTCCCTACACTCTGATGATGCCTAGAGAAACGTTCAATAAATCGACAGCAACATCTTGTACGGCTCATCAAGATTGGGATTTGATAGTTTTTTTTCCAAGTCGCCCAGTCCTTTTTGGCTGTCCCTTTGTGGCACATTTTCCCCACTCCATCTGCTTCTGGAGAGTTGCTTTATGCACAGCTCTTTTCAAGACTGATGCTAGCACAGTTCCAAAAGGCCCAGGCGAAATGTGCTTTTGGCCATGCTTTTGGACCATGGCTTTGGTAACACCTAATGACTTCAAGGTCTGTCATGGTGCAGCTCAGCAGTGGCATGGCACAGCTCTGAAACGCCGTTTCCTGGAGGACGACTGCATCTGTTTTTTTTAAGAGGACGCAGGTCTGTGCTGTGATGAGAAAGTGTTGTCAGCTGGCAAGGGGCTTGCAGAGGGCCAACTCCGCAAACAGGTGCTTCCGCAGACAGGAGCCTGGATAGCTCAGTCGGTAGAGCATCAGACTTTTAATCTGAGGGTCCAGGGCTCAAGTCCCTGTTCGGTCGAAGGCCTGTCTCTTTGTCAGAGACCTCGTTGATATTTTCATATCACTTGGTGGCTGTCCATTGTTGTGTGACCTGCGAGAGCACGTTGCTCTGAATTCAGATCATCAGCTTGTGTGGAAAGAGTGCCCATGAAGTTAGCTGAGTGTGTTAGATTAGAGAGCTATGCTGTCCCTGCTTCCCAGAGATTGTACGGAAAAGTTGTACAAGAGCTAGTGCACCTTCCTCTACCCCTGTTGACCCTGTGCTTGGTTGCCACCTCAGTAGGAGAGAGAAAGCAGACGTCTGTAGTCGTGGCCAAGTGGTTAAGGCGATGGACTAGAAATCCATTGGGGTTTCCCTGCGCAGGTTCGAATCCTGCTGACTACGTTGTATTGCACGTCCACTTATGTTGTTGTTCTCTTTTCTTTCAAGCCTCCTATACGTAATTGCAATCCTCCTCTGCAACTCACAAACAAGCCCCTGTCACTTAGAGACCAGGCAGCTGTGGGTGAGCGACAGTGGTTTGCCGCGACTGTACAGTGATCCGTACTCTGTGTTGTGGCCAGAAAAATCCCAGTTTGAATCCCGGTCACAGCAGTGCGTACCTGTTAACGGAAAGCCATGCTGGGCTGTTTTCGTCACCTCAGGCCATGGCTGGATTTCTCACCCCCACCTCTGCTGTATCTAGTGTTGCCCACATCCGGCCAACAGAGAGAGCAGACAAGTCAAGGCAAGGTGTAGTCGTGGCCGAGAGGTTAAGGCGATGGACTCGAAATCCATTGGGGTCTCCCCGTGCAGGTTCGAACCCTGCCGACTATGTCGGTTGGTATTTCCACAAAGTCCACTTGCTTATTTTGCTCATTGCCCCCTAACGGAAATGCCGTCCTCCTCTGAATCTTGCAAACAAACCAGTGTCCCTTAGTGTCCAGGTAGCTGCAGAGCTTATCGGTGAGCGAGCGGTGTGCCGTGATCGTATAGTGGTCAGTACTCTGCGTTGTGGCCGCAGCAACCTTGTGCCTTGTGGCCAAGCAATGCTTGTGCCGCTTTTTACAATCTCAGGCCATTTATGCCCCAACTGTGCTGCGTTCAATGTTGCCCAAATTCAGCAGAAAAAGTCAACGGGCTGCCAAGATGCGTAGTCGTGGCCGAGAGGTTAAGGCGATGGACTTGAAATCCATTGGGCTCTCCCCGCGCAGGTTCGAACCCTGCCGACTACGGAATAGCCAGCTACTTTTGCTTTTTCTCTCTGTGAGAGGAACTGTGGCTTTTGCTCTGAATTCAGATCATCAGCTTGTGTGGAAAGAGTGCCCATGAAGTTAGCTGAGTGTGTTAGATTAGAGAGCTATGCTGTCCCTGCTTCCCAGAGATTGTACGGAAAAGTTGTACAAGAGCTAGTGCACCTTCCTCTACCCCTGTTGACCCTGTGCTTGGTTGCCACCTCAGTAGGAGAGAGACAGCAGACAACTGTAGTCGTGGCCGAGTGCTTAAGGCGATGGACTAGAAATCCATTGGGGTTTCCCCGCGCAGGATCGAATCCTGCCGACTACGTTGTTTTGCACGTCAACTTATGTTGTTGTTCTCTTTTCTTTCAAGCCTCCTATACGTAATTGCAATCCTCCTCTGCAACTCACAAACAAGCCCCTGTCACTTAGAGAACAGGCAGCTGTGGGTGAGCGACAGTGGTTTGCCGCGACTGTACAGTGATCCGTACTCTGTGTTGTGGCCAGAAAAATCCCAGTTTGAATCCCGGTCACAGCAGCGCGTACCTGTTAACGGAAAGCCATGCTGGGCTGAGTTTTCGTCACCTCAGGCCATGGCTGGATTTCTCACCCCAACCTCTGCTGTATCTAGTGTTGCCCACATCCGGCCAACAGAGCAGACGAGTCAAGGCCAGGTGTAGTTGTGGCCGAGAGGTTAAGGCGATGGACTCGAAATCCATTGGGGTCTCCCCGCGCAGGTTCGAACCCTGCCGACTATGTCGGTTGGTATTTCCACAAAGTCCACTTGCTTATTTTGCTTATTGCCCCCTAACGGAAATGCCGTCCTCCTCTGAATCTCGCAAACAAACCAGTGTACCTTAGTGTCCAGGTAGCTGCAGAGCTTATCGGTGAGCGAGCGGTGTGACGTGATCGTATAGTGGTCAGTACTCTGTGTTGTGGCCGCAGCAATCCCGGTTGGAATCCGAGTCACGGCAGCGTGTTCCTGTTAACTGCGAGCAATGCTTGTGTCGCTTTTTACAATCTCAGACCATTTATGCCCCAACTGTGCTGCATTCAATGTTGCCCAAATTCAGCAGAAAAGGTCGACGGACTGCCACCATGCGTAGTCGTGGCCGAGAGGTTAAGGCGATGGACTTGAAGTCCATTGGGGTCTCCCCGCGCAGGTTCGAACCCTGCTGATTACGGAAAAGCCAGCTGCTTTTGCTTTTTCTCTCTGTGAGAGGAACTGTGGCTTTTGCTCTGAATTCAGATCATCAGCTTGTGTGGAAAGAGTGCCTATGAAGTTAGCTGAGTGTGTTAGAGAGCTATGCTTTCCCTGCTTCCCAGAGATTGTACGGAAAAGTTTCACAATAGCTAGTGCACCTTCCTCTACCCCTGTTGACCCTGTGCTTGGTTGCCACCTCAGCAGGAGAGAGAACGAAGACGTCTGTAGTCGTGGCCGAGTGGTTAAGGCGATAGACTAGAAATCCATTGTGGTTTCCCCGCGCAGGTTCGAATCCTGCTGACTACGTTGTTTTGCACGTCCACTTATGTTGTTGTTCCCCACTCCATCTGCTTCTGGAGAGTTGCTTTATGCACAGCTCTTTTCAAGACTGATGCTAGCACAGTTCCAAAAGGCCCAGGCGAAATGTGCTTTTGGCCATGCTTTTGGACCATGGCTTTGGTAACACCTAATGACTTCAATGTCCTTCACGGTGCAGCTCAGCAGTTGCATGGCACAGCTCTGAAATGCCGTTTCCTGGAGGACGACTGCATCTGTTTTTTTAAGAGGACGCAGGTCTGTGCTGTGATGAGAAAGTGTTGTCGCGCGGCAAGGGGCTTGCAGAGGGCCAACTCCGCAAACAGGTGCTTCTGCAGACAGGAGCCCGGATAGCTCAGTCGGTAGAGCATCAGACTTTTAATCTGAGGGTCCAGGGTTCAAGTCCCTGTTTGGGCGAAGGCCTGTCTGTTTGTCAGAGACCTCGTCGTTATTTTCATATCACTTGATGGCTGTCCATTGTGGTGTGGCCTGCGAGAGCACGTTGCTCTGAATTCAGATCATCAGCTTGTGTGGAAAGAGTGCCCATGAAGTTAGCTGAGTGTGTTAGATTAGAGAGCTATGCTGTCCCTGCTTCCCAGAGATTGTACAGAAAAGTTGTACAAGAGCTAGCACAACCTCTGCTGTATCTAGTGTTGCCCACATCCGGCCAACAGAGCAGACGAGTCAAGGCCAGGTGTAGTCGTGGCCGAGAGGTTAAGGCGATGGACTCGAAATCCATTGGGGTCTCCCCGCGCAGGTTCGAACCCTGCTGATTACGGAAAAGCCAGCTGCTTTTGCTTTTTCTCTCTGTGAGAGGAACTGTGGCTTTTGCTCTGAATTCAGATCATCAGCTTGTGTGGAAAGAGTGCCTATGAAGTTAGCTGAGTGTGTTAGAGAGCTATGCTTTCCCTGCTTCCCAGAGATTGTACGGAAAAGTTTCACAATAGCTAGTGCACCTTCCTCTACCCCTGTTGACCCTGTGCTTGGTTGCCACCTCAGCAGGAGAGAGAACGAAGACGTCTGTAGTCGTGGCCGAGTGGTTAAGGCGATAGACTAGAAATCCATTGTGGTTTCCCCGCGCAGGTTCGAATCCTGCTGACTACGTTGTTTTGCACGTCCACTTATGTTGTTGTTCTCTTTTCTTTCAAGCCTCCTACACGTAATTGCAATCCTCCTCTGCATCTCACAAACAAGCCCCTGTTACTTAGTGACCAGGCAGCTGTGGGTGAGCGACAGTGATTTGCCGCGACCGTACAGTGATCCGTACTCTGTGTTGTGGCCAGAGATATCCCAGTTTGAATCCCGGTCACAAACCAGTGTCCCTTAGTGTCCAGGCAGCTGCAGAGCTCATCAGTGAGCGAGTGGTGTGCCGTGATTGTATAGTGGTCAGTACTCTGCGTTGTGGCCGCAGCAACCCCGTTTCGAATGCGGGTCACGGCAGCGTGTTCCTGTTAACTGCGAGCAATGCTAGTGCCGCTTTTTACAACCTCAGGCCATTTATGCCCCAACTGTGCTGCGTTCAATGTTGCCCACATTCAGCAGAAAAAGTCAACGGGCTGCCACCATGCGTAGTCGTGGCCGAGAGGTCAAGGCGATGGACTTGAAATCCATTGGGGTTTCCCCGCGCAGGTTCGAACCCTGCCGACTACGGAACAGCCAGCTGCTTTTGCTTTTTCTCTCTGTGAGAGGAACTGTGGCTTTTGCGACGTTTGGTTGCGGGCCTGCGTGTTTAATCCCATATTAAATAATTCAAGTCCAGCGACTAGTCGCAATTTAGCTTTTTTTGTAGTCCCTACACTTTGATGTTGCCTAGAGAAACGTTCAATAAATCGACAGCAACATCTTGTACGGCTCATCAAGATTGGGATTTGATAGTTTTTTTTCCAAGTCGCCCAGTCCTTTTTGGCTGTCCCTTTGTGGCACATTTTCCCCACTCCATCTGCTTCTGGAGAGTTGCTTTATGCACAGCTCTTTTCAAGACTGATGCTAGCACAGTTCCAAAAGGCCCAGGCGAAATGTGCTTTTGGCCATGCTTTTGGACCATGGCTTTGGTAACACCTAATGACTTCAATGTCCTTCACGGTGCAGCTCAGCAGTTGCATGGCACAGCTCTGAAATGCCGTTTCCTGGAGGACGACTGCATCTGTTTTTTTAAGAGGACGCAGGTCTGTGCTGTGATGAGAAAGTGTTGTCGCGCGGCAAGGGGCTTGCAGAGGGCCAACTCCGCAAACAGGTGCTTCTGCAGACAGGAGCCCGGATAGCTCAGTCGGTAGAGCATCAGACTTTTAATCTGAGGGTCCAGGGTTCAAGTCCCTGTTTGGGCGAAGGCCTGTCTGTTTGTCAGAGACCTCGTCGTTATTTTCATATCACTTGATGGCTGTCCATTGTGGTGTGGCCTGCGAGAGCACGTTGCTCTGAATTCAGATCATCAGCTTGTGTGGAAAGAGTGCCCATGAAGTTAGCTGAGTGTGTTAGATTAGAGAGCTATGCTGTCCCTGCTTCCCAGAGATTGTACAGAAAAGTTGTACAAGAGCTAGCACAACCTCTGCTGTATCTAGTGTTGCCCACATCCGGCCAACAGAGCAGACGAGTCAAGGCCAGGTGTAGTCGTGGCCGAGAGGTTAAGGCGATGGACTCGAAATCCATTGGGGTCTCCCCGCGCAGGTTCGAACCCTGCCGACTACGGAACAGCCAGCTGCTTTTGCTTTTTCTCTCTGTGAGAGGAACTGTGGCTTTTGCGACGTTTGGTTGCGGGCCTGCGTGTTTAATCCCATATTAAATAATTCAAGTCCAGCGACTAGTCGCAATTTAGCTTTTTTTGTAGTCCCTACACTCTGATGTTGCCTAGAGAAACGTTCAATAAATCGACAGCAACATCTTGTACGGCTCATCAAGATTGGGATTTGATAGTTTTTTTTCCAAGTCACCCAGTCCTTTTTGGCTGTCCCTTTGTGGCACATTTTCCCCACTCCATCTGCTTCTGGAGAGTTGCTTTATGCACAGCTCTTTTCAAGACTGATGCTAGCACAGTTCCAAAAGGCCCAGGCGAAATGTGCTTTTGGCCATGCTTTTGGACCATGGCTTTGGTAACACCTAATGACTTCAATGTCTTTCACGGTGCAGCTCAGCAGTGGCATGGCACAGCTCTGAAACGCCGTTTCCTGGAGGACGACTGCATCTGCTTTTTTTAAGAGGACGCAGGTCTGTGCTGTGATGAGAAAGTGTTGTCAGCCGGTAAGGATATAACTGCCTGAATGTAGATTATACCGGTTTTTAACCAGTTTTGATAAAGACGGCTGAGACTACACTTAGCCTCGGATAAGAAACAGATTATACTTTAAGTGTGTGTGTTTTATTTGATTGTGGATCCGTTTCACAGATCTGGAGTCAGCTCTAAACAGTCTAGTGGATGTCTGACGTTTATGCTTGAGATACTGTTCAGAATTGTATGCACTTTTTTTATTGTGCAGGACTTAGTTTGCGACTTTCTGTGATTGTTTGCAACTCCAGTGTTTCTTGGCAAAAGGGATGTGCTGGTAGAGAAAAGCAACAAAAATAAAACCGAAGCGCGCGACTACTGACTGCCCTGGGGGCCGTCCATTTTCAAAGACGTATGACAGAGAGGCAGGGTGCAGTGGCTGTCCCGTAGCTCGCCATGATCGTATAGTGGTTAGTACTCTGCGTTGTGGACGCAGCAACCCCGGTTTGAATCCGGGTCACGGCAGACTTTTCAAGGTGGCATTGGCGTTGCACTCTGTGATGCCATCCGTAATCTCCTGCCTCCTTTTAGTGCAGGCTGTGCTAATGGCACGTCCTGAATGTTTACGTTTCCTAAAGTGTAGAAGACTTGAGATTCGAAATGAGCAACGGGACCTTTGATGCCAGCACGCTGTGTAGGTAAGCATTGATCAAGTCACGCTTCTAAGGCATGGAAGGAATCGTTTCAATGGTTAAGTCTCCATTTATTGCCACAACAACAGAAAGACCTTCTGCAGTTGTCATTGATCTTTTTAATGTCTCCCACATGACATGGAGTCCAAACTACTGTGTTTTACTGACGTCTACACCTACAACAACCATAAACCCAACCTCACAGTAGCCTGTTGTGTTTTAGCAACATCTACACCAACCACAAGTCCAAACCCCACCTCACGGTAAACTTTTGTGTACCGTAAAGGTCTGCGCCGACCACAGCCCTAAACCTTGCCTACTTGCAAGGCACTGCCATGGAGCCCGGGTAGCTCTGTCGGTAGAGCATCAGACTTTTAATCTGAGGGTCCAGGGTTCAAGTCCCTGCTCGGGCGTGTAAGGCTCTTCTTGTGTAGCCACAGCTTTTGCCAGTGAGCTATTGCTTGCTGAAAGTTTCATCTGGATGCACAACACGTGTACAAGGCATGAGGACATGGAGAGCACAGGCAGTCTTGTAGTTGCGGCCGAGTGGTTAAGGTGGTGCATTAGAAATTCATTGGGGTCTTCTCGCGCTGGTTCGAGTCCTGCAGACCACGTACTCGTCCTCTTCCTTTTTAAACTTGCAACAGTCATCAAACGTTTGCAATTCCAGCGTTACTTGGGAAAAGCGTCGTGCTGGTAGGAGGAGAAAAACAACAGTGTGCGCTCACTGAACCGAAAGGGGCAAATCAGAGGGAGAAACATGCCACACAGGGGCCACAACGGCTGTCCGGTAACTCGCCGTGAACGGATTGTGGTTAGTACTCTGCATTGTGGCCGCAGCAACCCCGCTTCGAATCAGGGTCACGGCAGGATTCCTTACGGTGACATTGGCATCTTGCCACCTGTTTTGTACAGCCCACTTTTCAGTCCACGCTGCTACTCTGACACGTCACAAGCGCTTAAATCTAAGCTAATGCCCCAGTGATCCCGGATAACTCAGTCGGTAGAGCGTCAGACTTTTCATCTGACGTTCCTGGGTTCAAGTCCCTGTTTGGGCGTGTAAGCCAACTTTTGTAGAGCATGGAGGATTTGGACTTATACCTTCCTATCCATCTCAGCATGAATCAACGTTTATCCTTTCCTCACCATCTTGTTCCTCATTATTTTTATATAATCATTTGATTATTTAAATGAGTAATTAACTTTGAATTGATTTTAATTAATGAATAAGTTAACACATTGCTTAATATAAGAATAACTTTTTCAGGAGCCACCAAACTAGGTCAGAGGTCACGGAGGCCTTGAGTGGAGCTGAGGGCTGAGGACCGGAAGCAACTGTCTCCATAGTTATTTCTAAGAGTTAATAATATCTAAAATGACTTAAGGAATTTTGCTGTTTTTACGGTTAATTCTTTTAAGGTGATTCTACTTTTTATTCAAGATAGACTTTGTGTAGTAAGGATATAACTGCCTGAATGTAGATTATACCATTTTTTAACCAGTTTTGATAAAGACGGCTGAGACTACACTCAGCCTCGGATAAGAAACAGATTATACTTTAAGTGTGTGTGTTCTATTTGATTGTGGATCCATTTCACAGGTCTGGAGTCAGCTCTAAACAGTCTAGTGGATGTCTGACGTTTATGCTTGAGATATTGTTCAGAATTGTACGCACGCACCCCATGTGGAAATTTTCCTAGTCTATCTGTGTTTTATCCAATCAGGTTAGAACACCTACATTCCAATTAGAATTTCTATCATATTTTGGAACCTTTCCTAAGGGATTCCAATAGGATTTCTGTAAAGGATTCCAACTGGAATTCTCAATGGAATCCTAGAAAGAAATCCTATTGGAATCCTTTAGAAAAGATTCCAAAATATGATAGAAATTCCAATAGGATTTCTGTATAGGATTCCATTTAGAATTCCTATTTGTTTTTGGAACCTTAAAACCCAAAGGAATCCATCAGATTGTCTAATACGACTTATATGACAAGTATATGGGATTTTAATGGAATCCTAAATGTACACTTTTTATTTTGTATCTGTGACTGTCTTATGAAAAGTCACCTTGACACCTTAATTTTTGTGCAACCTATATTAGAGAACAGCATTAGTGCACAAACCTCTGAAAATATTGATTTAAAAAGGGCAACAAAATTATGTCCTGTTGTTTCAACATTGTTCAATTTGAATTCAGTTTTCATTATATGAGCAGATAAAAAATATTCACACACAATGTTTTAAAAAATTACACAAAATTGTGGTGTCTTTTTGTCATTTTGCACTTAATCAGCGCATATTGAGAGACGGGCTTCCCTATTTGGCTGGCTTCAACATTCTATTAATTTTTGATGTAAACTGTCTGAGATAAGAAAAAGAAACATATTTAGACTCAACCCCATCTGAGAGCAAAAGAACCCCCCCACCCCCTCCAGCCACAGCACTCAGCAGTACCCAAACCAGCCACGGGTTGTTTAAAAATGTTAACTTTATATTTGATTTAAGAGATGACTATAAACTGTTTAACAAAACTAATAACTCATAAAGCAAAAATTAAACTTGACTCCACATAACACACTGATTTAGATTTATAAATGTATAAACGTCTGAGCATAATTAATACTTAATTAATACAATTTATGTAGACTTATTTTATTAGAAATTTTTCATTTATTTTTTCTATCTGCCAAGTGACTAATACTCTGAGAAATAATTGACAATTTTATTTTAGTGCTAAATCTCAAGGCCTGACATAGTTTTTAAAGTAAATAGCAAAGTCCTGAGTGTAATTATATAATTATATTTGTATATTTTTGTTTTTAATATCTGAAAATATGACAATATTTACAAAATATTTTATTAGGAAAAAAACTTACCGATGATGTCAGAGACTTATTTGGAGTCCAGTTGTGGCTTAGCTGCTTTGTCTCTGAAGGCATTTGAACATTTGCCAGTGCAGCAGTGTGTACTTAGGGTGTTCCTTCCAAACACGGCTACTAAAAGATCTTTTGTGGCCATTTTAGGGTCAGTCCAATTCACATGGGCAACTGTTCACCTGTGATTAAAGTATTGGGGCCAATTCTCACCTAAAAATAGTGATCAAAAAAACATTTTCAGAGCTGCTTCAATAGCAAGAGGTGAATCAACAAAAAAAACATTAGGCACTATGTTATACACAATCTTTATGTAAGGTATAAATCACATACAGGCAGTTGTTATCGCAGAATAATGCCCAACAGACTTGTGATGCACTGTTTTATAAGACTGATCGGCTTTATTCTGCGAAAACAACCACCTGGAGGTACTTTATCGCATTTGATCTAATTCTACGATCAAGAACATCAAATTTTTATAACCATAACCCTGTAAGAAGTCTATAGTCTTTGGTACGTGCCTTTGATGTACCCCTTGGCCACATTGTCCCCCAATAATATCAATAGACTGGACTGTCTTAGCAACTGGCTAAATGTTAAGCAGGACTAAGCAAAATGATTTCTTCTTTACAATTAATGTTCTCAACTCGCAGCAATACAACTTTACAATGAGTACAAATGTCTGTATTTAATACTTTATTATAATTTTCCATATCTGCAATGCCTGTATTTTGGATTTTTTTTTTGCAGTCCACTTAGAATCCAGCATGGAAATCATTTTTGTTTATCGGCATTGATTGTTTTGAAATTCAAATGGCACTTACATGCCTGTGTTTTTATTTCTGTAATAAATATGACGTTTCATGATTATTCATGATTAATTACTAATAAAAAGTGTGATTAATTAGTTAATTTTTTAATCAGTTGACAGCCCTAGTTTTATTAACATTTATATCATTATATTATCAACATTAATATATTAATTTGACATTAAGTTTTGTCTTAAAACCCTGTTGGAAATGTCAGTTTGTGTTTAAATATTAAATATAATTTAAAATAAGACAAAAATTCAATGAAAAAAATCAAAATAAACCTTATTCTTCAGTTAAAGAAACACACTCTTTGAGATTTGAAGAGAAAATGATTCTAAAGATCTTCAAGTAAATCAAAAGACTAAGAGCTGTTTTGTTCATGTTCAATTGTGTTGATGGTGTAAATGTTCTATAACTAGTTTTCTCTAGCATTTATTGAAAGGTATGGTGCCAGGTACACTGACATCTTTTAACAGACTAAACTTTGTTCAGATGCAGAACTCTGTTCAAACACCTAGCTACAGCACATATGATCATCTCCCTCCTCACGTCACTGTAGAACTTCCAAAAGTCTGTGACAGAAGACATGATTGAGGCTCTGACAAGAAACACAAATGAGCAGAGCTTGCTAAAATGGAGCATCTGTAAACACTAACCATAGGGAAGTGGAGAAGATGCTTGGCATGTACCTGAAGATGGGCCTAATGTAAATATTTGCAGTCTGTGTGTATTGACAGACAGGCACACGGTACACCCCTGTTTCTGATGTGATGTACCACAACAGATGCCAATCTCTGTTGACTTCATTACACTTTGTAAACAACTTGACCGTGTCAGAGATGGAAAAGAAGGACAAACTCTGGAAACTCAGACCGTGGCTAAATTCATTTAGGGAGAGATGCTGCAGGGGGCTCCTGAAGAGCACAACTCTGGATGAAATGATGATTCCTTTCAAGGAGAGATTCAGTAACTTTAAACAATATATGCATGACAGGCCACACTCTTCAAACTGTGTTCAGAACTGGAGTCTCTGGCATGCTCTGTGATTTTGATGTGCACCAAGAGAGTGTAGATGGAAAATGACAAGCCAAAATGTGAAGCTTGGACTGTCAGCTGATGTGATGAAGCTCGCCTCCGCAGTTACAGAGGATTTTTGTCAAATGCTGTTATTAATAAAAGCTTATTCATTATATGGATTATTACTTATGATATATTCTGTTATGGGGCTAACAATAGCCGCTTTTCTACTGTCGTGCTGAATCAATCTTTATGCTGAATCGTTCCATTCTGTGCCAAACAGGTCCAGACAGCACGGATACGGTTTCATTTTACACTGTTGTGCTGTGACAAAACTCTGTGAAACATTACACAAAACACATCAGTAGTTGCCTTGGTAACGCAATGAAAACGGCTCCTTTTGTTCAATTAAATTTAAACAAAAGCCGAAACTAGTTTTTTCATGTTCATTAAAGCGAAAGCAACCGCATGACTAAACACTGTGCTGCTCTATCAAACAGGGGTGCTAAATATAGGTAGATGTCACAGCAGCTTATTTATTTAGAGGTCATATGTTGCGCAGCTCTGCCTAAATTTATTTAGAGATAAAATGACCAAAATGTAACGTGATGATTGAACATGACTGGAGGAGGAATAAATAATATATTTCAACTCTCTGAACAGAACAGACAAATAAACAATGATAATGCAGCAATAATAGTGCATTTGTATTATAGTGGCAGAGATAAGTTTTTGGACAGGACTTGTGAAAAGTGAGCGGCACTTTCACTAATAAAGAATAAAGCACTGCAATTATTTCATTTTAGACAATCAATTAAAATACACAGCAGTTTCATATCAAAAGTTGATAATGATATAAAATATTCTACAATTTGATGGTAAAATATAACCATTTAAGCCATGACTGTTATTTGTTTCAATATTCAAACACTAAATAACGAATGCAGCAAGTTAATCAATAAATGAATATAAAACAACACATATAGAGCAGGATATAAAGCAAATAAAGGACTAATATATTTAGCAAAATGCTGCTTTTATCTTTTTATTTTTATCACTTAATTTTGTTATTTTAATAATGTTATGTCTTAATAATTAATATTATAAAGATTTATCCAACGCCTATCAACACCTTAGCAACCGCCTAGCAACCACCTAGCAACACCTTAGCAACCGCATAGCAACCACCTAGCAACACCTTAGCAACTGCCTAGAAACCACCTAGCAACACCTTAGCAACCGCATAGCAACCACCTAGCAACACCTTAGCAACCGCCTAGCAACCTCTTAGCAACACCTTAGCAACCGCCTAGCAACACCTTAGAAACCGCATAGCAACCACCTAGCAACCGCCTAGCAACCACCTAGCAGCACCTTAGCAACCGCATAGCAACCACCTAGCAACCACTTAGCAACACCTTAGCAACCGCCTAGCAACACCTTAGCAGCCACCTAGCAACACCTTAGCAACCGCATAGCAACCACCTAGCAACACCTTAGTAACCGCCTAGCAACCACCTAGCAACACCTTAGCAACCGCCTAGCAACACCTTAGAAACCGCATAGCAACCACCTAGCAACACCTTAGCAACCGCCTAGCAACCACCTAGCAACCACTTAGCAACACCTTAGCAACCGCCTAGCAACCACCTAGCAACCACTTAGCAACACCTTAGCAACACCTTAGCAACCCCATAGCAACCACCTAGCGACACCTTAGCAACCCCATAGCAACCACCTAGCAACACCTTAGCAACCGCCTAGCAACCACCTAGCAACACCTTAGCAACCGCCTAGCAACCACCTAGCAACACCTTAGCAACCGCATAGCAACCACCTAGCAACACCTTATTAACCGCATAGCAACCACTTAGCAACACCTTAGCAACCGCCTAGCAACACCTTAGAAACCGCATAGCAACCACCTAGCAACACCTTAGCAACTGCCTAGCAACCACTTAGCAACACCTTAGCAACCCCATAGCAACCACCTAGCAACACCTTAGCAACCGCCTAGCAACCACCTAGCAACACCTTAGCAACCGCCTAGCAACCACCTAACAACCACCTAGCAACCACTTAGCAACACCTTAGCAACCGCCTAGCAACCACCTAGCAACCACTTAGCAACACCTTAGCAACCGCCTAGCAACCACCTAGCAACACCTTAGCAACCGCATAGCAACCACCTAGCAACACCTTAGCAACTGCCTAGCAACCACTTAGCAACACCTTAGCAACCCCATAGCAACCACCTAGCAACACCTTAGCAACCACCTAGCAACCACCTAGCAACCACTTAGCAACCACTTAGCAACACCTTAGCAACCGCCTAGCAACCACCTAGCAACATCTTAGCAACACCTTAGCAACCGCCTAGCAACCACCTAGCAACCACTTAGCAACACCTTAGCAACCCCATAGCAACCGCATAGCAACCACCTAGCAACACCTTAGCAACTGCCTAGAAACCACCTAGCAACACCTTAGCAACCGCCTAGCAACCACCTAGCAACACCATAGCAACCGCCTAGCAACACCTTAGCAACTGCCTAGCAACCACTTAGCAACACCTTAGCAACCCCATAGCAACCACCTAGCAACACCTTAGCACCCGCCTAGCAACCACCTAGCAACCACTTAGCAACACCTTAGCAACCGCCTAGCAACCACCTAGCAACATCTTAGCAACCGCCTAGCAACCACCTAGCAACACCTTAGCAACTGCCTAGAAACCACCTAGCAACACCTTAGCAACCGCATAGCAACCACCTAGCAACACCTTAGCAACCGCCTAGCAACCTCTTAGCAACACCTTAGCAACCGCCTAGCAACACCTTAGAAACCGCATAGCAACCACCTAGCAACCGCCTAGCAGCCACCTAGCAGCACCTTAGCAACCGCATAGCAACCACCTAGCAACCACTTAGCAACACCTTAGCAACCGCCTAGCAACCACCTAGCAACACCTTAGCAGCCACCTAGCAACACCTTAGCAACCGCATAGCAACCACCTAGCAACACCTTAGTAACCGCCTAGCAACCACCTACCAACACCTTAGCAACCGCCTAGCAACACCTTAGAAACCGCATAGCAACCACCTAGCAACACCTTAGCAACCGCCTAGCAACCACCTAGCAACCACTTAGCAACACCTTAGCAACCGCCTAGCAAACACCTAGCAACCACTTAGCAACACCTTAGCAACCCCATAGCAACCACCTAGCGACACCTTAGCAACCCCATAGCAACCACCTAGCAACCACTTAGCAACACCTTAGCAACCGCCTAGCAAACACCTAGCAACCACCTAGCAACACCTTAGTAACCGCCTAGCAACACCTTAGCAACCGCCTAGCAACACCTTAGAAACCGCATAGCAACCACCTAGCAACACCTTAGCAACTGCCTAGCAACCACCTAGCAACACCTTAGCAACCGCCTAGCAACCACCTAGCAACACCTTAGCAACCGCCTAGCAACACCTTAGCAACACCTTAGCAACCACCTAGCAACACCTTAGCAACCGCCTAGCAACACCTTAGCAACCACATAGCAACACCTTAGCAACCGCCTAGTAACACCTTAGCAACCACCTAGCAACACCTTAGCAACCGCCTAGCAACCACCTAGCAACACCTTAGCAACCACCTAAAAACACCTTAGCAACCACCTAGCAACACCTTAGCAACCGCCTAGCAACCACCTAGCAACACCTTAGCAACCGCCTAGCAACACCTTAGCAACCACCTAGCAACCACCTAGCAACACCTTAGCAACCGCCTAGCAACCACCTAGCAACACCTTAGCAACCGCCTAGCAACCACCTAGCAACACCTTAGCAACTGCCTAGCAACCACTTAGCAACACCTTAGCAACCCCATAGCAACCACCTAGCAACACCTTAGCAACCGCCTAGCAACCACCTAGCAACACCTTAGCAACCGCCGAGCAACCACCTAGCAACACCTTAGCAACCACCTAGCAACACCTTAGCAACCACCTAGCAACACCTTAGCAACCACCTAGTAACACCTTAGCAACCGCCTAGCAACCACCTAGCAACACCTTAGCAACCACCTAGCAACACCTTAGCAACCACCTAGCAACCACCTAGCAACACCTTAGCAACCACCTAGCAACACCTTAGCAATTGCCTAGCAACCACCTAGCAACACCTTAGCAACCGCCTAGCAACCACCTAGCAACACCTTAGCAACCGCATAGCAACCACCTAGCAACACCTTAGCAACCGCATAGCAACCACCTAGCAACACCTTAGCAACCGCATAGCAACCACCTAGCAACACCTTAGCAACCGCCTAGCAACCACCTAGCAACACCTTAGCAACCGCCTAGCAACCACTTAGCAACACCTTAGCAACCGCCTAGCAACCACTTGGCAACACCTTATTAACCCCATAGCAACCACCTAGCAACATCTTAGCAACCGCCTAGCAACCACATAGCAACACCTTAGCAACCACATAGCAACACCTTAGCAACCGCCTAGCAACCACATAGCAACACCATAGCAACCACATAGCAACACCTTAGCAACCGCCTAGCAAGACCTTAGCAACCACCTAGCAACACCTTAGCAACCATCTAGCAACACCTTAGCAACCACCTAACAACAGCATAGCAACCACCTAGCAACACCTTAGCAACCGCCTAGCAACTCCTTAGCAACCACCTAGCAACACCTTAGCAACCGCCTAGCAACCACTTAGCAACACCTTAGCAACCGCATAGCAACCACCGAGCAACCACTTAGCAACACCTTAGCAACCGCCTAGCAACCACTTAGCAACACCTTAGCAACCGCCTAGCAACCACCTAGCAACACCTTAGCAACCGCATTGCAACCACCTAGCAACACCTTAGCAACCGCATAGCAACCACCTAGCAACACCTTAGCAACCGCCTAGCAACCACCTAGCAACCACCTAGCAACACCTTAGTAACCGCCTAGCAACACCTTAGCAACCGCCTAGCAACACCTTAGAAACCGCATAGCAACCACCTAGCAACACCTTAGCAACTGCCTAGAAACCACCTGGCAACACCTTAGCAACCGCCTAGCAACCACCTAGCAACACCTTAGCAACCGCCTAGCAACACCTTAGCAACCGCCTAGCAACCACCTAGCAACACCTTAGCAACCGCATAGCAACCACTTAGCAACCGCCTAGCAACCACTTAGCAACACCTTAGCAACCCCATAGCAACCACCTAGCAACACCTTAGCAACCGCCTAGCAACCACTTAGCAACACCTTAGCAACCGCCTAGCAACCACCTAGCAACACCTTAGCAACCGCATAGCAACCACCTAGCAACTCCTTAGCAACCACATAGCAACCACCTAGCAACACCTTGGCAACCGCATAGCAACCACCTAGCAACCACTTAGCAACACCTTAGCAACCGCCTAGCAACCACCTAGCAACACCTTAGCAACTGTCTAGCAACACCTTAGCAACACCTTAGCAACCGCCTAGCAACCACTTAGCAACACCTTAGCAACCGCCTAGCAACCACCTAGCAACACCTTAGCAACCGCCTAGCAACCACCTAGCAACACCTTAGCAACCGCCTAGCAACCACCTAGCAACACCTTAGCAACCACATAGCAACCACCTAGCAACACCTTAGCAACCGCATAGCAACCACCTAGCAACACCTTAGCAACCGCCTAGCAACACCTTAGAAACCGCATAGCAACCACCTAGCAACACCTTAGCAACCGCCTAGCAACCACTTAGCAACACCTTAGCAACCCCATAGCAACCACTTAGCAACAGCCTAGCAACCACCTAGCAACCACTTAGCAACACCTTAGCAACCGCCTAGCAACCACCTAGCAACCACTTAGCAACCGCCTAGCAACCACTTAGCAACACCTTAGCAACCCCATAGCAACCACCTAGCAACACCTTAGCAACCGCCTAGCAACACCTTAGCAACCGCCTAGCAACCACCTAGCAACACCTTAGAAACCGCATAGCAACCACCTAGCAACCACTTAGCAACACCTTAGCAACCGCCTAGCAACCACCTAGCAACACCTTAGCAACCGCATAGCAACCACCTAGCAACCACTTAGCAACACCTTAGCAACCGCTTAGCAACACCTTAGCAACCACCTAGCAACCACCTAGCAACACCTTAGCAACCGCCTAGCAACCACTTAGCAACACCTTAGCAACCGCATAGCAACCACCTAGCAACACCTTAGCAACCCCATAGCAACCACCTAGCAACACCTTAGCAACCGCAAAGCAACCACCTAGCAACACCTTAGCAACCGCCTAGCAACCACCTAGCAACACCTTAGCAACCACCTAGCAACACCTTAGCAACCGCCTAGCAACCACCTAGCAACACCTTAGCAACCACATAGCAACCACCTACCAACACCTTAGCAACCGCATTGCAACCACCTAGCAACACCTTAGCAACCGCATAGCAACCACCTAGCAACACCTTAGCAACCGCCTAGCAACCACCTAGCAACCACTTAGCAACACCTTAGCAACCGCCTAGCAACCACTTAGCAACACCTTAGCAAGCACCTAGCAAAACCTTAGCAACCGCATAGCAACCGCCTAGCAACACCTTAGCAACCGCCTAGCAACCACCTAGCAACACCTTAGCAACCGCAAAGCAACCACCTAGCAACACCTTAGCAACCGCCAAGCAACCACCTAGCAACACCTTAGCAACCGCATAGCAACCACCTAGCAACACCTTATTAACCGCATAGCAACCACTTAGCAACACCTTAGCAACCGCCTAGCAACACCTTAGAAACCGCATAGCAACCACCTAGCAACACCTTAGCAACTGCCTAGCAACCACTTAGCAACACCTTAGCAACCCCATAGCAACCACCTAGCAACACCTTAGCAACCGCCTAGCAACCACCTAGCAACACCTTAGCAACCGCCTAGCAACCACCTAACAACCACCTAGCAACCACTTAGCAACACCTTAGCAACCGCCTAGCAACCACCTAGCAACCACTTAGCAACACCTTAGCAACCGCCTAGCAACCACCTAGCAACACCTTAGCAACCGCATAGCAACCACCTAGCAACACCTTAGCAACTGCCTAGCAACCACTTAGCAACACCTTAGCAACCCCATAGCAACCACCTAGCAACACCTTAGCAACCACCTAGCAACCACCTAGCAACCACTTAGCAACCACTTAGCAACACCTTAGCAACCGCCTAGCAACCACCTAGCAACATCTTAGCAACACCTTAGCAACCGCCTAGCAACCACCTAGCAACCACTTAGCAACACCTTAGCAACCCCATAGCAACCGCATAGCAACCACCTAGCAACACCTTAGCAACTGCCTAGAAACCACCTAGCAACACCTTAGCAACCGCCTAGCAACCACCTAGCAACACCATAGCAACCGCCTAGCAACACCTTAGCAACTGCCTAGCAACCACTTAGCAACACCTTAGCAACCCCATAGCAACCACCTAGCAACACCTTAGCACCCGCCTAGCAACCACCTAGCAACCACTTAGCAACACCTTAGCAACCGCCTAGCAACCACCTAGCAACATCTTAGCAACCGCCTAGCAACCACCTAGCAACACCTTAGCAACTGCCTAGAAACCACCTAGCAACACCTTAGCAACCGCATAGCAACCACCTAGCAACACCTTAGCAACCGCCTAGCAACCTCTTAGCAACACCTTAGCAACCGCCTAGCAACACCTTAGAAACCGCATAGCAACCACCTAGCAACCGCCTAGCAGCCACCTAGCAGCACCTTAGCAACCGCATAGCAACCACCTAGCAACCACTTAGCAACACCTTAGCAACCGCCTAGCAACCACCTAGCAACACCTTAGCAGCCACCTAGCAACACCTTAGCAACCGCATAGCAACCACCTAGCAACACCTTAGTAACCGCCTAGCAACCACCTACCAACACCTTAGCAACCGCCTAGCAACACCTTAGAAACCGCATAGCAACCACCTAGCAACACCTTAGCAACCGCCTAGCAACCACCTAGCAACCACTTAGCAACACCTTAGCAACCGCCTAGCAAACACCTAGCAACCACTTAGCAACACCTTAGCAACCCCATAGCAACCACCTAGCGACACCTTAGCAACCCCATAGCAACCACCTAGCAACCACTTAGCAACACCTTAGCAACCGCCTAGCAAACACCTAGCAACCACCTAGCAACACCTTAGTAACCGCCTAGCAACACCTTAGCAACCGCCTAGCAACACCTTAGAAACCGCATAGCAACCACCTAGCAACACCTTAGCAACTGCCTAGAAACCACCTGGCAACACCTTAGCAACCGCCTAGCAACCACCTAGCAACACCTTAGCAACCGCCTAGCAACACCTTAGCAACACCTTAGCAACCACCTAGCAACACCTTAGCAACCGCCTAGCAACACCTTAGCAACCACATAGCAACACCTTAGCAACCGCCTAGTAACACCTTAGCAACCACCTAGCAACACCTTAGCAACCGCCTAGCAACCACCTAGCAACACCTTAGCAACCACCTAAAAACACCTTAGCAACCACCTAGCAACACCTTAGCAACCGCCTAGCAACCACCTAGCAACACCTTAGCAACCGCCTAGCAACACCTTAGCAACCACCTAGCAACCACCTAGCAACACCTTAGCAACCGCCTAGCAACCACCTAGCAACACCTTAGCAACCGCCTAGCAACCACCTAGCAACACCTTAGCAACTGCCTAGCAACCACTTAGCAACACCTTAGCAACCCCATAGCAACCACCTAGCAACACCTTAGCAACCGCCTAGCAACCACCTAGCAACACCTTAGCAACCGCCGAGCAACCACCTAGAAACACCTTAGCAACCACCTAGCAACACCTTAGCAACCACCTAGCAACACCTTAGCAACCACCTAGTAACACCTTAGCAACCGCCTAGCAACCACCTAGCAACACCTTAGCAACCACCTAGTAACACCTTAGCAACCACCTAGCAACCACCTAGCAACACCTTAGCAACCACCTAGCAACACCTTAGCAATTGCCTAGCAACCACCTAGCAACACCTTAGCAACCGCCTAGCAACCACCTAGCAACACCTTAGCAACCGCATAGCAACCACCTAGCAACACCTTAGCAACCGCATAGCAACCACCTAGCAACACCTTAGCAACCGCATAGCAACCACCTAGCAACACCTTAGCAACCGCCTAGCAACCACCTAGCAACACCTTAGCAACCGCCTAGCTACCACTTAGCAACACCTTAGCAACCGCCTAGCAACCACTTGGCAACACCTTATTAACCCCATAGCAACCACCTAGCAACATCTTAGCAACCGCCTAGCAACCACATAGCAACACCTTAGCAACCACATAGCAACACCTTAGCAACCGCCTAGCAACCACATAGCAACACCATAGCAACCACATAGCAACACCTTAGCAACCGCCTAGCAAGACCTTAGCAACCACCTAGCAACACCTTAGCAACCATCTAGCAACACCTTAGCAACCACCTAACAACAGCATAGCAACCACCTAGCAACACCTTAGCAACCGCCTAGCAACTCCTTAGCAACCACCTAGCAACACCTTAGCAACCGCCTAGCAACCACTTAGCAACACCTTAGCAACCGCATAGCAACCACCGAGCAACCACTTAGCAACACCTTAGCAACCGCCTAGCAACCACTTAGCAACACCTTAGCAACCGCCTAGCAACCACCTAGCAACACCTTAGCAACCGCATTGCAACCACCTAGCAACACCTTAGCAACCGCATAGCAACCACCTAGCAACACCTTAGCAACCGCCTAGCAACCACCTAGCAACCACCTAGCAACACCTTAGTAACCGCCTAGCAACACCTTAGCAACCGCCTAGCAACACCTTAGAAACCGCATAGCAACCACCTAGCAACACCTTAGCAACTGCCTAGAAACCACCTGGCAACACCTTAGCAACCGCCTAGCAACCACCTAGCAACACCTTAGCAACCGCCTAGCAACACCTTAGCAACCGCCTAGCAACCACCTAGCAACACCTTAGCAACCGCATAGCAACCACTTAGCAACCGCCTAGCAACCACTTAGCAACACCTTAGCAACCCCATAGCAACCACCTAGCAACACCTTAGCAACCGCCTAGCAACCACTTAGCAACACCTTAGCAACCGCCTAGCAACCACCTAGCAACACCTTAGCAACCGCATAGCAACCACCTAGCAACTCCTTAGCAACCACATAGCAACCACCTAGCAACACCTTGGCAACCGCATAGCAACCACCTAGCAACCACTTAGCAACACCTTAGCAACCGCCTAGCAACCACCTAGCAACACCTTAGCAACTGTCTAGCAACACCTTAGCAACACCTTAGCAACCGCCTAGCAACCACTTAGCAACACCTTAGCAACCGCCTAGCAACCACCTAGCAACACCTTAGCAACCGCCTAGCAACCACCTAGCAACACCTTAGCAACCGCCTAGCAACCACCTAGCAACACCTTAGCAACCACATAGCAACCACCTAGCAACACCTTAGCAACTGCATAGCAACCACCTAGCAACACCTTAGCAACCGCCTAGCAACACCTTAGAAACCGCATAGCAACCACCTAGCAACACCTTAGCAACCGCCTAGCAACCACTTAGCAACACCTTAGCAACCCCATAGCAACCACTTAGCAACAGCCTAGCAACCACCTAGCAACCACTTAGCAACACCTTAGCAACCGCCTAGCAACCACCTAGCAACCACTTAGCAACCGCCTAGCAACCACTTAGCAACACCTTAGCAACCCCATAGCAACCACCTAGCAACACCTTAGCAACCGCCTAGCAACCACCTAGCAACACCTTAGAAACCGCATAGCAACCACCTAGCAACCACTTAGCAACACCTTAGCAACCGCCTAGCAACCACCTAGCAACACCTTAGCAACCGCATAGCAACCACCTAGCAACCACTTAGCAACACCTTAGCAACCGCTTAGCAACACCTTAGCAACCACCTAGCAACCACCTAGCAACACCTTAGCAACCGCCTAGCAACCACTTAGCAACACCTTAGCAACCGCATAGCAACCACCTAGCAACACCTTAGCAACCCCATAGCAACCACCTAGCAACACCTTAGCAACCGCAAAGCAACCACCTAGCAACACCTTAGCAACCGCCTAGCAACCACCTAGCAACACCTTAGCAACCACCTAGCAACACCTTAGCAACCGCCTAGCAACCACCTAGCAACACCTTAGCAACCACATAGCAACCACCTACCAACACCTTAGCAACCGCATTGCAACCACCTAGCAACACCTTAGCAACCGCATAGCAACCACCTAGCAACACCTTAGCAACCGCCTAGCAACCACCTAGCAACCACTTAGCAACACCTTAGCAACCGCCTAGCAACCACTTAGCAACACCTTAGCAAGCACCTAGCAAACCTTAGCAACCGCATAGCAACCGCCTAGCAACACCTTAGCAACCGCCTAGCAACCACCTAGCAACACCTTAGCAACCGCAAAGCAACCACCTAGCAACACCTTAGCAACCGCCAAGCAACCACCTAGCAACACCTTAGCAACCACCTAGCAACACCTTAGCAACCGCCTAGCAACCACCTAGCAACACCTTAGCAACCACATAGCAACCACCTAGCAACACCTCAGCAACCGCCTAGCAACCACTTAGCAACACCTTAGCAACCGCATAGCAACCACCTAGCAACCACTTAGCAACACCTTAGCAACCCCATAGCAACCACCTAGCAACACCTTAGCAACCGCCTAGCAACCACCTAGCAACCACTTAGCAACACCTTAGCAACCACCTAGCAACACCTTAGCAACCGCCTAGCAACCACCTACCAACACCTTAGCAACCGCATTGCAACCACCTAGCAACACCTTAGCAACCGCATAGCAACCACCTAGCAACACCTTAGCAACCACCTAGCAACCACCTAGCAACCACTTAGCAACACCTTAGCAACCGCCTAGCAACCACCTAGCAACACCTTAGCAACCGCATAGCAACCACCTAGCAACACCTTAGCAACCGCATAGCAACCACCTAGCAACACCTTAGCAACCGCATAGCAACCACCTAGCAACACCTTAGCAACCGCCTATTAACCACCTAGCAACACCTTAGCAACCGCCTAGCTACCACTTAGCAACACCTTAGCAACCGCCTAGCAACCACTTGGCAACACCTTAGCAACCGCCTAGCAACACCTTAGAAACCGCATAGCAACCACCTAGCAACCGCCTAGCAGCCACCTAGCAGCACCTTAGCAACCGCATAGCAACCACCTAGCAACCACTTAGCAACACCTTAGCAACCGCCTAGCAACCACCTAGCAACACCTTAGCAGCCACCTAGCAACACCTTAGCAACCGCATAGCAACCACCTAGCAACACCTTAGTAACCGCCTAGCAACCACCTACCAACACCTTAGCAACCGCCTAGCAACACCTTAGAAACCGCATAGCAACCACCTAGCAACACCTTAGCAACCGCCTAGCAACCACCTAGCAACCACTTAGCAACACCTTAGCAACCGCCTAGCAAACACCTAGCAACCACTTAGCAACACCTTAGCAACCCCATAGCAACCACCTAGCGACACCTTAGCAACCCCATAGCAACCACCTAGCAACCACTTAGCAACACCTTAGCAACCGCCTAGCAAACACCTAGCAACCACCTAGCAACACCTTAGTAACCGCCTAGCAACACCTTAGCAACCGCCTAGCAACACCTTAGAAACCGCATAGCAACCACCTAGCAACACCTTAGCAACTGCCTAGAAACCACCTGGCAACACCTTAGCAACCGCCTAGCAACCACCTAGCAACACCTTAGCAACCGCCTAGCAACACCTTAGCAACACCTTAGCAACCACCTAGCAACACCTTAGCAACCGCCTAGCAACAACCTTAGCAACCACATAGCAACACCTTAGCAACCGCCTAGTAACACCTTAGCAACCACCTAGCAACACCTTAGCAACCGCCTAGCAACCACCTAGCAACACCTTAGCAACCACCTAAAAACACCTTAGCAACCACCTAGCAACACCTTAGCAACCGCCTAGCAACCACCTAGCAACACCTTAGCAACCGCCTAGCAACACCTTAGCAACCACCTAGCAACCACCTAGCAACACCTTAGCAACCGCCTAGCAACCACCTAGCAACACCTTAGCAACCGCCTAGCAACCACCTAGCAACACCTTAGCAACTGCCTAGCAACCACTTAGCAACACCTTAGCAACCCCATAGCAACCACCTAGCAACACCTTAGCAACCGCCTAGCAACCACCTAGCAACACCTTAGCAACCGCCGAGCAACCACCTAGCAACACCTTAGCAACCACCTAGCAACACCTTAGCAACCACCTAGCAACACCTTAGCAACCACCTAGTAACACCTTAGCAACCGCCTAGCAACCACCTAGCAACACCTTAGCAACCACCTAGCAACACCTTAGCAACCACCTAGCAACCACCTAGCAACACCTTAGCAACCACCTAGCAACACCTTAGCAATTGCCTAGCAACCACCTAGCAACACCTTAGCAACCGCCTAGCAACCACCTAGCAACACCTTAGCAACCGCATAGCAACCACCTAGCAACACCTTAGCAACCGCATAGCAACCACCTAGCAACACCTTAGCAACCGCATAGCAACCACCTAGCAACACCTTAGCAACCGCATAGCAACCACCTAGCAACACCTTAGCAACCGCCTAGCAACCACCTAGCAACACCTTAGCAACCGCCTAGCTACCACTTAGCAACACCTTAGCAACCGCCTAGCAACCACTTGGCAACACCTTATTAACCCCATAGCAACCACCTAGCAACATCTTAGCAACCGCCTAGCAACCACATAGCAACACCTTAGCAACCACATAGCAACACCTTAGCAACCGCCTAGCAACCACATAGCAACACCATAGCAACCACATAGCAACACCTTAGCAACCGCCTAGCAAGACCTTAGCAACCACCTAGCAACACCTTAGCAACCATCTAGCAACACCTTAGCAACCACCTAGCAACAGCATAGCAACCACCTAGCAACACCTTAGCAACCGCCTAGCAACTCCTTAGCAACCACCTAGCAACACCTTAGCAACCGCCTAGCAACCACCTAACAACACCTTAGCAACCACTTAGCAACCGCCTAGCAACCACCTTGCAACACCTTAGCAACCGCCTAGCAACCACCTAGCAACACCTTAGCAACCGCCTAGCAACACCTTAGCAACCACATAGCAACACCTTAGCAACCGCCTAGCAACTCCTTAGCAACCAACTAGCAACACCTTAGCAACAGCCTAGCAACCACCTAGCAACACCTTGGCAACCACCTAGCAACACCTTATAAACCGCCTAGCAACCACCTAGCAACACCTTAGCAACCACCTAGCAACACCTTAGCAACCATCTAGCAACACCTTAGCAACCGCATAGCAACCACTTAGCAACACCTTAGCAACCGCCTAGCAACTCCTTAGCAACCACCTAGCAATACCTTAGCAACTGCCTAGCAACCACCTAGCAACCACTTAGCAACTGCCTAGCAATATATATATATATATATATATATATATATATATATATATATATACATATATACATACACACACACACACACAATGGTTTCAGTTAAAAATCTGAGGTCATGGCTTACGTTTCATCTGTGACGAAACTTGCTTTCATCAATGTGTACACATATGTTGATCCCACCAATTCGTTGTCGTTTTTTCTTCCTTAATCTCCTCATGCTTCTCACACATACACTTTGCAGTTTCGTGGACATCTTGGACAGAGTTGCACTACTATTTGAGATGCCATCTAACATCATATCCACTTGTCGCATATGGAGACCTTGTGAAAATCTAAATACTGCAATGTTGTATTACTGTAAAAACACAGAATGGAAAAAAATGTCTGCAGAATACTAGAGGACAGGCTACTAGAGATCACAGAGAATATAAACTTGCCTGTGAATATACTTCATCCAACTGAAAAGGCTTGCATGGGAATGGGGAAATATAGACTTTGTCCTTACACTTTTCCTAATTCGTCCACATGACTTCTTGCACTGCCTGCAAATGAGTAGTAAAGTTATTCATCAGTAATGTATCACCTTTGGCAATGCAAAACAAATAAATAATTAAATAAATAAATATACAAATGACAATAATCTCAGTCTCATTCATAGTCATTTTATTTTAACCCTCTACTGCAAGGGTGGTCAAACTCAGTCCTGGAGGGCCGGTGTCCTGCACAGTTTTGCTCCAACACTAATCAAAGACACCTGAACATGCTAATCAGTGTCTTCAAGATCACTAGAAATCTATAAGCAGGTGTGTTTGATTAGTGTTGGAGCTAAACTGTGCAGGACATTGGCCCTCCAGGACCGAGTTTGCCCACCCCTGCTCTACTGTATGGTGTTAACATATGGCAACATGATGTTTATGTTCATTTCCCTGCCACTGTTTCTTTAAGACCAACATTATTATTATTATTATTATTATTATTATTATTATTATTTGTTGTAAAGAGAAGACCTAAGTGTAGCCAATGATGTGCTTTGGTTAAGTCACATGACATGCTGTGTTTTTCTGTAGCGTGATTTCTGACAGCCTGGTGTTTATTGTGAGTAGTTGCTAAATGCAAATGTAAACGTCAATAAAAACAGGATCAAATTCTGTCAGATCCACAAAAAATCTGAAACCACCTCCAGTACGTCATGATGACATTTTCACAACTCAAATTTATTTGAATCAAATTAGTTTTTTTCTAAATCCATCAAATGTCTGAGTTACCAAATGGCAACACTGTGCAATACTGGAACGTGCAATATTGCAATGGGTTAGCCAGCTAGCAAGGTCAGCTGTGAACTATTAAGTTGTAACAATAACAACATGAAAGCTAGTAATATAATGCTGATTAGTCATGTGTTAATGGCATTTGCAATATGGATAAAATCTAGTTTTAATGGCAATACTACTTTTGAATAGATATGAATAAGGGAACAGTGTATTAGCGAACACCACCATGTTTTATGGTAAGTGAAAGAATAAAAGGACAGAACTGGCTCTTCCTGCAGATGAAAGTGAGGATGAGATGGGTTTTAGTGACCATGAGAATGATGCAGACTGGACATCTGATAGAGACAGTTCAGGTAAGTTAGCTCAGAGGCAGATAAGACAGGTGTAGTATAGTACATAGTATAATATATAAATATTGTTAGCTAGTAGCATCTGGATATACCAGACTTGTTATTTATTTGTTATAATATAAAAGGGCACCTATGGTAAAAAAATCTACTTTTCAAGCTTTTTGGACAGACATGTGTGCATGTATGGTGTATAGACCTTCATATTGGGGTGATATAAGCACACCCAGTGCTGTTTTTTAATTTAACAACATAAAAAACGGTGGACCAATTGGAGCGGTTTTCAGATCGACAGCAACTTTACGTAGGAGTGCGGTCCCCCCGCCCACCAATATTGATTGACAGGCGCGTCATCATATCCTCAGTTTGTTGATTCACGTCCGCCATTTTCAGCGTGAGTTGAAGCGATATCACTAAAGGAACACCCTAGCTCTATTTTTAGATGCAAGGCTCATTGGGCTCAACACAAGAGCAATATTCTCCACATTATCGCTCTAATCGGAATTATTGGTTGTATCTTTAGATAGGTTTGCAAACATGTGTACTTCTCATTGAGTCTACCTTATACTTCAGTCGTTTGCATTTCTCGCTATCCCAGAAGCTCCCTGTGATCTTAACTAGCATGCGTTTTAGAATTCTAAACATCGGTTTCTATCAGGGTACACTCAAGTCGACGGCTGGGCGCCTCGGACCGCTGCAGACTTGAATTGCCGTTGTGTGTACCCTGATAGAAACCTATGTTTAGAATTAAAAAATGCATGGCGCGATGATTCGGGACACTTCATGTTTCTGCCGCGCCACAGAGAGTGTCTGGTGTGCCGTGTCGTGGCTTCGAGCGGCGCATCCGGTGCCTCAGTCAAAGTTAATTCAGTGTGCGTGGTTATTAGTTTCTGTGTACAAGCTCGGCACTTGAAACTAGCACACAGTTGGCTGTAAAACTGTACAAAGACACATATGATTTTGTACTCTCTGCTTGGTCTGTGTTCGAGTCGTACATGTACGACTGATTGCTGAACCTCTCACTCCTGCTCCTTCTCTGTCTGCCTGTCAGACTGTTGCAAACGCAGAGCGGGTGAGCTCATGGCCCCGCCCCTTGTTACATTGGTGGGAAGCCGAAACTAATTTACATGTGAAGCAACACACCCATAAATCAGCGAACTGTGGACACGCCCCCAACATGACACTTTTTAACACAAGTGTTAAAAAACTGAACCTAAACTGGCACACTCAGAAGAACCATAATATTATTATTAAATCATAAAAAAAGAGGTAAACTATGTGCCCTTTAAAGTAAAATAACTGTCTACTGAAAGTTAGGTTAAATGCAACAAATAGTTAATTGAACACTCTTAGATTGTACCTAACCCTAATTTTATATTTGATTAAAGTTCATGTTAAAATATCTTGCGTTGCTACTTATAGGCATCTGAATGTTTACTCAAAGTCTATTCATAAACAGGATAACAACTACATGCAGACAATAACAACAAACATCTTGGTGGTCAATGTTCTGAAAACTTGTTGAGGATTTGTTGCATATCTACTGATACACTGTTGAACATCTAGAACCTAAATTGGTGACACTTATCTTACCGAAAGTTTAATAAATGTTTACATGCTGTAGACATTGTATTGATTGCCTAAGAACATTTAAAAGACAATCTACAGATACTACCCAGATGAAAGTAAACAGATAAGAACTTGAAAAGTAACTTATGGTCAGCAGACTATCTAAAGGGGGACCATTAAAATAAAGTGTTACCCGGCTCCTTTTCGTTGACATCTTGTTGAAGGCATACAAAAAATCTATGACAAATGATTGGCGAAAAGGCCCAGTGGCGTGGATGAAACACGGTAGCTGTGAAAACCTTCTTGAGATGTGTTTGCATGTCATTAACTTCCTGCATTGCCATGCATATTACCTGTTATGACTAAAAGGGTAACGAGATACCTAACGCGAAAGGCCATTTTGAATCCTGCATGGTGCCTACAGAGAAGAGACTGTGTACAAAGCAAAAAAAATGGTGCTTACATATAAAGCTGGTGGGTTGTTCAAGATCCATAAACAAATCTAACAACCGAATCATTGCTGCTCCTTTTTTTGTCTGTATAATTGTACATGTTAGACTGATTTAGATCAGAAGTCCACTAAATGTTCATTAACTAATGTCAAAGCAAAAGCTGCTACAATTAACATAGAAACACCATAGATAGCACAGCTCCGCCTCTTTTTCGATGACAGGTGTAGGGCTCATCCGGGACTTGAACCCGCGACCTCTCGCCCCTTAGCGAGAATCATACCCCTACACCAACGAGCCCTGTAAAAGTAATCTGCAGTGCCACAAAAAATTCTGTGAGACCGATCCACTCTACGCTTTGTTCATGTTGTTTTTGTTCCGTGTGTCAGCAACTCCCTGGAGGCATATTACAGTTCACAGGCAGTAAAAACAGCCCAGTGGCCTATGGGATAGGGCACCAGCCTTCGAAGCTGGGGATTGTGGGTTTTAAATTACCAACTGGGTTGTCTTTGATGCAGTTCCTTTTAAGTTGACTGTGCAAGACAATCCAGTGTTAACTTTAAAAAGCTAGGTTCATACCCTTAGGTCAAAAAGACATGACAGTGGAAAACTCCTCAGAGAAGCTGTTTTGTCATTAGGTGTACACACCAGATCGTCTGAATGCAATATGGCATAGGGATCCTAAAGTACTGTTTTCTGAGTTACAAGAACTTCCTGAGCCATACATCAGATATGTCAAAGTTAGTGTTGACCCAGTGGCCTAATGGATAAGGCATCAGCCTTCGAAGCTGGGGATTGTGGGTTCAAGTCCCATCTGGGTTGTCTTTGTTGGGTGAAACAATTCTGACTGGTCTTCTCAAAACTTAGACGTGATGATCTGAGGACAATAGTTAGCTTCAAATTCTCAGACTTGCTGCACACTTCAAATAAGATTCATCCAAACTTGCTTGAATCTCACCGTCACGTTACAAAGCTAAAAGGTTCTGCTAAGCTTTGGTAATGGAGATCTTGACTTCAAGTACCCCGTGGCTTTCAACTAATGGTCTCATGTTAGGTGGATGATGATGAAATGCAAACAAGAAAATAGCTGCAGAAAGGTTGTGATTGCAAGTTAATGAGAGTGGCCTTGTCTGGAATTTGAAACTCAAGACCAGTCACACCATACGCGACAACCATACCCCAGGACCAATGAGACCCGAATGTGGATGATTGCACAAAGAAAATGTTGGTCCATTAGTTGCACACATCTTATTTGACGGAATGCAAACTGGCATCGAGATCCTAAAGTGCAGTTTTCCATGCGTTGGCATCTTGTTGAAGGCATACAAAAAATCCATGACAAATGATTGGCGAAATGGCCCAGTGGCCTAATGGATAAGGCATCAGCCTCCGGAGCTTGGGATTGTTGGTTCAAGTCCCATCTGGGTTGTCTTTGAAGGTCTCACTTCAATTTGGGAGCAATGTTTGGTGGATGAAACACGGTAGCTGTGAAAACCTTCTTGAGATGTGTTTGCATGTCATTACCTTCCTGCATTGCCATGCATATTACCTGTTATGACTAAAAGGGTAACGAGATACCTAACGCGAAAGGCCATTTTGAATCCTGCATGGTGCCTACAGAGAAGAGACTGTGTACAAAGACAAAAATGGTGCTTACATATAAAGTTGGTGGGTTGTTCAAGATCCATAAACAAATCTAACAATCGAATCATTGCTGCTCCTTTTCTTGTCTGTATAATTGTACATGTTAGACTGATTTAGATCAGAAGTCCACTAAATGTTCATTAACTAATGTCAAAGCAAAAGCTGCTACAATTAACATAGAATCACCATGGATAGCACAGCACTGCTGCTTTTTTTATGACATTCAAAGGGCTCGTCCGGGATTTGAACCCGGGACCTCTCACACCCAAAGCGAGAATCATACCCCTAGACCAACGAGCCCTGTAGAAGCAGTCTGCAGTGCCACAAAAAATTCTGTGAGACCGATCCACTCTACTCTTCGTTCATGTTATTTTTGTTCCGTGTGTCAGCAACTCCCTGGAGGCATATTACCGCTCACAGGCAGTATAAAACAGCCCAGTGGCCTAATGGATAAGGCACCAGCCTTCGAAGCTGGGGATTGTGGGTTTAAAGTACCAACTGGGTTGTCTTTGATACAGTTCCTTTTAAGTTGATTGTGCAAGACAATCCAGTGTTACCTTTAAAAAGCTAGGTTCATACCCTTAGGTCAAAAAGACATGACAATGGAAAACTCCTCAGAGGAGCTGTTTTGTCATTAGGTGTACACTCCAGATCGTCTGAATGCAATATGGCATAGGGATCCTAAAGTACTGTTTTCTGAGTTACAAGAACTTCCTGAGCCATACATCAGATATGACAAAAGCTAGTGTTGACCCAGTGGCCTGATGGATAAGGCATCAGCCTTCGAAGCTGGGAATTGTGGGTTCAAGTCCCATCTGGGTTGTCTTTGTTGGGTTACATTTAAGTTGTGTGAAACAATTCCGACTGGTCTTCTCAAAACGTAGGCGTGATGATCTGAGGATAATAGTTAGCTTCGAATTCTCAGACTTGCTGCACACTTCAAATAAGATTCATCCAATCTTGCTTGAATCTCACTGTCACGTTACAAAGCTAAAAGGTTCTGTTGAGCTTTGGTAATGGAGATCTTGACTTCAAGTACCCCGTGGCTTTCAACTAATGGTCTCATGTTAGGTGGATGATGATGAAATGCAAACAAGAAAATAGCTGCAGAAAGGTTTTGATTGCAAGTTAATGAGAGTGGCCTTGTCTGGAATTTGAAACTCAAGACCAGTCACACCATACGCGACAACCATACCCCAGGACCAATGAGACCCGAATGTGGATGATTGCACAAAGAAAATGTTGGTCCATTAGTTTCACACATCTTATTTGACGGAATGCAAACTGGCATCGAGATCCTAAAGTGCAGTTTTCTATGCGTTGGCATCTTGTTGAAGGCATACAAAAAATCCATGACAAATGATTGGCGAAATGCCCAGTGGCCTAATGGATAAGGCATCAGCCTCCGGGGCTTGGGATTGTTGGTTCAAGTCCCATCTGGGTTGTCTTTGAAGGTCTCACTTCAATTTGGGAGCAATGTTTGGTGGATGAAACACGGTAGCTGTGAAAACCTTCTTGAGATGTGTTTGCATGTCATTACCTTCCTGCATTGCCATGCATATTACCTGGTATGACTAAAAGGGTAACGAGATACCTAACGCGAAAGGCCATTTTGAATCCTGCATGGTGCCTACAGAGAAGAGACTGTGTACAAAGACAAAAATGGTGCTTACATATAAAGCTGGTGGGTTGTTCAAGATCCATAAACAAATCTAACAACCGAATCATTGCTGCTCCTTTTTTTGTCTGTATAATTGTACATGTTAGACTGATTTAGATCAGAAGTCCACTAAATGTTCATTAACTAATGTCAAAACAAAAGCTGCTACAATTAACATAGAAACACCATAGATAGCTCAGCTCCACCTCTTTTTCGACGACAGGCGTAGGGCTCGTCCGGGATTTGAACCCGGGACCTCTCGCACCCTAAGCGAGAATCATACCCCTAGACCAACGAGCCCTGTAAAAGCAATCTGCAGTACCACAAAAAATTCTGAGAGACCGATCCACTCTACTCTTTGTTCATGTTGTTTTTGTTACGTGTGTCAGCAACTCCCTGGAGGCATATTACAGTTCACAGGCAATAAAAACAGCCCAGTGGCCTAATGGATTCGAAGCTGGGGATTGTGGGTTTAAAGTACCAACTGGGTTGTCTTTGATGCAGTTCCTTTTAAGTTGACTGTGCAAGACAATCCAGTGTTACCTTTAAAAAGCTAGGTTCATACCCTTAGGTCAAAAAGACATGACAATGGAAAACTCCTCAGAGGAGCTGTTTTGTCATTAGGTGTACACACTAGATCGTCTGAATGCAATATGGCATAGGGATCCTAAAGTACTGTTTTCTGAGTTACAAGAACTTCCTGAGCCATACATCAGATATGTCAAAGGCTAGTGTTGACCCAGTGGCCTAATGGATAAGGCATCAGCCTTCGAAGCTGGAGATTGTGGGTTCAAGTCCCATCTGGGTTGTCTTTGTTGGGTTAAATTTAAGTTGTTTGAAACAATTCCGACTTGTTTTCTCAAAACTTAGGTGTGATGATCTGAGGACAATAGTTAGCTTCGAGTTCTCAGACTTGCTGCACACTTCAAATAAGATTCATCCAATCTTGATTGAATCTCACTGTCACGATACAAAGCTAAAAGGTTCTGCTGAGCTTTGGTAATGGAGATCTTGACTTCAAGTACCCCGTGGCTTTCAACTAATGGTCTCATGTTAGGTGGATGATGATGAAATGCAAACAAGAAAATAGCTGCAGAAAGGTTGTGATTGCAAGTTAATGAGAGTGGCCTTGTCTGGAATTTGAAACTCAAGACCAGTCACACCATACGCGACAACCATACCCCAGGACCAATGAGACCCGAATGTGGATGATTGCACAAAGAAAATGTTGGTCCATTAGTTGCACACATCTTATTTGACGGAATGCAAACTGGCATCGAGATCCTAAAGTGCAGTTTTCCATGCGTTGGCATCTTGTTGAAGGCATACAAAAAATCCATGACAAATGATTGGCGAAATGGCCCAGTGGCCTAATGGATAAGGCATCAGCCTCCGGGGCTTGGGATTGTTGGTTCAAGTCCCATCTGGGTTGTCTTTGAAGGTCTCACTTCAATTTGGGAGCAATGTTTGGTGGATGAAACACGGTAGCTGTGAAAACCTTCTTGAGATGTGTTTGCATGTCATTACCTTCCTGCATTGCCATGCATATTACCTGGTATGACTAAAAGGGTAACGAGATACCTAACGCGAAAGGCCATTTTGAATCCTGCATGGTGCCTACAGAGAAGAGACTGTGTACAAAGACAAAAATGGTGCTTACATATAAAGCTGGTGGGTTGTTCAAGATCCATAAACAAATCTAACAACCGAATCATTGCTGCTCCTTTTTTTGTCTGTATAATTGTACATGTTAGACTGATTTAGATCAGAAGTCCACTAAATGTTCATTAACTAATGTCAAAGCAAAAGCTGCTACAATTAACATAGAAACACCATGGATAGCACAGCACTGCTGCTTTTTTTATGACATTCACAGGGCTCGTCCGGGATTTGAACCCGGGACCTCTCGCACCCAAAGCGAGAATCATACCCCTAGACCAACGAGCCCTGTAGAAGGAGTCTGCAGTGCCACAAAAAATTCTGTAAGACCGATCCACTCTACTCTTTGTTCATGTTGTTTTTGTTCCGTGTGTCAGCAACTCCCTGGAGGCATATTACCGCTCACAGGCAGTATAAAACAGCCCAGTGGCCTAATGGATAAGGCACCAGCCTTCGAAGCTGGGGATTGTGGGTTTAAAGTACCAACTGGGTTGTCTTTGATACAGTTCCTTTTAAGTTGATTGTGCAAGACAATCCAGTGTTACCTTTAAAAAGCTAGGTTCATACCCTTAGGTCAAAAAGACATGACAATGGAAAACTACTCAGAGGAGCTGTTTTGTCATTAGGTGTACACACCAGATTGTCTGAATGCAATATGGCATAGGGATCCTAAAGTACTGTTTTCTGAGTTACAAGAACTTCCTGAGCCATACATCAGATATGACAAAAGCTAGTGTTGACCCAGTGGCCTAATGGATAAGGCATCAGCCTTCGAAGCTGGGGATTGTGGGTTCAAGTCCCATCTGGGTTGTCTTTGTTGGGTTACATTTAAGTTGTGTGAAACAATTCCGACTGGTCTTCTCAAAACTTAGGCGTGATGATCTGAGGATAATAGTTAGCTTCGAATTCTCAGACTTGCTGCACACTTCAAATAAGATTCATCCAATCTTGCTTGAATCTCACTGTCACGTTACAAAGCTAAAAGGTTCTGTTGAGCTTTGGTAATGGAGATCTTGACTTCAAGTACCCCGTGGCTTTCAACTAATGGTCTCATGTTAGGTGGATAATGATGAAATGCAAACAAGAAAATAGCGGCAGAAAGGTTGTGATTGCAAGTTAATGAGAGTGGCCTTGTCTGGAATTTGAAACTCAAGACCAGTCAAACCATACGCGAGAACCATACCCCAGGACCAATGAGACCCGAATGTGGATGATTGCACAAAGAAAATGTTTGTCCATTAGTTTCACACATCTTATTTGACGGAATGCAAACTGGCATCGAGATCCTAAAGTGCAGTTATCTATGCGTTGGCATCTTGTTGAAGGCATACAAAAAATCCATGACAAATGATTGGCGAAATGCCCAGTGGCCTAATGGATAAGGCATCAGCCACCGGGGCTTGGGATTGTTGGTTCAAGTCCCATCTGGGTTGTCTTTGAAGGTCTCACTTCAATTTGGGAGCAATGTTTGGTGGATGAAACACGGTAGCTGTGAAAACCTTCTTGAGATGTGTTTGCATGTCATTACCTTCCTGCATTGCCATGCATATTACCTGGTATGACTAAAAGGGTAACGAGATACCTAACGCGAAAGGCCATTTTGAATCCTGCATGGTGCCTACAGAGAAGAGACTGTGTACAAAGACAAAAATGGTGCTTACATATAAAGCTGGTGGGTTGTTCAAGATCCATAAACAAATCTAACAACCGAATCATTGCTGCTCCTTTTTTTGTCTGTATAATTGTACATGTTAGACTGATTTAGATCAGAAGTCCACTAAATGTTCATTAACTAATGTCAAAGCAAAAGCTGCTACAATTAACATAGAAACACCATAGATAGCTCAGTTCCACCTCTTTTTCGATGACAGGCGTAGGGCTCGTCCGGGATTTGAACCAAGGACCTCTCGCACCCTAAGCGAGAATCATACCCCTAGACCAACGAGCCCTGTAAAAGCAATCTGCAGTACCACAAAAAATTCTGTGAGACCGATCCACTCTACTCTTTGTTCATGTTGTTTTTGTTACGTGTGTCAGCAACTCCCTGGAGGCATATTACAGTTCACAGGCAATAAAAACAGCCCAGTGGCCTAATGGATAGGGCACCAGCCTTCGAAGCTGGGGATTGTGGGTTTAAAGTACCAACTGGGTTGTCTTTGATGCAGTTCCTTTTAAGTTGACTGTGCAAGACAATCCAGTGTTACCTTTAAAAAGCTAGGTTCATACCCCTAGGTCAAACAGACATGACAATGGAAAACTCCTCAGAGAAGCTGTTTTGTCATTAGGTGTACACACCAGATCGTCTGAATGCAATATGGCATAGGGATCCTAAAGTACTGTTTTCTGAGTTACAAGAACTTCCTGAGCCATACATCAGATATGTCAAAGGTTAGTGTTGACCCAGTGGCCTAATGGATAAGGCACCAGCCTTCGAAGCTGGATATTGTGGGTTCAAGTCCCATCTGGGTTGTCTTTGTTGGGTTAAATTTAAGTTGTTTAAAACAATTCCGACTGGTCTTCTCAAAACTTAGGCGTGATGATCTGAGGACAATAGTTAGCTTCGAATTCTCAGACTTGCTGCACACTTCAAATAAGATTCATCCAATCTTGCTTGAATCTCACTGTCACGTTACAAACCTAAATGGTTCCGCTTAGCTTTGGTAATGAAGATCTTGACTTCAAGTACCCCGTGTCTTTCAAGCAATGCTTGTGCAGCTTTTTACAACCTCAGGCCATTTATGCCCCAACTGTGCTGCGTTCAATGTTGCCCACATTCAGCAGAAAAAGTCAACGAGCTGCCACCATGTGTAGTCGTGGCCGAGAGGTTAAGGCGATGGACTTGAAATCCATTGGGGTCTCCCCGCGCAGGTTCGAACCCTGCCGACTACGGAACAGCCAGCTGCTTTTGCTTTTTCTCTCTGTGAGAGGAACTGTGGCTTTTGCGACGTTTGGTTGCGGGCCTGCGTGTTTAATCCCATATTGAATAATTCAAGTCCAGCGCTAGTCGCAATTTAGCTTTTTTTGTAGTCCCTACACTCTGATGTTGTCTAGAGAAACGTTCAATAAATCGACAGCAACATCTTGTACGGCTCATCAAGATTGGGATTTGATAGTTTTTTTTCCAAGTCGCCCAGTCCTTTTTGGCTGTCCCTTTGTGGCACATTTTCCCCACTCCATCTGCTTCTGGAGAGTTGCTTTATGCACAGCTCTTTTCAAGACTGATGCTAGCACAGTTCCAAAAGGCCCAGGCGAAATGTGCTTTTGGCCATGCTTTTGGACCATGGCTTTGGTAACACCTAATGACTTCAAGGTCTTTCACGGTGCAGCTCAGCAGTGGCATGGCACAGCTCTGAAACGCCGTTTCCTGGAGGATGCCTGCATCTGTTTTTTTTAAGAGGACGCAGGTCTGTGCTGTGATGAGAAAGTGTTGTTAGCCGGCAAGGGGCTTGCAGAGGTCCAACTCCGCAAACAGGTGCCTCAGCAGACAGGAGCCCGCATAGCTCAGTCGGTAGAGCATCAGACTTTTAATCTGATGGTCCAGGGTTCAAGTGTCTGTTCGGGCGAAGGCCTGTCTGTTTGTCAGAGACCACGTTGTTCTTTTCATATCACTTGGTGGCTGTCCATTGTGGTGTGGCCTGCGAGAGCACGTTGCTCTGAATTCAGATCATCAGCTTGTGTGGAAAGAGTGCCCATGAAGTTAGCTGAGTTTGTTAGATTAGAGAGCTATGCTGTCCCTGCTTCCCAGAGATTGTACGGAAAAGTTGCACTAGAGCTAGTGCACCTTCCTCTACCCCTGTTGACCCTGTGCTTGGTTGCCACCTCAGCAGGAGAGAGAAAGCAGACATCTGTAGTCGTGGCCGAGTGGTTAAGGCGATGGACTAGAAATCCATTGGGGTTTCCCCGCGCAGGTTCGAATCCTGCCGACTACGTTGTTTTGCACGTCCACTTATGTTGTTGTTCTCTTTTCTTTCAAGCCTCCTATACGTAATTGGAATCCTCCTCTGCAACTCACAAACAAGCCCCTGTCACTTAGTGACCAGGCAGCTGTGGGTGAGCGACAGTGGTTTGCCGCGACCGTACAGTCATCCGTACTCTGTGTTGTGGCCAGAGAAATCCCAGATTGAATCTGAGGGTCCAGGGTTCAAGTCCCTGTTCGGGCGAAGGCCTGTCTGTTTGTCAGAGACCTCGTTGTTCTTTTCATATCACTTGGTGGCTGTCCATTGTGGTGTGGCCTGCGAGAGCACGTTGCTCTGAATTCAGATCATCAGCTTGTGTGGAAAGAGTGCCCATGAAGTTAGCTGAGTTTGTTAGATTAGAGAGCTATGCTGTCCCTGCTTCCCAGAGATTGTACGGAAAAGTTGCACTAGAGCTAGTGCACCTTCCTCTACCCCTGTTGACCCTGAGCTTGGTTGCCACCTCAGCAGGAGAGAGAAAGCAGACGTCTGTAGTCGTGGCTGAGTGGTTAAGGCGATGGACTAGAAATCCATTGGGGTTTCCCCGCGCAGGTTCGAATCCTGCCGACTACGTTGTTTTGCACGTCCACTTATGTTGTTGTTCTCTTTTCTTTCAAGCCTCCTATACGTAATTGGAATCCTCCTCTGCAACTCACAAACAAGCCCCTGTCACTTAGTGACCAGGCAGCTGTGGGTGAGCGACAGTGGTTTGCCGCGACCGTACAGTCATCCGTACTCTGTGTTGTGGCCAGAGAAATCCCAGTTTGAATCACGGTCACAAACCAGTGTCCCTTAGTGTCCAGGCAGCTGCAGAGCTTATCGGTGAGCGAGCGGTGTGCCGTGATCGTATAGTGGTCAGTACTCTGTGTTGTGGCCGCAGCAACCCCGGTTCGAATCCGGGTCACGGCAGCGTGTTCCTGTTAACTGCGAGCAATGCTTGTGCTGCTTTTTACAACCTCAGGCCATTTATGCCCCAACTGTGCTGCGTTCAATGTTGCCCACATTCAGCAGAAAAAGTCATCGAGCTGCCACCATGCGTAGTCGTGGCCGAGAGGTTAAGGCGATGGACTTGAAATCCATTGGGGTCTCCCCGCGCAGGTTCGAATCCTGCCGACTACGGAACAGCCAGCTGCTTTTGCTTTTTCTCTCTGTGAGAGGAACTGTGGCTTTTGCGACGTTTGGTTGCGGGCCTGCGTGTTTAATCCCATATTGAATAATTCAAGTCCAGCGACTAGTCGCAATTTAGCTTTTTTTGTAGTCCCTACACTCTGATGTTGCCTAGAGAAACGTTCAATAAATCGACAGCAACATCTTGTACGGCTCATCAAGATTGGGATTTGATAGTTTGTTTTCCAAGTCGCCCAGTCCGTTTTGGCTGTCCCTTTGTGGCACATTTTCCCCACTCCATCTGCTTCTGGAGAGTTGCTTTATGCACAGCTCTTTTCAAGACTGATGCTAGCACAGTTCCAAAAGGCCCAGGCGAAATGTGCTTTTGGCCATGCTTTTGGACCATGGCTTTGGTAACACCTAATGACTTCAAGGTCTTTCACGGTGCAGCTCAGCAGTGGCATGGCACAGCTCTGAAACGCCGTTTCCTGGAGGACGCCTGCATCTGTTTTTTTTAAGAGGACGCAGGTCTGTGCTGTGATGAGAAAGTGTTGTTAGCCGGCAAGGGGCTTGCAGAGGTCCAACTCCGCAAACAGGTGCCTCAGCAGACAGGAGCCCGGATAGCTCAGTTGGTAGATGTGGAGAAGTGAGACTTCTCCCCTCCGTCTCTGACGGCCGCACCAATATATACACACACACACACACACACACATACACACACACACACTCTGCACTTACCTTCATCTCTTCCTCCTCCGTCAGCGGTGATTTTGATGAGTGCACGCGTCATGTCACCGGCATTCTGTCATTCCTCCACAGTTTCATCTCCCCCCCTATAATCTCACATGGAGCATACTTACACACACCCATTGTCTGCGTGTTTTCGTTTGTCTGTTTGTTGTCTGTTTGTTAGGGGGGTTCGGACTTCAGCGCGAGACCGGCAAACCTGAGTGAAGGAAGGGCGCGCGCTTATGACATCAGAAGCCGCGCCTTGGGAGTTCGCGCGCTGAAAGTCCGACCGTACCATTTGTGTTTATGTGGGTACAACCAGCGTTGTTGTTTGTCCTGTTTTACAGGAGGAGAGTTGTAAAGGGTTGTATGTGGTTATTGTTTTATGTGTTATTGGTCTGTTAAGCAGACAATGTTTTATGTGTAAAGAAATGCCATTTAAGGCAAAGATAAAAGAGAGATAAATTTAGGTACATACCTGAATGGCTTACGCCAATCGATGGGCGGAGTCTGGAGTATAAAGAAGGACGCCAGACTCCAGCTCAGGGTCAGTTTACCTGGCTAGCGAGCGTGCTGTGGCAGAGCCGTGAGCAATTTCTCTGAGTGAGTAGATACTAGTATACAGTGGTTACGTTTGATTGTTTTTTTTTTTTTCTTCTTCTTTGGTTTTGTTTTTGTGTTATATATATTAGTCTTTATATTTAATTTGTTGATTTGGTACTTTGTATTTTTGTATATATATATATTTTTGGATTTTTTTTATGGACACTGTATATATTTTGCACTGGACATATCCTCCACATCGTTGTAAATAAATACCACCTTTTTACACTTCCGGGTCAGGCCATTGTGTTTTTGGATTTTTTGCCATTGGGTTTTTTTTGTTTTGGGTTTATTGTGATATTAAGGCCTCCCACGCCTCCTAGTGGGCCCACTCTGGGTTCACTACATCACAGTTGGTGTCAGAAGCGGCGGCCACCCGGAAGAGAATGAGGAGGAGAAGGCTGGGTCTACGATCTGCTGTGAAGGACGCAGCTTGGCGTAGACTGTCGTCTGGTGGAGAAGAGACAGCTACGGAGCGTCCCAGCACCAGTGAGCCTTCTACGCAGTCCAGTGAGGGCATGGCGAGTATGATGAGGGATTTCCTCAAGGCGCAGCAAACCAGAGAGGAGCTGTTTCTTCGTGAGCTGCGGGGACTCTGTGAGTCGATACGGCCAACGGAGCTGACAACGCCATCGCCCAGTAGAGTATCCACAGTGGAGACATCACCCCCACCTACCCCACCACCACCCATACAGTCAACCGACCGACGAGCCGCACAGACACGTCGCCCGGAGACACCGATGCCACCCTTACAGCCGGGAGATGACATCGAAAGCTACCTGCGACGATTTGAACGTCTGGCCCGAACGTGGCAGTGGCCTCGGGAGGAGTGGAGCTGTCGGCTGGTGCCATTGTTGACTGGTCGAGCGCTGGAGGCATACCTAGCGATGGATGAGGTCAGTGCAGATGATTACGTTCAACTAAAAGACTCTCTTCTGCAGAAGTATGACATCTCTGCAGAGACCTACCGGCAACGCTTCAGGGCTGCTACACTACCTGAAGGGGAGTCGCCAACGGAGACGTATCATCGCCTGAGACACCTGTATCAGCGCTGGGTGAGACCAGATCAAAATACAAAGGAGGAGATCGGTGAGCAGATCATCATGGAGCAACTGCTGAGGGTCATGCAACCAGACGCCAGAACGTGGGTTAAAGAACATGAGCCGAACTCGGGACTGACAGCAGCAAAGTTGGCCCAACAGTACATGAACGCTCATCGCCCCGGCCTGCGCACGCAACCTTCGAAAGGTAGAGCACGACACACATTTCACAACACTGACAATCAGCACTCGCATGAACTTGAGACTGAACGTTCACATACACTGATCTGTTATGCATGTCAGCAAAAGGGACACAAAGCATCTGTGTGCCCAGCCCGGAAATCGAAGCTGACAGGGTTTTGCTATGCACCCAGAGAGGGGGATGCTAACAGTGACTTTGATGTGGGACAAAATGTTGATTTGTTGGACATTACTGTGAATGGTTTTGAATTGAAAGCACTGCTTGATACAGGAAGTTCGATTTCCCTGATCAAATCATGTCATGTCTTTAATGTTGACTATACTAACACCACGGAAGTACAATGTATTCATGGGGATATAAAGAGGTATCCGAAAGCAGAGGTACTTGTGGGCATTCAAGATCAAATGTATTTAATGAATGTTGCAGTTGTCACTAACTTACCTACAGACATGATTTTAGGAAGAGACCTCCCAGTACTAAATGAACTGTGTGTTGAATCTACCAAAAAGATCTTTGAAGGTGGGAATGTAGATGAAATTACATGTACTGTTATGACACGTTCAAAAGCTGGTTTGCAACCACTACCAGACTTGGACAGTAGTTTGCTACAGGGTGGGACTAAGGCCCCAAAGAAAACTCGTCAGCAGAAACGGCTGTTAAAGCATCTGGGTTCTCCAGTACCCAAACCTGATACAAGTGGTCTGGAGGTGAGGGACTGGCAGATCCCAGAAAACATTGCTGAACTGCAAAGAAATGATCAAACTTTGAAAACGTTGTTTACAAGGGCAGAAAAACAAAATAACACTAACTTGAATGATGAAAAGTTTATTATCAGTGATAATTTGTTATATGTACAAGTGGGAAATGTGAAACGTTTGGTTGTACCCTTGTCTTGTCGTCCAATTGTATTACAGCTATCACACACACTTCCATGGGCAGGACATTTAGCATTTCACAAGACATACACGCGCATAAGCTCACGTTTCTATTGGCCTACCATGTACACTGATGTTCAGACATACTGCAACACTTGCACCACATGTCAGACAACCAGTGCGGTACGTCAAAGAGACAAGGCTCCGTTACATCCCTTACCCATTATCTCAACCCCTTTCCGCCGCATTGCCATGGATATTGTGGGACCACTAGAAAGGAGTAGTGCTGGACACCGCTACATACTTGTCATCTGTGACTACGCCACACGTTACCCCGAAGCATTCCCACTTCGCACAGTTACCACCACAAAGGTATTACATGCTCTTATACAACTGTTTTCCAGGGTAGGCATCCCCGACGAAATCATCACAGACCAGGGAACCAATTTTATGTCACGGGTGATGAAGCAGTTTCACCAGCAGTTGGGCATCACTGCACTAAGGACGACCCCTTATCACCCGCAGACGGATGGGCTGGTGGAGAGATTTAATGCGACACTAAAGAACATGCTACGGAAGTTTGTGAATGACACTGGAAAGGACTGGGACAAGTGGCTACCGTTCCTGCTGTTCGCCTATAGGGAGGTACCTCAAGCATCCACAGGTTTCGCCCCTTTTGAGTTGATGTATGGCTGGCCAGTCCAGGGGCCGTTAGACTTATTAAAGAAGGCATGGACAAAGCCTCAGGCAGCAGAAGAGGGCAGCAGCATCATCAATTTCATCCTGGAAATGAGGGAGAGGCTGGAGACCTACAGGGAGCAAGCGGAGGAAAACCTGAAAGAGGCACAAGACAAGCAAAAGAAATGGTATGACCAAAAGACCCGTCTACGCCAATTTCAACCAGGGCAGAAGGTATTATTACTATTACCCACGTCAACTAACCAACTTCTTGCAAAGTGGCAGGGGCCCTATGAGATTACCAGAAAGATGGGTCCGGTCACATATGAGATACATCACCCTGAGAAGAAGAAGAGTCGGCAAACCTACCACATTAACCTCCTGAAAGAGTGGAAAGAGGCCAAGACACCACAACAACTTAAACAGTCCTTGATGGTAAGAGAAGTGGAAGAAGATGAAAGTGAACCAGCTGAAGAGATGGTGACACCAAGGAAATCTGCAGAGCTGAAACTGGAACACCTAGAAGAAGAGAAACAACAACAGTTACAAGATCTACGAAACCAATACCCTTCATTGTTCCAGCAGAGACCAGGCAGAACCGAGGTAACCCAACACACCATTCATCTTACCAATAACATTCCATCAAGACAGAGACCTTATCGAATCCCGGAAAAACTGCTCAAGCCTTTGAAAGAAGAGCTCGAGACCATGAAGGAGTTGGGGGTCATCGAGGCTTCAACCTCTGAATGGAGTAGCCCACTCGTCATCGTTCCAAAGAAGGATGGATCCTTGAGGATCTGTGTTGACTTCCGTAAGCTGAATGCTCAATCGAAGTTTGATGCCTACCCTATGCCTAGGATTGATGACCTGCTGGAGAGGATTGGACAGGCCCGCTACATCACTACACTGGACTTGTGTAAGGGATATTGGCAGGTGCCCCTCCATCCGTTATCAAGACCACTGACTGCCTTCAGAACACCTCTTGGTCTATACCAGTTCACAGTTCTTCCGTTTGGATTACATGGGGCACCTGCGACCTTCCAGCGACTTATGGACCAAGTTCTCCAGGGCTGTGAAGAGTTTGCGGCTGCGTACCTAGACGACGTTGTGATTCATAGTCACACGTGGGTGGATCATTTGCGGCACGTAAGACAGACCCTGGAGAAGATCCAAGCAGCGGGTCTGTCCTTAAATGTGGCAAAGTGTGAATGGGGCAAACAAGAAACCAACTACCTGGGGTACCGACTTGGTAATGGCAGTCTCAGACCACAGGTAGACAAGGTGGAAGCAATTCGGCGAAGCCCAAGACCCAGGACCAAGAAGGAGGTGCGCTCCTTTATAGGATTGGTGGGCTGGTACCGACGCTTCATCCCTGACTTTTCCTCAACAGCAGCACCCTTAACGGACTTGTTAATTAAAGGGACAAAGAATCCAGTCATTTGGACTGAGGCCTGTGAGCAGGCATGGAAGACTCTGCAAGAGAGACTCTGTGCACATCCTGTGCTAAAGAGTCCAGACTTTACTCGACGTTTCTTGGTGCAGGTGGACGCATCAGACCGAGGGATTGGCGCGGTACTGGCCCAGGGACCATCTGGAGAGGAGAGACCTGTGGTGTTTCTGAGTAGGAAGCTGTTGCCCAGGGAAACTCGGTACTCCACGGTAGAGAAAGAGTGTCTGGCCATCAAGTGGTCCCTTGAATCCCTCCGCTACTATCTCCTGGGGAGGGAGTTTGACCTAGAGACTGACCATCGGGCGCTCACATGGATTCATACCATGAAGGATAACAATGCTAGAGTGACCCGATGGTACTTGGCATTACAACCCTTCAGATTTAAAATACGTCACTGCCCCGGGAGGAAAAACATAGTAGCCGACTTCCTGTCCAGGTTACCAGACAGTACGCGGCTTGGAGAGGGGGAGGATAATGTGGAGAAGTGAGACTTCTCCCCTCCGTCTCTGACGGCCGCACCAATATATACACACACACACACACACACACATACACACACACACACTCTGCACTTACCTTCATCTCTTCCTCCTCCGTCAGCGGTGATTTTGATGAGTGCACGCGTCATGTCACCGGCATTCTGTCATTCCTCCACAGTTTCATCTCCCCCCCTATAATCTCACATGGAGCATACTTACACACACCCATTGTCTGCGTGTTTTCGTTTGTCTGTTTGTTGTCTGTTTGTTAGGGGGGTTCGGACTTCAGCGCGAGACCGGCAAACCTGAGTGAAGGAAGGGCGCGCGCTTATGACATCAGAAGCCGCGCCTTGGGAGTTCGCGCGCTGAAAGTCCGACCGTACCATTTGTGTTTATGTGGGTACAACCAGCGTTGTTGTTTGTCCTGTTTTACAGGAGGAGAGTTGTAAAGGGTTGTATGTGGTTATTGTTTTATGTGTTATTGGTCTGTTAAGCAGACAATGTTTTATGTGTAAAGAAATGCCATTTAAGGCAAAGATAAAAGAGAGATAAATTTAGGTACATACCTGAATGGCTTACGCCAATCGATGGGCGGAGTCTGGAGTATAAAGAAGGACGCCAGACTCCAGCTCAGGGTCAGTTTACCTGGCTAGCGAGCGTGCTGTGGCAGAGCCGTGAGCAATTTCTCTGAGTGAGTAGATACTAGTATACAGTGGTTACGTTTGATTGTTTTTTTTTTTTTCTTCTTCTTTGGTTTTGTTTTTGTGTTATATATATTAGTCTTTATATTTAATTTGTTGATTTGGTACTTTGTATTTTTGTATATATATATATTTTTGGATTTTTTTTATGGACACTGTATATATTTTGCACTGGACATATCCTCCACATCGTTGTAAATAAATACCACCTTTTTACACTTCCGGGTCAGGCCATTGTGTTTTTGGATTTTTTGCCATTGGGTTTTTTTTTGTTTTGGGTTTATTGTGATATTAAGGCCTCCCACGCCTCCTAGTGGGCCCACTCTGGGTTCACTACATCAGACTTTTAATCTGAGGGTCCAGGGTTCAAGTCCCTGTTCGGGCGAAGGCCTGTCTGTTTGTCAGAGACCTCGTTGTTCTTTTCATATCACTTGGTGGCTGTCCATTGTGGTGTGCCCTGCGAGAGCACGTTGCTCTGAATTCAGATCATCAGCTTGTGTGGAAAGAGTGCCCATGAAGTTAGCTGAGTTTGTTAGATTAGAGAGCTATGCTGTCCCTGCTTCCCAGAGATTGTACGGAAAAGTTGCACTAGAGCTAGTGCACCTTCCTCTACCCCTGTTGACCCTGTGCTTGGTTGCCACCTCAGCAGGAGAGAGAAAGCAGACGTCTGTAGTCGTGGCCGAGTGGTTAAGGCGATGGACTAGAAATCCATTGGGGTTTGCAGAGGTCCAACTCCGCAAACAGGTGCCTCAGCAGACAGGAGCCCGGATAGCTCAGTCGGTAGAGCATCAGACTTTTAATCTGAGGGTCCAGGGTTCAAGTCCCTGTTCGGGCGAAGGCCTGTCTGTTTGTCAGAGACCTCGTTGTTCTTTTCATATCACTTGGTGGCTGTCCATTGTGGTGTGCCCTGCGAGAGCACGTTGCTCTGAATTCAGATCATCAGCTTGTGTGGAAAGAGTGCCCATGAAGTTAGCTGAGTTTGTTAGATTAGAGAGCTATGCTGTCCCTGCTTCCCAGAGATTGTACGGAAAAGTTGCGCTAGTGCACCTTCCTCTACCCCTGTTGACCCTGTGCTTGGTTGCCACCTCAGCAGGAGAGAGAAAGCAGACATCTGTAGTCGTTGCCAAGTGGTTAAGGCGATGAACTAGAAATCCATAGGGGTTTCTCCGCGCAGGTTCGAATCCTGCCGACTACGTTGTTTTGCACGTCCACTTATGTTGTTGTTCTCTTTTCTTTCAAGCCTCCTATACGTAATTGGAATCCTCCTCTGCAACTCACAAACAAGCCCCTGTCACTTAGTGACCAGGCAGCTGTGGGTGAGCGACAGTGGTTTGCCGCGACCGTACAGTCATTATAGTGGAACTTTTATTATGTAATCACTATATAATCTGCCACTATTAAAATATAGATTACTATTAAAATATACTGTTAAAACTTATAGAAAGACCTATATTCAAGTGATGCAGAAGAGACATACAAACATGCAGGGCCTTATAATTGAGGGCCTTACAATTGAAGCACAGCAGGTCATGCGCCAAAGTGAGAACATTATGACAGAGCGTATGCAATACATTTAGACAATGTATATGTTGAACAAGACAAAAACAACCCTCGTCAAAATAGCATACATAAGGAGAATCATTTAGAAAATATGGAAACATCATGATCATATGCAAACACATGATTGTAAGCACATGCTATGTGACCTTTAAGATATGTAAAAACAGAAAAACATACAGCCATTAATTAAAAAGCTAGGATGCTATTGGAGCCGGGAATAGGGTGATGTTAAATCATATCTCATGATACCTATGGATAAGAAACTGTATATAAACTGTGGGTTTTTGGACATTGAGGGGGAGAGAGCTCGATCGACCATCTCTGCTGTAACAATAAACTGCTTCAACTTGAGAACTTCGAAGACCTCAGCCTCTTTTTTGAAACCAAGAAGATGTTTGTCGAGATCCAGCGCAACTTTCCACTACATAATTTGGCGCCCAACGTGGGGCTGGACTGAGGATAGTCGAAGGAAGGTGTCAATGGGCCGATCCTTGGCAGACACTCACGCAGAGACCAAATAGCGCGCAGATTAAAAAAGGTGAGCAGATTTTTGCTTTATTTTGGTTCTCTGATGAGTGTGCTGTGGGGTGGATCGGACACCTGAACTTGACTTTTGAAATACCTCACCATTAAAAAGAACCTATGAATTGACTAAATTTATTCAAAAGAATTATAAAGTAAATGATAAAGTGATAAAAGAATAGTGAAATGAACTATTTATAAGAAAAAGAGGTCTTCCAGGTTGTCAAGGTATGTGCTTGTACTAACAAATGGCTGTAAATTGTGCACTAACAATGGCTTTGTATTATATACTAACGAATGGCTGTAAATTATATGCGTATGAAAGAGAGGTACATGCATGGATTGCTACGCGAGAGGCGGGAGCAAGGCGCGCGAGGTAGCACTGGAAATGATCGCTTGCTTTAGGTGTGATTAGAGCAAAGGAGCGCTCCGCGTCTCTGTACTCGCCTGTGGATTGAGTAAGACTCTCCCGATAGAGGCAGGGAAATTGGGAGGAGGCCTTTAATCTGATCCCAAAAGCACCTACAGGGAGGGCTGGATCTCAGTGGATGACCTGTGTTAGTCTATATGTTGTGTTTTTATATATGTATGTGGTCTGGACCGAAGAGAATGGGGAATGTTTTGGAAAAGATAATTAGATTGAATGAGAATGAGAATAAGAATGCAAATGCTGAGACATTTATGAATGAGGATGCATATGGTAAGAGATCTAGAAGGTTAAAGCATGAGTAGGGTGTGTGTTTAAGGATGATGATAGCTAGAGAGAAATTACTGAGGTGTAGTGTGAGAGAAAGTGAGTATTATAAGAGATCAAAATACAGATAAAATATTAATTGATTAGAGAATGAATAAAAATTGCACATGCTGTGCTGGAGGGACAAAGCAAGCAAAGTGGCCACAACAATTAAGAAAAGCAGTTTTGCATGTAAAAAAGTTTGTTTTGTCTCCCAGGACCTGCTTGTGATGATAAAGACATTTTAACTGTTCCTCCAAAAGAAATAAAAGAAATAAAAGTAATAGAGGGAGGTTTAGATTCCAGATAAAAAAAAAAGAATAGTTTGCATGCAAATGATCTGTGTTTGCTCGTTAAGAGGCCTTGATAGCGACAGACGTTAACTAGTAACTGTTACTCAGATTTATGAAGTTGTTTAACAATATAGGATATACATAGAACAGATTTAGATTTCAAGAGTGAGTTCTGAATGTGTGGGGACAGTTAAGAGATTAAAAGCAGATTGGATTATAATGACGTGCGCAAGGAAATTCCTATGGTTATTGCTTTAGTGTTGTGTGTGTCTGTGTCTGTGTGAATGGTTGTGTGAAATTCCAAATTGGTGGACAGGCAGAGCCCCCTTTCTGCACAGTCTCTTAAGTGGAGCATGGCAGAGATGGACGCTCTCTGTGTTACACTGAGAGGAATGAATGACTGAATGAGCCCTGTAGATAAAGGGACAAATGTTGAGTGAATGAGTCCTCTAAATTTGAGTGACTAGAATGTGAGAGTGTGGTTAAGTATTTGTGTTTAGTGTTTGTGATAAAGAGTGAGATAAAAGAATCATCATTGTAGATTATAATATAAAGATGGACTGTGAAATATTGTGTAATAAAGAAAATATAGAAGAGACTGATGCAGTTTAGGGAAGAGATTATAATATTTAGGAAATAAATGAATTCAGTTCAGATAAAAAGATATAAAGAGAAATATATTAAATTAAGAAGTATAAAACATAGGTTGACATTTGTGCATACAAAGAGATCATAATATAAATTCTTAGAATTTAATTTAGGGAATAATAGTATCTGATTTAATATTAATGAGGTGTAAAGAGTATAGGATATGGTAAAGTAAATACAATTTGGAAAATAAAAAATGTGTTATATAAAAGAATAAAGTAATAAGTTAAACATTTGGGAACAGAGAGGAATAATACTTAGAATTTAGAAAAAAAATTGTATGTTTAAGATATAAATAATTTATAATTAAATACTGAACAAAGAGAGAACAGAAAAGAAAATAATGGCAAAAGGAAGGAACATTTGATGTAAGCAGTGTGTGAGTAAATACAAACTCTGAAAAATAACTAATAATTATAAATGAAAAGAATAAGACAAAAGGTAAAAAGTAAAAAGATGAGTGTGAAAAAAGAGTGAGTAAATGTACTGTAAACTTGAAACAGGTATAGAAAATGCTTGAGAAATTAAAACAATGTAAAGAAAGACCAACTGGTGTGAAAACACTACAATAAATTAGGAGAAAAATAAATAAGTTAAGCACAAGCTGAAGCTAAAGAAATGGAATTAGAAGAAAACTAACAAAATAGAAAATTAATACAAAATACAAATGATTTAGTAATAAATATTAGGAAAAATCAGCAGTTGGACAGCAAAGAGAAGAACATAGATGAGAGGAGTCTTTATTTGATAAAGGAAACATGGGAAAGTGGAAAAATGTTTAGATAATAACTAAGCAAATGTATATATTAAATTAAGGGGCACAGAGATGGACTTTGAAGGGTCCTTGTCTTTTCGCCTGCCGGACATTCCTGAAGGCACTGGGAAATAGAATAAGGTGTTTGGAGAAACACAAGGAGCAAATTGTTGACTGTGGACTCTTATTACATGAACTAAAGCAGTGAGCCAGGTACTGCATACAGAGAACTACTGAGACTTGACCCATCCACATATGTTCAAGAGACACTTAAAGAAGGAAAAACAAGAGACTGATGAACTGATCAAAAGCTAAGCTTTCCAGCAACATCAGCTGGGTGAAAGAGAAGCCATCACCAAGAGGAAGGAGGAATGCTCTACACTTTAACTCCTTCAAAATGCAGGAAATGTGGGGATTCCTGAATACAACAATGCAAAGACTGCACCATCTATGAAACAGTTGCCTCGGGGTGCGAGAGAGAGAGATTGGCTGTGGCCTAGCAAACTCAATCTCAAAAGCCCAGTAGAACTATGATGCAAATCAAGTACATTGCAAATTAAAACAAAAGTGGACCCTTTCTTGAATCAAATTAGACTCCTGTCAAACTAGTCAGGAAGGAAGGTATTATATAAATTAGGACTTCACATTTAGTAAAAGCAATTTGAATTAAATAAGAATTACAGAATAAAAAGATAATATCTATTAATTATAACAGAAGATGTAAGTAAGACAATTGATAATGGGGAAAATAGATTAAGTTTCACATTTCTGAAGCAGGGCTAGTAAAAAGCAGAATTTGTCTATGAAATGTATGATCCTGAAAGAGATTTAGACTTAGAAAATTAATACCAGGAAGAAATTAAAGGAAAAAAAGAACAGCACATTAGAATAAGTCAACAGTGAGAAGCTCTAAGTGTAATAAAATATGATTTGGGGGAAAAAGGGGTTAATATAATAGAGTTTGTTTTGCATATATAGCCATATAACTGAAAAATTGGGAAGTAAATTTGAGGAATAATGACTAAAGCAAAACAGACCAGATAGATTCAGTGATTTTACAAAAAATTACATAAACGCTGTGGACCTAATCAGTTAGATGAGCTTGCCTTTAGAAGTAAATATCAAGAGAAAAAGAAAAAATATTGAATACAACATCTGAAAGAACAAATAGCTCAGAAGTTAAATGATTTAAACAAGTGCAGTGTTAAATACTTAAAGAAGTATTATCATTGCTGGACTTGAATTTAGAATTAGAAAATTAACCAGTACAGTGAGGGTTAAAATTAAACCAGATGCACATCTGCAGAGAAAATAAGAAAAATGCTGAAATGATTATAAAAACAATATTGGAGTTTTATTGAGAGTAGGATTATTAACACCTAGTGATTATAATATGAAATAAATCATTGGATATTTTCGATTTAAAATATATTTCAAGTCAGGCATGACTGTGTATGTAACTAATAAGATTTGATTTTAATTTAAATTAATTTTTTTAATTATGCTGCATTAAAGCCGGTAAAAAGCAGATGCTATAAGAACAATCAATGAAAGAAATTCTTCCAGCTGAGGTTCCTACATTTTATGAACAAATGTTCCTCCTGATGTCAAATATTGTTAAGTAATTCATTTCTGTTCAGCTTATTTTAGGTAATTAGCAGAGGAGGGTAGGGACCAATTAGTATTTACATTTGCTGGTGAAAATTATACATACAACGAAGCGTCTGAAGATCTGATGAGCAATAATACTTTGTTACAACATGTGGTTGATTTAATTATCTCCATATAGACTTAGCTCAGTTAAAATGCAGAAAACATATGATGACTTTTAGGGAGGATTTTAGCATTGATGGAACAGAGAATTTTACAAAGAACAGCACTGGAGAGAATTTATGAACCAGGAAAGACTGCAAAAATACAGTTCTGAATTAACAGGAAAAACAGATACAATAAAGGCATTTGAGGTGATGAAAGATAAATTAGTCTGTCATTGAAGGAAACACTGTAACAGATTTAAAAGTAAATAAGCGACAGGATGTGAGGTAGCAAGTCACCTATACTGCTTATAGAGCTATAATCTCAATTAAAGAACATTGTGAAAATTAAACGTCAGACAGATCTCTGTGAACAATCTAGCATGAAAGGGAGGAAAAGACATAGTCTATAGCCTAAACATAAAGGAATAATTGTTGCACCAGCAGCATCTCTAAAAATACTTATTGCAGATGCACATGATTTTGATCAAGGGTGAAGTATTAGGAAAACTTAAACAGCAAGGAGATTGGTCTCCTTATTAAATGCAGTGCTTAATGAGTTTTGTCCATGTGACATCTGTGTTAAATATAATGTGAGCAAAGGGACAGCAACCAGTAGCTTAAGTGACATTCAAGCATTTAGTAATGAGGATTTTGAGGTTATACTAAAATGAGTACAAGGCAAGAAATACATGTAGGATTAAAAACAGGTTGTGGTGATTAATTATATTTCTAATAAGAAAAACTATGATTTCTACATCTGGAATACCATCAGAAATAAGTTCAAATAATGGGTGTGCATTTATAAAGTATTTAGAGTAATTAAAGTAAATTAAAAATAGCTAAATAAGTGATTAAATTAATAAGAAAACAAATAAATAAAACTGTTAAAGAAGTACTGTTAATTAAGAATAAATCAAAGGCTAGAGTGAAATTATCATGCACAATCACAAGGACTGGTCAAAAGCAACAAGAAGATCAATTAGGGCTAAAGCTCTTTTTAAAAATATGTGAAAATGCTAAACTTGATTAAGTTTGGATTATTAAACTTGACTGATGTGTAAACAGATGCTTTAATGAGTTTTTACATGTAAACTAACAGAAACAGGAACTTAACACTGCATGGAACGCTAATGTCCTGTCTAATACATTGGCAAATAAGAATTTTGTCTTATAAGAAAAACTAACTGCCATGTATGAAGCTATTCATTCACAGGAACAGAACAGTGAACGACAGAAGGAAGCTGTTTTGGAAGATGTTTCTGTGGCTGCTGATGATGATGCAAATAAAGATGAGTGAAAGCCTAGAGGTAACTTCTCCAAAGGTAAAGGATTATCCCAGTCTGATGGAGTCAGACAAGAGTATCCAACAATTGACTTCCTAATTTTCTTGGAAAGGGGTGAATATCCCACAACAAAATGAAGGTAAAGAACAATCGTCTGAAGAAAAATATTGACCCAGAGGATAAGTATGAAAATCAAAATGATATGCAATTTAAAAGAAATTGACTATGACCAGAACTCAGAAGACTGGCTCTTAGAAGAAGCTAATAACAATGATTGGTATCATTGGGCAAAATACACAGTTAGAAAATTACAAATATTCAATTGCCCAATATGTTTACAAACGGTTTTGAAAAAGCTTATAGTGGTTGTAAATTTTTATGATTATAGACATTGTGCAAAATTCAGTATATTGTACTGTGACTGCCCATTTTGCCAGGCCCAAAATCTTGATATTATAGGAAGCACCAAATTTACATTAGGGAACAATGGTAGGTTGAAAAAAGAAAGCAAAGAAATGAACATTAAAGTTCAAGCAACAACAAGAGAGATTCCCACAAATATGCAATAAGAAATTAGAATATTAATGTTATAACCAAACAAGTGGATCGACAAATGTGAGAAAATTTAAAAGGAAATTGTGCAATAATTTGCCATTTGACTGACAAATGTGGGGAAAAGAAAATGTTTATATGCAAACCTTCCAAATGGCTACAGCTACAATAAAGAATATAATGTTGCCAGTTTCAGAAAAAGGCGATAGGACGGCTAACAGCACACTTGGTAATTGCACTGGACAAAATGTCCAATTGCCAAGATGATTTCCCTTAATACAACAATATGAACAAATAGCAGACTACTACTGGATCTATGGAAGGGGAATATTACACCCCAACATTCTATTGAAATGGAAAGGGATTTGTACTAGAGTTAAACTAATACAGGAAGTGATAATAACTGATTGAGTTGAAGAGCAAAATGACATACAAAGACAGCAGAATTGGAAGCATCGAGTTAAGAGACAATATACACCTGACTCAGAAGTTCACATTGGCCAACCTAGTGTAATACCAGATGAGTTTAAAACTAGAGATATAGCAAAAGAAGGACTTGACTCTATAATAGTGTGGATAATTGCAATGACAATTTTTACAGTGGATTAACTACATTTATTACAACCAACAAAGATTTATAAATTACTCAAATGATGACGTTAAAGTATTAGGAGAATAATTGGCCCTAACAAATAAAATGGCTTGGTAAATCACTGCACCCTTTGCTGCTCCTATATTCCAAATAACACCGCCTTAGGTGGATCTTTTACTGAAGTCATGCGAAAATTGGAAAATCTGAGGAAAGAAGTAAAAGAGAGTGCTGGAGAGGATAAGAACTTTGGTGACTAGTTTGCCTCCATATATGGATCATTAGGACAATAGTTGCGATTGGACAATAATTAAGATTGGAATATTTAAAAGAATTGCTATATTTGTTTTTATTCTTTTTTGTTGCGTTATCCCTCTTCTCAGATTTAGAGCTAAAGCTGCTGCCAAGCAGATGGTCGATGTGCGAGTTAATAGAACTGTGCATGACTGCAGAGACCATGTCTATGAAGTTCTTGGGCCAGATTTGGAACATTTGGATGAGTTTTGAGAACAATTACTACCCTAAATTTCTTTCATCTTTAATGTTTTAAAAATAATAATAATATAATTCTTTAGCTTTTTACTAATTTTATAAAGGCTTTAAATCCCAAAGAGAATGGTTTTAAGCAAGGCATCATCCTAATACAGGAAAATGCAAATAGAATGGACTGAACTGAAAGATAGTGTAATCATTTTAAGACCCGTTTACTAGTATAAAATTCTGTGTATATAGGAGTTCATCAAAGCTGCCGGAGCTGATATCAGATGTACACGAGGAAAGAGGGAAGATGACTATGGGTCAAGGGACACTCCAGAATCCAGCAACAAAGGAGAAGAAGAGCAGAATCTACTGGAGGTTTAAAACCCCACTGTCTGCTCCAACACCAGACAGTACTCAGAAGTACTTCTGGCGACGTGGGATGAAACATCAGATATAGTTCTTTTACAGGCGCTATGAATGATCTGCAAATATTGAGATTTTCTCTTGAGTGTTGATTAATCAAGTATATATGTTATATAACCACTGCTGTGAGCAAAGCTGACAAAGCATATGTTTTAACATGACTAATAATTGTTGAGTGTTGAACTCCCCAAGAAAGTATTTAGTTAGGGAGAGTGGGATCTTTTACTCCTTCTAAAGCCAAAAGTGGAGGGAGATGTTTGGTTCCGTTTCTCCTCTGAAGTGCGGCGCAAGGATGCTGACAATTGATAAGGATGTAGTTGGGCAATTTTTTGGTTGCACAAGAACGTTAAAAACTGAGCGAAATGTTAGATTCTTAAGTTGCACTTCAGCGAGGGATTTAGGAAAGGGACTTTTTTGATAAAGCCCCTGAGGGGGGATTTATAGTGGAACTTTTATTATGTAATCACTATATAATCTGCCACTATTAAAATATATATTACTATTAAAATACACTGTTAAAACTTATAAAAATACCTATATTCAAGTGATGCTGAAGAGACATACAAACATGCAGGGCCTTATAATTGAGGGCCTTACAATTGAAGCACAGCAGGTCATGCGCCAAAGTAAGAACATTATGACAGAGCGTATGCAATACATTTAGACAATGTATATGTTGAACAAGACAAAACAACCCTCGCCAAAATAGCATACATAAGGAGAATCATTTAGAAAGTATGGAAACAACATGATCATATGCAAACACATGATTGTAAGCACATGCTATGTGACCTTTAAGATATGTAAAAACAGAAAAACATACAGCCATTAATTAAAAAGCTAGGATCCTATTGGAGCCGGGAATAGGGTGATGTTAAATCATATCTCATGATACCTATGGATAAGAAACTGTATATAAACTGTGGGTTTTTGGACATTGAGTGGGAGAGAGCTCGATCGACCATCTCTGCTGTAACAATAAACTGCTTCAACTTGAGAACTTCGAAGACCTCAGCCTCTTTTTTGAAACCTAGAAGATGTTTGTCGAGATCCAGCGCAACTTTCCACTACACCATCTTATTGACTCTTTAACCTTATGCTTTTGTTTTGCATTACTTATATCATGTAGTTAAAGTGTTGTTGTGATTATATCCTAAGTTCTTTATCTTCATTATTATCTCTAGACATTTGTTGGTTGCTTTGATTGATTGTTCTGAGTTACATTTTAGAATAAATAATTTGCATTCAGGCTATTTTGTTGGTTTATCTCTCTTTTATGTTGCGACTCAAACAAGCAGGTCATAACACTTTGTAAAATGTGTCCGGTTGTATCCGAGATCTTGTCCTTTCAGTCATGACCATAGGTGAGTGTAGGAACCTAGACTGAGCGGTAAATTGGGAACATTGCCTTTTGTCTCAGCTCCTTCACCACAACAGACAAACACATCAACTGCATTACTGCTGCCGCTGCACCGATCCCTCTTTTAATCTTACATTCCATTCCTCATGAAAAAAAAATGCAGATACTCTATTTAGGGTAAGAACTCAACGCCAAACTGGAGTCAAGCTCCATGGTTTCTGACTTAGAGGTGCTGTTTCTTTCCCTGCCATGTCACACTCAGTAGCAAACTGTCTCACTGCTGAAGGTCCATGTCCTGTGAAGCCAAAACGACGTTATATGCAAATGGCAGAGACAGTCCTAGCCTACACCTAAAATTCTTTCAGTAAAAATTATTATATTTTAGAGATCAGGCTTAAAAATAACACATTTACAAAATGAAATGAATAAATAGATGCATGGATAGACATTGTAGTGGTGGAAGGGGATGTAGGATGGCTTGTTCAACTATGAACTAAGATGAAGCTCTCTCAGGAGGGATAGACCAGTGCGCGAGATGTCTCAGACTAAGGCGTAATAATGAAATAAATGCACAGGAAGTCTCAACCCTTTTTTTTATCAACTGGCTATTGCAATGTACTCCTATGCAACCTTATGCAAATTATCAAACTGTTTTAAATATTGTAAATAAAAATTTACAGGCATATACTTAAGTAGAGAAGTAACTTTAGGAAGAAAATTCATTTTGAGTATGATAGTTTGTAGAGCTGTGAACCTACATTGGTCTCACGGTTCAGTTCGGTTACAATTATCATGCAATCGATTAGGTTCAATTCGATATCTCTGTGCATTGACGATGCTTTCCATACACAGTTTTATATTTTCTTCATAGCAGCAATTCTTTTATTAAAATGTATGAATATATTTATATACTATTTGTAATACAATTTTGTCATTTAATATAAACAGTCAGATATATAAACTGTACCTTTAAACAACACGAGCATTTATAGCAATTAATTTAAACAAATATAAATATCCTGCTCGCTTTTTGATCCTTGTCTAGTTCTCTTACACCCCTTTGATTGGTCACACCCGCGATTGGCTCTTGCGCGCTGCACTCTTTACAGATGAGTAACACTGATAAGTGGCAGGCGGCAGCGGCGATCACAGCTGATCCATCATAGATAAGGTGGAGAAAACTCTGCAGGCACGTGCTCGTGCCTGAATCCAGGAGTATCGCTGTAAAACAGCCGAGGAGAGAAAAAGTCACGCCAGCAGGTCAATGGGCCACAGTGAGAGAGAAAGAGAGAGAGAGAGAAAGAAAGAAATGGAGTATTTTCATTCTCTCAATCGCAGTGAAATAGGGGCTTCTGCTGTGTTAGTGAAAGACTGATCCAGCAAACACACAGGTAGTGAAATTGTGCACAGTTTCTGAGTTGATTGTCTTTCTGATATTATTGATCTTGTCAGTAAAGAAATGAGCAAACTCATTACATTTGCTTTCAGAGAGTAGCTCACTGGGAATCCGACTGGGGGGGGTTGTGCGTTTCTCTATCGTTGCAAAGAGTTTACGAGCATTGATTACGTTGCTGTTTATAAGGCTTGAAAAGAAAGTCTGCCTAGCAGTTTTTAGTTCCATATTAAAAGCACGAAGACTGTCTTTATAGATATTATAATGGACTACTAGTTTGGTCTTTCTCCACATACGCTCAGCTTTTCTGCACTGTCTTTTCGTCATTTGTATTCTTGGGGACCTAGTCCAAGATCCCCTTTGCCTGCTAGTCATCTTCTTGGCTTTAACAGGAGCAATGTCATCTATGACATTCTTAACTTTAGAGTTAAACAAATCAAGAAGAGAATCAACAGAGTCTGCAGATATACAAGAATCCTTGAAATGACAAGAATTTGCAGTAAAAGTTGTGCAGCATGATCTGTTAAGAAGAGTCAGATTTTTCTGATGTTGAAAAGTGCAGATCTGCATGATGGAGCTGTGTTAGCAATGTCCTCTTTAAAAGACAACTGATCATCCAGAATCACCCTAAGGTTTCTTACAGAACTACATGGGGTGGATGATCCCAGCTGGATTGAGAAATTGTGTTGAATGTGTGGAGTTGCAGGGAAGGTGATGTAAGCAGATGAGTAAGCAGTTGATGATGTTTTTTCCAAGCCAATATTCTTCAGGCAGTTTGATGTGAGCTAAAAATTTGGAAATAATTTAGTTGAAAACAACCCTTTGAAGTGTTTTGGCAATAAATAGAAGGAGAGACTGGTCTGTATTTTTCATCCAATGAGGTGTTGGGTGATGGTTTTTTGAACAGTGAGGTTACCCAGGCCTGTGTAACCCTGCAGGCCCTACACCACCCAACCTGCTCTAAGCTTGGATCGAACCGGCGATGTTCCGCATGGCAGTTGCTCTAACAAAAATGCTAAAAACCATGGCTCCTAGCATCTGTCACCAGAGCACCTTTAGAGGTCAGAGGAGTGAGGTTTACCTGCACAGCACTTCACTAGCTGGCCACCGTTACACTTTAAGATGTTATATAGGAGTATAATTGTTGTTGTTTTGAGGTTGTAAGCAGAATGGTCTGATCATGCCTTATAACTAGCCAGCGTAGAATTTTCTTGCACTTTATTAGCATGAAAAAAACTGCTGTTGTTGAGCTGATAGAGCAGCTGCTAATTATTTTACTTTTTGATCTCGTTCAGCACCAGTGTAAGAGCTGAAGGCCTGATGTTTTGTTTCATAATGTCTTTTAATATTATATTCCGTCATTACTGCAACTGATCCCTGGCAAATTAAACAGACACATATTCCGTGACCTCTGTGAAGAAACATTCTTTGCCCCAACTTGACTGAAATTTCCTGCACTCACTGGTGATTTTTCTTGGTTGTGCCATTGTCACGGATTGGCCAGGCTCTTCCACCAGCATCACGCAACGATCACCTTCACCTGAGTATTAACCACGCACAGCTGCACCCAATCACTCAGACACACTATATAAGCACACACCTTCACTTCACTCCTTCCTACGAAGCGGACTCTGAGTGAACACCTCCTGGTAATCACTAACCCTCGATCTCAGAAATATTGTACTTACCTACTATCTGTTTCTCCTAGTCTGTCCAGTGTTCCCGGTATCCTGTCTGCCTTGTGTTTATCGTCAGTCTGTCTTCCCCTCAAGCCCTCTGGTGTGTGCATTCGGTCTCCCTCGGTGTCTGTCATCCAATCTGCCTCAAAGGATCCTCAACACAACCAAAATCCAGTCACTTATCATCAGTTCTCCTTGTGTGCTCACTGTTGTAAATAAACACCGTTATTCATCTACTCACCTTGTTTGTCCGTCTGCTTCCATAACAGAAGACCGGACCAACTACAATCAACAGCATGAGCACTCACGATCCCATTCAGGAGTTGGTGGACTCGCTGAAGAGAGTCTTGTCACCATCTGCTCCACTTCCCGAAGCACCACCAGCACCGAGCACTTCTTCACCGTCCACCCACTCATCCAGTCCCATGGCTCGACCAGCGCCCTACTCTGGCGGGGCGGAGGAGTGCAATGGTTTTCTGTTACAATGTTCTCTGGTATTTACCATGCAACCTGAGTTATATCCAGAGATGTATAGTAACGAAGTAGAACTACTTCACTACTGTACTTAAGTACTAAAAGGCAGTATCTGTACTTTACTGGAGTATTGTTTTTTTCTCCTACTTCCACTTCTACTTAAGTACATATTTTCGATGAGTTTAATACTTTTACTCCGATAGATTTTTTATGAGCTGCATCGTTACTCGTTACTAGAGGTGTCAAAATGGTCGATATCGGTTCAGTAATAGATCATAACGGGTTATTACGTACTGACGTCATTTATCTCCTATGTGCGGTGTCGCAATACTATGGCGAAGGACGGAGGCGCGAGGGCGAGTGAAGACGGCACAGCACACGAGCCGCTATTTCACTACTACAGAGAAATGTTGTGAGACTCAACTGTTCATCTCCTCTTGGCTGTTAAAGCGATACTTGTGGATCCAGACCTGGGCGTGTATGAGGTGCTCCACTGTGTCTATTATGGATTACCTGTGATAACCGCGTATTATACATACATAGACTGTAACCGCGGCTGTTCTTCCCGCCATCAGTGAACAACGCTTTCATTTCTAAAGCCGATAGCAGCCCTTTCTGTTGAGAAGGTGAAGACAATAACCTGTCAAAGGGGTGTAAGACCTCGCCTGTCAGCGTTTAAAAAGCAGGCGGGAGAATATTTACATTAGTTTATTTGCTATAAATGCTCATGCTGTCTTCTGTGCATGAGTTTTGTTTGATACATTCAGAAAGAGTGTTTTCTTTGAGCGGGTCAAATTAAGGGTACAGTTCATATATATATTACTGCTGTATTAAAGGACACAATTTTATTACAAGTAACCATTTAACTGTCACACCAAGAAAAAACCAATAGAATTTTTTTATTTATTGCATTTCTTAACTCCTAATGTCGCTAGTTAACACAATCAATACATTTTCCCCCAACACATCCCATCATTTCTAAAATATCAGCCTCTACCAAATGGTTGAGATGTTGGTTTATGGTAAAAGTACCAGAATGAATAAATATACTATAAAAATATGAAAAATATGAAGTTTAAGACCAATTTAATTAAAACATAATCAAAATGAAACATTTTTGAATACTAAATCATAGCCATAAGCCATAAAATATTTCAGATTTTCATTTAACACAGTAATATACACGTTTTCTTTTTTTTACAATAAAATCAAAATCAAGTGAATTAGAACGTTCGTTTACAGCGTTTACAACCAGTAAATTGTGCTCCGAAAATGGGTTTCAATAGCGTTTTGAGTGGATTATGGACTGTTTTTGTGACACACAACTTTGAAAGGTGTGTGTTAAAGCTGTTATAATCTGTCAGATCTGTGGTTCAAGCATGAGAGAAAAACAGTATTGTAAGCCATGTTTCTTTTCGTTCTGCTTAATGACGTGCCCCCAAAAAAGAGATTTAAAATAAACAAAACAATATGATGTCTTTTGACTGCATTCTTTAATAACTACATTACACAATACTTGTACTTTTACTTTCAGTACTTGAGTAGTAAATTTTGAAATAAACTACTTGCAATACTTAAGTACAAAAAATGTTGAATACTTTAGTACTTCCACTTAAGTATGGTACTTAAAGAGCACTTTTACTTCTACTCAAGTCACTTTTTGATAGAGTACTTGTACTTTTACTTAAGTCTGGGTCTCTAGTACTTTATACATCTCTGGTTATATCCCACAGATCGGTCCAAAATTGCGTTCATCATCTCCCTTCTCTCTGGATCGGCTCTTCGGTGGGCAGAAACCATCTGGCAACAGTCTGGGCCGGTAACAAGCTCCATTCAAATGTTCACCAAATATTTTAAGGAGGTTTTTGGTCGCGCAGATGCAGAAGTAGCAGCCGGAGAACAGTTATACCATCTCAAACAGGGAGCCATGTCCACTCAGGATTATGCGCTCCGATTCCGCACTCTGGCTGCTGCTAGTGGATGGAATGAGCGATCTCTCCTCACCACCTACCGGCTCGGATTGGAGCCCAGCCTCCGATTACAACTGGCAGCCCTCGACGATACCATGGGGTTGGAGAAATTCATTCAACATTCTCTCCGCTGTTCTGATCGTCTGAGGGTCTACCAGCATGATCTTCCGCCAGTACCCCAAGCACTCCTCCGTTCGCCAGAGCCAGCCGTCCCTCCAGAACCAGAACCAATGATCGTAGAATCTGGTAGACTCACGATCGCTGAGCGACAGAGGAGGCTGACCCGGGGTCTGTGTATGTACTGTGGAGCCGAAGGACATGTCAGACTGGACTGTCCCATTCGTTCAGCACGTCCCTTGGTGAGTGTGTTCAGTTCTCCCATTGAAAAAATGCATCCTCTCACCCCCAATGTCCAGTTAACTACCCCTTCTGTATCTGTTTCAGTCACGGCCCTCATCGACTCCGGGTCAGCTGGAAATTTTATCTCATACGCCCTCTGTCGCCACCTCCAGCTTAACACCGAAGCCTCGACGCACGTCTACCAGATTCAACCCATAACCAACAATATCCATTCCCAGGCACGTATCCATCGTAAATGTGAACCTATCAATCTCCAAGTGGGATTGCTCCACAAAGAGGAGATTCAATTTCTGGTTCTGGAGGGTGCATCTATGGATATCATCCTAGGGCGCCCGTGGCTGTTGAAGCACGATCCCATCCTCTCTTGGGGCACAGGAGAAATAAAGAGATGGGGTGAAGACTGCAGATCCAGTTGTTTTCCCGACCTACCCGTTCAACTTCAGAGACCCCTTACCGTCTACGTCACGTCTGTCGAAAGTCCAGTCGATAAACGATCCATCCAGATCCCGAAAATCTACTCCGCATACGAGGACGTATTTTGCCCCAAGAGAGCTTCCCAGCTACCTCCACATCGGCCATGGGACTGCACAATAGACCTGCTTCCGGATGCTCCTATGCCCAAAGGTAGGATCTACCCGTTGTCCCTTCCGGAAACTAAGGCCATGGAGGAGTATATTCATGAGGCTCTGAGTCAGGGGTATATTCGTCAGTCCACGTCACCCACGGCCTCAAGTTTCTTCTTCGTGGCCAAGAAGGATGGAGGGTTGCGGCCTTGTATAGACTATCGAGTCCTGAATCAAGGTACAATCAAATTCAGATATCCGCTTCCTCTCGTCCCTGCGGCCCTGGAACAACTCCGATCAGCAAAGATATTCACTAAGTTGGACCTCCGCAGCGCTTACAATCTGGTAAGAATACGCGAGGGGGACGAATGGAAGACGGCGTTTGTGACCCCTACAGGGCACTATGAGTACCTGGTCATGCCCTATGGTCTGGTCAACGCCCCCTCCGTATTCCAAAACTTCATCCATGAAGTCCTCCGGGAGTTCCTCCACCTCTCAGTCATAGTCTACATTGATGATATCTTGATTTACTCCCGGAGTGAGGCTGAACATCGCCACCACGTTGCGGAGGTCCTACAAACCCTCAGAGAGCACCAATTGTACCTCAAGGCAGAGAAATGCTCATTCCACTTACCCTCTGTTCAGTTCCTAGGGTACATCATCGACCAAAATGGGGTTCGCATGGACGAGGGGAAGGTCAAATCCGTTGTTTCCTGGCCAGAACCCACAACCATTAAAGAACTCCAACGATTTCTAGGATTTGCCAATTTCTATCGACGTTTCATCCACAACTACAGTCTCATCACCGCTCCGCTGACCAACCTACTCCGAAAACAACCCAAGAAACTCTCCTGGCCTCCCGAAGCCGCCGCAGCCTTCCACAATCTCAAACACTCCTTCACTCAAGCTCCACTCCTGACTCACCCTGATCCTGACCTACCTTTCGTGGTAGAAGTGGATGCGTCGACCACTGGAGTGGGAGCCATTCTGTCTCAATACCACGGTACACCAGCATTACTCCATTCATGCACCTATTTCTCCAGGAAACTCAGCCCGGCGGAAAGGAACTATGACATCGGGAATCGAGAACTACTAGCGATCAAGCTCGCTCTAGAGGAATGGCGACACTGGCTGGAGGGAGCCAAACATCCATTCCAGGTGATTACTGACCATAAAAATCTACAGTACCTCAAAGAAGCCAAAAGACTCTGTCCTCGTCAGGCCCGGTGGTCTTTGTTCTTCTCCAGATTCCAATTCTCAATCTCTTACCGACCAGGATCAAAGAACGTCCGAGCAGACGCCCTTTCCAGAATTTATGATCAGCCGGAAATCATAGAAACACCAGCCAAGATCCTCCCAGAACAAATTTCTGTTTGTCCCATCACCTGGTCCGCTCCTACAGTCGTCGCCACTCCAGACTCGAGGATTCCGCCGGGCTGTCCCCCCAATCGACGCTTCATCCCTGAAAACCAACGGGTAGATCTTATTCATTCCAGCCATACATCTTTGGGCACAGGGCATCCCGGGGCCAACAACACCCTCTCGTTGCTTTCCCAACGCTTTTGGTGGCCGAACATGGCGAGGGATGTGAGAAGATACGTCCAAGGCTGTAGGGAATGCGCTATGTCAAAGAGTCCTCGCCATCTGCCTGCAGGTAAACTCCATCCCTTGCCCATCCCGAACCGCCCCTGGTCACACCTAGGAGTTGACTTCATGACAGATCTCCCATCATCCGAAGGTAATACTTGTATTTTAGTCATTGTGGATCGATTTTCTAAGTTCTGTCGTTTAATTCCGTTGAAGGGTCTGCCCACAGCCCTAGAGACCGCCGAAAACCTGTTCAACCATGTTTTTCGAAATTTTGGAGTACCAGAAGATATAGTCTCGGACCGAGGACCCCAATTCATCTCCAGACTATGGAAAGCCTTCTTCAGACTCCTAGGTGTGACCGTAAGCCTCTCGTCTGGCTACCACCCACAGACCAACGGCCAGACCGAGAGGAAAATTCAGGAAGTGGGGCGGTTCCTCAGGACCTTCTGTCACGGTCATCAAAACTCCTGGAGCCAGTTTCTGGGCTGGGCGGAATACGCCCAGAATTCACTGCGGCAACCTACCACCGGACTTACGCCATTCCAGTGCATCCTAGGATTTCAACCTCCACTCTTTCCCTGGGATGGCGAACCATCTGATGTCCCCGCAGTGGATTACTGGTTCCGGGAGAGCGAGAGGGTCTGGGACGACGCTCATCACCATCTCCAGAGGGCAGTACGCAGAGCAAAGGAGGTATCAGATAAAAGGAGGAGTCCAGGTCCCATCTATACTCCAGGGCAGAAAGTCTGGCTCTCCACCCGAGATATCCGCTTGCGACTGCCCTCCCGAAAACTAAGTCCCAGATTTGTTGGTCCCTTCACCATCCTGGAACAGGTCAACCCCGTCACGTTTAAGTTACAGTTACCACCACAATACAGAATCCACCCCACATTCCACGTGTCACTCCTCAAACCCTTTCACGACCCTCTGATTCCCTCCACAGAGCCTGGCCATGAAGAGGAACCTCCTCCCCCACTGATGTTGGAAGAAGGGTCCATTTACAAGGTCAAGGACATCCTGCGGTCCCGACGTCGTGGTGGTCATCTGGAGTACCTTGTCGACTGGGAGGGATATGGTCCAGAGGAAAGGTCTTGGGTCCCCAGATCAGATATATTGGATCCCGCACTTATGGAGGAGTTCCACTCCAATCACCCTGAGTTCCCAGCACCTCGTGGACGTGGTAGACCACCACGGCGTCGGAGGTTTAGGCCCTCAGGAGCGGGCCCTGGGGAGGGGGGTAATGTCACGGATTGGCCAGGCTCTTCCACCAGCATCACGCAACGATCACCTTCACCTGAGTATTAACCACGCACAGCTGCACCCAATCACTCAGACACACTATATAAGCACACACCTTCACTTCACTCATTGTCCGGTCTCGTTCCTACGAAGCGGACTCTGAGTGAACACCTCCTGGTAATCACTAACCCTCGATCTCAGAAATATTGTACTTACCTACTCTCTGTTTCTCCTAGTCTGTCCAGTGTTCCCGGTATCCTGTCTGCCTTGTGTTTATCGTCAGTCTGTCTTCCCCTCAAGCCCTCTGGTGTGTGCATTCGGTCTCCCTCGGTGTCTGTCATCCAATCTGCCTCAAAGGATCCTCAACACAACCAAAATCCAGTCACTTATCATCAGTTCTCCTTGTGTGCTCACTGTTGTAAATAAACACCGTTATTCATCTACTCACCTTGTTTGTCCGTCTGCTTCCATAACAGCCATGGCTTGCCAAAACATGATTATCAATTATGTTTCCTTCAGTTTGTTCGGTTCGTTTTACTTCATAACAGGAACTGCTGCCTAATTGAAGGCATTCCATAGCGACACCTGGTGGTTATTTATTGAATCATGTTCCTTTTTGTAAAGCGGGCCAGATTCTATTAATATTTATAAAAAGCCTCGCGGGCCACCACAAAACTGATTGCGGGCCGCAGATGGCCCGCGGGCCGTAGTTTGGACACCCCTGGTCTAATAATTCTAAAACTCAAAATCAGATCCTAAAGACAAAGTTGAAATTCCAATGAATTAAGTCATAACGCCCAAACGGATTTTAAAATCCTATAGGACAAAGTGAAAATCCAATAAAAAAATTCTGAATGTCCATTAGAATGTTACAATCCTATAGTACAAAGTGGAAATCCTATAAGAAAAAATCTGAATGCCTATTAGAATTTTAGGAATCCTTTAAGATCCTGTAGGATCCTAAAGGATAAACTGAAATTCCAATAGGATTTTTTGACAAGGGGTCTGATTTTGTCTACATTTGTCTAGTTTTGTTTAGTTTTGTCTAGGTTTGTCTTGTCTAATTTTGTCTAGATTTGTTTTGTCTGATTTTGGCTACTTTAGTTTAGTCTGATTTTGTCTACTATTGTCTAGTTTTGTCTAATTGAGTCTACTTTGGTTTTGTCTGATTTTGTCTACTTTGGTTTTGTCTGATTTTGTCTTCTTTTGTCTAGTTTTGTTTTGTCTTCTTTTGTCTAGTTTTATTTTGTCTACTTTTGTCTAGTTTTGTTTACTTTGTCTAGTTTTGTTTAGTTTTGTCTAGTTTTGTTTTGTCTGATTTTGTCTACTTTTTTCTAGTTTTGTTTTGTCTGATTTTGGGTATTTTTGTCTAGTTTTCTTGTCTGATTTTGTCTACTTTGTTTTGTTTGATTTTGTCTACTTTTGTTTAGTTTTGTTTTGTCTGATTTTGTCTTTTTTCTAGTTTTATTTTGTTTGATTTTGTCCACTTTTGTTTAGTTTTGTGTAGTTTTGTCTAATTCTGTCTGATTTTATCTACTTTTGTCTAGTTTTGTCTAATTTTGTTTCATCTGATTTTGTCTACTTTTTTCTAGTTTAGTTTTGTTTGATTTTGTCTACTTTTGTCTACTTTTGTTTAGTTTTGTGTAGTTTTGTCTAGTTCTGTCTGATTTTATCTACTTTGGTCTAATTTTTTTCATCTGATTTTGTCTACAATTGTCTAATTTTGATAGTTTTGTCTGATTTTGCCTACTTTTGTTTTGTCTGATTTTGTCTACTTTTGTTTGGTCTGATTTTGTCTACTTTTGTCTAGTTTTGTTTTGTCTTACTTTGTCTACTTTTTTGTCTTCTTTTGTTTAGTTTTCTTGTCTGATTTTGTCTACTTTTGTCTACTTTGTTTTGTTTGATTTTGTCTACTTTTGTTTAGTTTTGTCTAGTTTTGTTTTGTCTACTTTTGTCTACTTTGTTTTGTTTGATTTTGTCCACTTTTGCTTAGTTTTGTGTAGTTTTGTCTAGTTTTGTCTGATTTTGTCTACTTTTGTTTAGTTTTGTCTACTTTTGTTTTGTCTGATTTTGTCTACTTTTGTTTTGTCTACTTTTGTCTAGTTTTGTTTTGTTTGATTTTGTCTACATTTGACTATTTTTGTTTAGTTTTGTCTAGTTTTGTTTTGTCTGATTTTGTCTACTTTTGTCTAGTTTTGTTTTGTCTGATTTTGTCCACTTTTGTCTACTTTTGTTTAGTTTTGTGTAGTTTTGTCTAGTTTTGTTTTGTCTGATTTTGTCTACTTTTGTTTAGTTTTGTCTAGTTTTGTTTTGTCTGATTTTGTCTACTTTTGTCTAGTTTTGTTTTGTCTGATTTTGTCTACTTTTGTTTAGTTTTGTCTAGTTTTGTTTTGTCTGATTTTGTCTACTTTTGTTTAGTTTTGTCTAGTTGTGTTTTGTCTGATTTTGTGTATTTTTGTCTATTTTTGTTTTGTCTGATTTTGTCTACTTTTGTCCAGTTGTGTTTTGTCTGATTTTGTGTATTTTTGTCTAGTTTTGTTTTGTTTGATTTTGTCTAATTTTGTTTTGTCTGATTTTGTCTATTTTTGTCTGATTTTGTGTATTTTTGTCTAGTTTTGTTTTGTTTGATTTTGTGTATTTTTGTCTAGTTTTGTTTGATTTAGTCTACTTTTGTTTTGTCTGATTTTGTCTACTTTTGTTTTGTCTACTTTTGTCTAGTTTTGTTTAGTTTGTCTAGTTTTGTTTAGTTTGTCTAGTTTTGTCTAGTTTTGTTTTGTCTACTATTGTCTAGTTTTTTGTCTACTTTTGTCTAGTTTAGTTTGTCTAGTTTTGTTTAGTTTTGTCTAGTTTTGTTTAGTCTGATTTAGTCTACTTTTGTCTAGTATTGTTTTGTCTGATTTTTGTCTAATTTTGTTTTGTCTGATTTTGTCTATTTTTGTCTAGTTTTCTTGTCTGATTTTGTCTACTTTTGTCTACTTTGTTTTGTTTGATTTTGTCTACTTTTGTTTAGTTTTGTTTTGTCTGCTTTTGTCTACTTTTGTCTAGTTTTGTTTGATTTTGTACACTTTTGTCTACTTTTGTTTAGTTTTGTCTGATTTTGTGTACTTTTGTTTAGTTTTGTCTACTTTTGTTTTGTCTGATTTTGTCTACTTTTGTTTTGTCTGATTTTGTCCAGTTTTGTTAGGTCTGATTTTGTCTACTTTTGTCTAGTTTTTTTTTTTTTTTATTAATGTTTTATTTATACATTGTGAAACATTACAAAAATTTACAAAGACATAAACATGTAACAATAAGCAAATACACTGAAGAGTATTTTGAGCAAATAGTAATAATATAAATAAATAAACAATAATAAATAAAAATAAGATAATGAAAATAAATAGATAAATAAAATAAAAAACAACAACACTAGTGCAATCTTATATACATAAAAAACAAGTATACAATGTGTTGACCAGAAGTAGTTTCCCATAAAAGCTGGGCATTAGGGGGTGGGGACTCAATCAGAAGGAACAGGGTCAAGCTGAAGAGTTTGGACATATTTGCGAAGGGGTTCCCACAAATGAATAAAAACAGTGCTAGTTCGGTGAAGAGAGTACCTAATTTTTTCTAATTTCATAAAATAAAGAACATTTCTTATCCAACAAGAGTGAAAAGGAGGGTGAGGGCTCTTCCAGTTCAGAAGAATTAATCGCCTAGCTAGAAGGGTTAAGAAAGCTACAAAGTCTACAAAATGAGAGGGTAAAGTGTGGTCGGGCGGAAGAACCCCAAATAAACCAATAATTGGACATGGTGGGATATCAACAGTGGTAATAGCTGACAGCGAGAGAAATATTTGTCTCCAAAAAGAAAGCAGGGACGGACAGGACCAAAACATATGAAATAAAGTGGCTGTACCAGAATGACACCTGTCGCACTCAGGGTCTATAGACGGATTGATGCGAGCTAGCCTGCTTTTGGACCAATGAGCTCTATGCACTACCTTGCATTGTATTAGCCTGTGACGTGCACAGATTGAGGAGGAGTTAACCCTGTTCAAGACAGCTTTCCATGTCTCCTCGGTAATCTCAATTCCCATGTCTTGAGACCAGGTGGTCCGTAAGTTATCAGAAGAAAATTGAAGATTAACAATTATATTAAATAATTTAGAAATTGAACCTTTAGCACAGGGATCTATGCCCAGTATTGTGTCTAGATCTGAAGTTGGCGGTGCATTTGGAAAGTTAACAAATTTTTTGCGCTCAAAATCTCGAGTTTGTAAGTATCTGAAAAAATTGGATTTAGGGACATTAAATTGAGAGGTCAACTGACCAAAAGAGGCAAAAACACCGTCAATGTAAAGATCACCAAAAGAAGCCAATCCAAGATCTCTCCATGAGGCATAAGCACTGTCCAAGATAGAAGGGTAAAACAGAGGATTGGAGTGTATTGGGGATAACAAAGAGATATTATGAAAACCAAAATGGTGCAAAAATTGGGTCCAAATTTTGAGACTGTTTTTTACAATTATATTATTTGAATATTTAATTGGGGTCATTGTATATGGGAGGCATAAAAGAGCAGCCAAAGAGGACGACTTATTGCACGAGACAGACTCAATGTGCAGCCAAGGGGGGGGGGGGGGGATTCGCAAATTTGCATGAATGTAGCCAATATAGAGTAGAGCGTATATTTGCTGCCCAGTAATATATTTGGAAATTTGGAAGAGCTAGACCTCCTAATTTTTTTGTTCTTTGAAGAATAGTTTTACGAATCTTTGGGGTTTTTCTGTTCCAGAGAAAACTAGAAATAGAGCAATCAAGTGAAACAAAAAAAGATTTTGGAATAAAAATAGGAATACATTGAAATAAGTAAATAAATCTAGGAAGTACATTCATCTTAATACAGTTAACCCTACCGATCAAAGATAAAGGGAGGAGAGACCATCGATTAAAATCCTGTGTAAGATTATTTACTAATGGGACAAAGTTGAGGTCAAATAAGTCTGAAAAGCTTTTTGTGACATTTATGCCCAAATATTTGAAACTTTGTAAGGAGGATTTGAAAGGTAGAGAACCTAATGGGTAATCCAAGGCTGCTGTATTAATAGGCATTAATTCACTTTTACTCAAATTTAATTTATATGCTGAAATCAGGCCGAAGTCTGCTAGCAATTTCAACACCAAAGGAATAGAGGTACAAGGGTCAGACACGTATAACAAGAGATCATCGGCGTATAAAGACAGTTTGTGCTCCCACTCCCCCCTTTTTATGCCAGCCATTGCACTGGCTCTTAAAGCAATTGCCAACGGCTCAATAGCTATTGCAAATAGTAGAGGGGAGAGTGGACAGCCTTGTCTAGTACCGCGACCAAGTGAAAAATATTTAGAATAATTGTTATTTGTTCGTACACAGGCCATTGGAGATGTGTATAAAAGTCTAATCCAAGTTATAATTTGATCAGGAAACCCAAATTTCTTCAGTGTGTAAAGCAGATACCTCCACTCGACTCTATCAAATGCCTTTTCAGCATCCATAGAAATAACTAATTCTGGAGATGCATTTGAAGAAGAAGAGTAGAGAATATTTAAAAGGCGTCTAATATTGTGAAAAGAGTGTCTATTTTTAATAAAACCTGTTTGGTCTGGTGAGATTATAGCTGGGAGAACAGTCTCTAGACGTTTTGCTAAAACTTTAGCTAATAATTTGACATCAGAACAGAGTAAAGAGATGGGACAATAGCTACCGCACTGGGAGGGATCTTTATCTTTTTTAAGAATAAGGGAAATAATAGCCTGTCGGAGAGAAGGAGGAAGGATACCTGAACTGTAAGACTCATTAAACATGTTAAGTAAAAGAGGAGACAATTTGTCAGAAAATGTCTTAAAGAATTCTGCAGGAAAGCCATCAGGCCCTGGGCACTTGCCATTCTGCATGAGATTTAGAGCAGTCTTAATTTCTTCCAATGCAAGTGGAGCTGCCAAATTAGAGGAGATATCAGAATCAATACAGGGTAAATTTAAAAATTTGAAAAAACTGTCAAATTGAGCCTCTTCGACTATATTTTCCGAAGTATATAAAGAGGCATAGAAATCTTTAAACATGTCATTAATAGTTAGTGGGTTGGCTGAAAAACCAGTGGGGGTGGAGATTTGAGTAATATGATGTGAAGCTGCAGACTGACGTAACTGATGAGCAAGCAATTTACTTGATTTATCACCGAATTCATAATAATTGGAATGAGTTTTATGTAATGCATCAATTGCTTCATCTGTGGTAAGCAAATCAAATTCTGTCTTTGTTGTGAGAAACCGAGCGAAAAGGTCAGGGTCTGTTGAGTTAGCACATTTAGCCTGGAGGTCTGACAACAAATTAAGAAGCTTGACCCTACTTTCGTTCATTATTTTTTTCTTGTATGCTGCATATGAGATAATTTCTCCCCTTAAGTAAGCCTTGCATGCCTCCCAAATAGTCTTAGCTGAAACTTCTGGAGAGAGATTTGTAGAGATAAATAGATCAATACGATCATTAATAACTGCTATAAACTCAGGATCTTTAAGTAGTAGGGAGTTAAAACGCCAGGGTGGCCTAGACATTGAAAAGCCAGGAAGAGCCAGATCAAATGTAACAGCGGCATGATCTGAAATTACTATAGCATTATAAACACATAAACTAATCAATGGAAGCAAATTATTATCAACCAAAAAGTAATCTATACGGGAAAAAGAGCGATGGACAGGAGAAAAAAATGAGAATTTTTTTGTATTCGGATTTAAAAAGCGCCAAACATCAGAAACAGCATATTGCTCCATAAAATCTGAATGATCCTACTCGATTTAGACTGTGCACAGAGTCTGGAAGATGAGCGGTCTAGAAGAGGGTCTAAGCAACATTTAAAATCCCCACCTAGAATTAGTTGGTTTGAGTGTAAATCAGGGAGGGAAAACAAAACTTTTTTGAAAAATGCCTCATCGTCCTAATTAGGTCCATATACGTTAGCCAAAACCAAGCGAGCTCCGTTTATTTGTCCTCTGAGAATAATAAAACGCCCATTAGGATCCGAAATAACCTCAGAGACTGAAAAGGGAATCGATTTGTGGATGAGAATAGCTACACCTCGGGACTTACTCTGGAAACTAGAATGGTAAAGCTGACCTACCCATCCCTTTCTTATCTTTAGATGATCAGCAGGCATAAGGTGTGTTTCTTGGATAAAGGCAATGCTAGTATTTAAATGTTTTAAGTAGTTAAGAACTTTATTTCGCTTCACCGGGGAGTTAAGCCCCTTAACATTCCAACTAGTGAATTTTAGTACACCACGCGTTGCTACCTTGTTACTCATGAGAGACATTAATAACAAATACTATAAGCGTGATCAAGTCTATGAGACCCCACCCCCAAGTATGCACAGCCAACATAGCAGGTGATTGAAAGTGATTGCACACAAAAATACAAAAAGAAAAAGAAAAGCACAAAAAACAAAACACAACGGTAACAAAGGGAAAAAAAAGAAAAGGGAAAAAAAGATAAACCCACTCTTAAACCCACCCTTTCCCCAGCTGACAACAAGAACTGCAGCTGAACCCACTTTACCATAACAGGCAAGTTTCCTAACTCCTAGTCCTCCCAAACATAATAGTTACATCAGTAATATTAAATTTCGATTTTCATTCAATGCTTACTGCAAAACAAATTGGAGGAAGAGAAAAAAGGCGAAGCAATCGCACACAAAATACAAAAGGGCAGTAACACTATGCCTCACAAAATAGGCACAAATCTAAGTAGATTGGATTTTAACATAACATAAAAGAGTCTGCAGTAAGTTTTTAACTAAGCAACATCAACATAGCTTTATCAAATTTAACATAATGTCCAATATAAAATCCGCTGGGCCAACCACCCAGGCTGTTCTTTAGGTAATAAAAGAAGGTCAAAAAGTAAATTCTGCTTGCAGTATAAAAAAGCCTGACTGAGCTTATTGTGAATCTAAACCAAAATCCAAGTACTAGTCATCCCTTAATTAGAATGATATAAAAAAAGGGGAAATAAATGTAAAATGTATAATGTAAAAAAGGGGAAAATAAACTACAAGCCTACAATTCAGCCTACTATAAATAAAATTAGCTTTTAAGTTCAAACACGGAAAAGTCTTAATACTGAGCAGGTTTATATCTCAAATCCACAGGTACATCCTATAGCATCCTTGGAGAGGGAGGCGGCCAGAAAGACATTAATGACTGTACATAGTAGAGTCTAATTCAACTCGTTTGCTACTAGCTCGAACTCTGGATGAAACTGTTGGCTTCCGAAACCGAAGCAAGCCATTTCTTCTCACCGTTTGGAAGTGTTATTCGAAGTCTAGCAGGGTAGAGAAGCGCAGGCTTGAGTCCTCGTTTGTAGAGTGATGACATCACGTCTTTATACTCGGCTCGAAGTTTCACAACATCAGGGCAATAATCCTCAAAGATGCGAATCTTGTGGCCATCATACAGCAGCTCACCCTTTTTGCGAGATTCACGGACGACCAAATCCTTTGTTTGAAAGCGATGAAATCGCAGGATGACAGGTCGCGGTCTCTGGCCTGGTGCAGGTTTAGGCGCGAGGCTGCGGTGAGCTCTGTCCAGCTCGGGCGGCGAAGTTAACACCTGGGAGCCAAGGACATCGACCAAAAGCTGAGAGAAAAAAGCCGTCGGTCGCGGCCCCTCGACTGATTCGGGTAAGCCGACTATTCGAATGTTTTGCCGCCGGCTGCGACTTTCAAGATCGGAAACTTTAGCTTTTAGCCACTCATTGTCCTTCTGGAGCCTCAAACACGTAGCGTTGAGTTGATCGAGTTGTTGACTAAACTCTGTAGCACCGGACTCGAGGTTTCCGATGCGAAGGTCATGATCAGCCACCGTGGATTGGATATTGTCAAGCTTGGTTGCCAAACTTTCAAAAGATGTTTTAAAATCCTCTGCGATCGAGGCTCTAAGGTCATCATGTAGCGCACGAATCTCGGCCAACGTGACGTTAGCATTCGGCGAAGGAGAACCTTCTTTATCGACCTGTCTGCCCCTTCCTTTTGACATTTCAAAAATAAAATATGTCGCAGAACAGTAAATAAACGAATACTGTCAGAAATTAGCAAAATCACTGATGTTAATAGACAAAACTGAAAAGTTTTTTGGGAGCTGACCACGCGCACGTCTACTCCTCAGGCGCCATAACCGGAACTCCCTAATTTCTTTTTGTCTGATTTTTGTCTTTTGTCTAGTTTTTTGTTTTGTCTGATTTTGTCTATTTTGTCTGATTTTTTTGTCTAGTTTTTTGTCTGATTTTTTTCTAATTTCGTTTAGTTTTGTCTCATTTTGTTTAGTTTTGTCTATTTTTGTTTAGTTTTGTCTCCTTTTGTTTAGTTTTGTCTTGTTTTGTTTTGTCTAGGTTTGTTTAGTTTTGTATAAATTTGTTTAGTTTTGTCTAGTTATGTCCGATTTTGTCTACTTTTGTCTAGTTTTGTTTTGTCCAGTTTTGTTTGTCTAATTTTGTCTAGATTTGTCAGATTTTGTCTACTTGTGTTTTGTCTGATTTTGTCTACTTTTGTCTAGTTTAGTTTTGTCTGCTTTTGTCTACTTTTGTTTAGTTTTGTTTAGTTTTGTCTAGATTTGTTTAGTTTTGTCCGATTTTGTCTAGTTTTGTCTAGATTTGTTTAGCTTTGTGCGATTTTGTCTAGTTTTGTCTAATTTCTTTTTGTCTGATTTTGTCTACTTTTGTCTAGTTTTGTCTGATTTTGTCTGCTTTTGTCTAGTTTTGTTTGTCTGATTTTGTCTACTTTTGTCTAGTTTTGTTTTGTCAGATTTAGTCTACTTTTGTTTTGTCTGATTTTGTCTAGATGCGTTTTGTCTGATTTTGTCTACTTTTGTTTTGTCAGATTTTGTCTATTTTGTCTAGTTTTGTTTTGTCAGATTTTGTCTACTTTTGTCTAGTTTTGTTTTGTCTGATTTTGTCTAGTATTGTTTTGTCTGATTTTATCTACCCTTGTCTATTTTTGTTTAGTTTTGTCTCGTTTTGTTTAGTTTTGTCTGATTTTGTCTAGTTTTGTTTTGTCTATGTTTGTTTAGTTTTGTTTTGGCTGATTTTGTCTACTTTTGTTTTGTCTGATTTTGTCTACTTTTGTGTAGTTTTGTTTAGTTTTGTCTGATTTTGTCTATTTTTGTTTAGTTTTGTTTTGTCTACTTTTGTCTGGTTTTGTCTACTTTTGTCTAGTTTTGTCTAATGTCGTTTTGTCTGATTTAGTCTACTTTTGTCTAGTTTTGTTTAGTTTTGTCTAGATTTGTTTAGTTTTGTCCGATTTTGTCTAGTTTTGTCTAAATTCTTTTTGTCTGATTTTGTCTACTTTTGTCTAGTTCTGTCTGATTTTGTCTACTTTTGTCTATTTTTGTTTTGTCTAGTTTTGTTTGTCTGATTTTGTCTACTTCTGTCTAGTTTTGTTTTGTCTGATTTTGTCTACTTTTGTCTAGTTTTGTTTAGTTTTGTCTCATTTTGTTTACTTTTGTCTGATTTTGTCTTTTTTGTTTAGTTTTGTCTAGATTTGTTTAGTGTTGTCTAATTTTGTCAGATTTTGTCTACTTTTGTCTAGTTTTGTTTAGTTTTGTCTAGATTTGTTTAGTTTTGTCCTATTTTGTCTAGTTTTGTTTAGTTTTGTCTAATTTCTTTTTGTCTGATTTTGTCTACTTTTGTCTGCTTTTGTCTGATTTTGTCTAGTTTTTTTGTCTAGTTTTGCTTGTCTGATTTTGTCTTTACTTTTGTCTAGTTTTGTCTGGTTTTGTCTACTTTTGTCTAGTTTTGTCTAATTTCGTTTTGTCTGATTTTGTCTACTTTTGTCTAGTTTTGTTTAGTTTTGTCTAGATTTGTTTAGTTTTGTCCGATTTTGTCTAGTTTTGTCTAAATTCTTTTTGTCTGATTTTGTCTACTTTTGTCTAGTTCTGTCTGATTTTGTCTACTTTTGTCTATTTTTGTTTTGTCTAGTTTTGTTTGTCTGATTTTGTCTACTTCTGTCTAGTTTTGTTTTGTCTGATTTTGTCTACTTTTGTCTAGTTTTGTTTATTTTTGTCTCATTTTGTTTAGTTTTGTCTGATTTTGTCTATTTTTGTTTAGTTTTGTCTAGATTTGTTTAGTGTTGTCTAGTTTTGTCCGTTTTTGTCTACTTTTGTCTGGTTTTGTTTAGTTTTGTCCAATTTTGTCTAGTTTTGTCTAATTTCTTTTTGTCTGATTTTTGTCTTTTGTCTAGTTTTTTGTTTTGTCTGATTTTGTCTACTTTTGTCTGATTTTTTGTCTAGTTTTTTGTCTGATTTTTTCTAATTTTGTTTAGTTTTGTCTCATTTTGTTTAGTTTTGTTTAGTTTTGTCCGATTTTGTCTACTTTTGTCTAGTTTTGTTTTATCCAGTTTTGTTTGTATAATTTTGTCTAGATTTGTCAGATTTTGTCTACTTGTGTTTTGTCTGATTTTGTCTACTTTTGTTTAGTTTTGTTTAGTTTTGTCTAGATTGGTTTAGTTTTATCTGATTTTGTCTAGTTTTGTTTAGTTTTGTCTAGATTTGTTTAGTTTTGTCCGATTTTGTCTAGTTTTGTCTAATTTCTTTTTGTCTGATTTTGTCTACTTTTGTCTAGTTTTGTCTGATTTTGTCTAGTTTTTTTGTCTAGTTTTTGTCTAGTTTTGTTTGTCTGATTTTGTCTACTTTTGTCTAGTTTTGTTTTGTCAGATTTAGTCTACTTTTGTCTAGTTTTGTTTAGTTTTGTCTTGTTTTGTTTAGTTTTGTCTGATTTTGTCTATTTTTGTTTAGTTTTGTTTTGTCTAGGTTTGTTTAGTTTTGTCTGATTTTGTCTACTTTTGTGTAGTTTTGTTTAGTTTTGTCTAATTTTGTCTATTTTTGTTTAGTTTTGTTTTGTCTACTTTTTGTCTAGTTTTGTCTGGTTTTGTCTAGTTTTGTCTAATTTCGTTTTGTCTGATTTAGTCTACTTTGTCTAGATTTGTTTAGTTTTGTCCGATTTTGTCTAGTTTTGTCTAAATTCTCTTTGTCTGATTTTGTCTACTTTTGTCTAGTTCTGTCTGATTTTGTCTACTTTTGTCTATTTTTGTTTTGTCTGATTTTGTCTACTTTTGTCTAGTTTTGTTTAGTTTTGTCTCATTTTGTTTACTTTTGTCTGATTTTGTCTATTTTTGTTTGGTTTTGTCTAGATTTGTTTAGTGTTGTCTAGTTTTGTCCGATTTTGTCTACTTTTGTCTAGTTTTGTTTAGTTTTGTTTAGATTTGTTTAGTTTTGTCCGATTTTGTCTAGTTTTGTCTAATTTCTTTTTGTCTGATTTTTGTCTTTTGTCTAGTTTTTTGTTTTGTCTGATTTTGTCTACTTTTATCTACTTTTCTTTTGTCTGATTTTGTCTACTTTTGTCTGATTTTGTCTAGTTTTTTGTCTGATTTTGTCTAATTTTGTTTAGTTTTGTCTCATTTTGTTTAGTTTTGTCTGATTTTGTCTATTTTTGTTTAGTTTTGTCTCATTTTGTTTAGTTTTGTCGGATTTTGTCTATTTTTGTTTAGTTTTGTCTAGATTTGTTTAGTGTTGTCTAGTTTTGTCCGATTTTGTCTAGATTTGTTTAGTTTTGTCCGATTTTGTCTAGTTTTGTTTAGTTTTGTCTAGTTTCTTTTTGTCTACTTTTATCTACTTTTGTTTTGTCTGATTTTGTCTACTTTTGTCTGATTTTTTTGTCTAGTTTTTTGTCTGATTTTGTCTAATTTTGTTTAGTTTTTTCTCATTTTGTTTAGTTTTGTTTATTTTTGTTTAGTTTTGTCTCCTTTTGTTTAGTTTTGTCTTGTTTTGTTTTGTCTAGGTTTGTTTAGTTTTGTCTAAATTTGTTTAGTTTTGTCTAGTTTTGTCCGATTTTGTCTACTTTTGTCTAGTTTTGTTTTGTCTAGTTTTGTTTGTCTAATTTTGTCTAGATTTGTCATATTTTGTCTACTTGTGTTTTGTCTGATTTTGTCTACTTTTGTCTAGTTTAGTTTTGTCTGATTTTGTCTACTTTTGTGTAGTTTTGTCTAATTTCTTTTTGTCTGATTTTGTCTACTTTTGTCTTATTTTGTCTACTTTTGTCTAGTTTTGTTTTGTCTAGTTTTGTTTGTCTGATTTTGTCTACTTTTGTCTAGTTTTGTTTTGTCAGATTTTGTCTACTTTTGTTTTGTCTTATTTTGTCTACTTTTGTTTAGTTTTGTTTCATTTTGTTTAGTTTTGTCTGATTTTGTCTCTTTTTGTTTAGTTTTGTCTAGTTTTGTTTTGTCTCGGTTTGTTTAGTTTTGTCTAGATTTGTTTAGTTTTGTCTAGTTTTGTTCAATTTTGTCTACTTTTGTCTAGTTTTGTTTAGTTTTGTCTAGTTTTGTCTAATTTTGTTTACTTTTGTCTGATTTTGTCTAGTTTTTTTGTCTAGTTTTGTTTGTCTGATTTTGTCTACTTTTGTCTAGTTTTGTTTTGTCAGATTTTGTCTACTTTTGTCTAGTTTTGTTTTGTCTGATTTTGTCTACTTTTGTCTAGGTTTGTTTTGTCAGATTTTGTCTACTTTTGTTTTGGCTGATTTTGTCTACTTTTTTGTCTGATTTTGTCTATTTTTGTTTAGTTTTGTTTTGTCTAGGTTTGTTTAGTTTTGTCTGATTTTGTCTACTTTTGTGTAGTTTTGTCTGATTTTGTCTACTTTTGTCTAGTTTTGTTTGTCTGATTTTGTCTACTTTTGTTTTGTCTGATTTTATCTAGTTTTGTTTAGTTTTCTCTCATTTTGTTTAGTTTTGTCTGATTTTGTCTATTTTTGTTTAGTTTTGTCTATTTTTGTTTTGTCCCGGTTTGTGTAGTTTTGTCTAGATTTGTTTAGTTTTGTCTAGTTTTGTCTAGATTTGTTTAGTTTTTTTCCGCTTTTGTCTAGTTTTGTCTAATTTCTTTTTGTCTGATTTTGTCTACTTTTGTGTAGTTTTGTCTGATTTTGTCTACTTTTGTCTAGTTTTGTTTGTCTGATTTTGTCTACTTTTGTTTTGTCTGATTTTATCTAGTTTTGTTTAGTTTTTTCTCATTTTGTTTAGTTTTGTCTGATTTTGTCTATTTTTGTTTAGTTTTGTCTATTTTTGTTTTGTCCCTGTTTGTTTAGTTTTGTCTAGATTTGTTTAGTTTTGTCTAGTTTTGTCTAGATTTGTTTAGTTTTTTCCGCTTTTGTCTAGTTTTGTCTAATTTCTTTTTGTCTGATTTTGTCTACTTTTGTCTAGTTTTGTCTGATTTTGTCTACTTTTGTCTAGTTTTTTTTGTCTAGTTTTGTTTTGTTTGATTTTGTCTAGATGCGTTTTGTCTGATTTTGTCTACTTTTGTTTTGTCAGATTTAGTCTATTTTTGTTTAGTTTTGTTTTGTCTGATTTTGTCTACTTTTATCTACTTTTGTTTTGTCTGATTTTGTCTACTTTTGTCTGATTTTGTTTAGTTTTTTGTCTGATTTTGTCTAATTTTGTTTAGTTTTGTCTCATTTTGTTTAGTTTTGTCTGATTTTGTCTTTTTGTTGAGTTTTGTCTAGTTTTGTCTAATTTCGTTTTGTCTGATTTAGTCTACTTTTGTCTAGTTTTGTCTAGATTTTAGTTTTGTCCGATTTTGTGTAGTTTTGTCTAAATTCTTTTTGTCTGATTTTGTCTACTTTTGTCTAGTTCTGTCTGATTTTGTCTACTTTTGTCTATTTTTGTTTTGTCTAGTTTTGTTTGTCTGATTTTGTCTACTTCTGTCTAGTTATGCTTTGTCTGATTTTGTCTACTTTTGTCTAGTTTTGTCTCATTTTGTTTACTTTTGTCTGATTTTGTCTAGATTTGTTTAGTGTTGTCTAGTTTTGTCCGATTTTGTCTACTTTTGTCTAGTTTTGTTTAGTTTTGTCTAGATTTGTTTAGTTTTGTCCGATTTTGTCTAGTTTTGTCTAATTTCTTTTTGTCTGATTTTTGTCTTTTGTCTAGTTTTTTGTTTTGTCTGATTTTGTCTACTTTTATCTACTTTTCTTTTGTCTGATTTTGTCTACTTTTGTTTTGTCTGATTTTATCTAGTTTTGTTTAGTTTTCTCTCATTTTGTTTAGTTTTGTCTGATTTTGTCTATTTTTGTTTAGTTTTGTCTCATTTTGTTTAGTTTTGTCTGATTTTGTCTATTTTTGTTTAGTTTTGTCTAGATTTGTTTAGTGTTGTCTAGTTTTGTCTAGATTTGTTTAGTTTTTTCCGCTTTTGTCTAGTTTTGTCTAATTTCTTTTTGTCTGATTTTGTCTACTTTTGTCTAGTTTTGTCTGATTTTGTCTACTTTTGTCTAGTTTTGTTTGTCTGATTTTGTCTACTTTTGTTTTGTCTGATTTTATCTAGTTTTGTTTAGTTTTCTCTCATTTTGTTTAGTTTTGTCTGATTTTGTCTATTTTTGTTTAGTTTTGTCTATTTTTGTTTTGTCCCTGTTTGTTTAGTTTTGTCTAGATTTGTTTAGTTTTGTCTAGTTTTGTCTAGATTTGTTTAGTTTTTTCCGCTTTTGTCTAGTTTTGTCTATTTATTTTGTCTGATTTTGTCTACTTTTGTCTAGTTTTGTCTGATTTTGTCTACTTTTGTCTAGTTTTTTTGTCTAGTTTTGTTTTGTTTGATTTTGTCTAGATGCGTTTTGTCTGATTTTGTCTACTTTTGTTTTGTCAGATTTAGTCTATTTTTGTTTAGTTTTGTTTTGTCTGATTTTGTCTACTTTTATCTACTTTTGTTTTGTCTGATTTTGTCTACTTTTGTCTGATTTTGTCTAGTTTTTTGTCTGATTTTGTCTAATTTTGTTTAGTTTTGTCTCATTTTGTTTAGTTTTGTCTGATTTTGTCTTTTTGTTGAGTTTTGTCTAGTTTTGTCTAATTTCGTTTTGTCTGATTTAGTCTACTTTTGTCTAGTTTTGTCTAGATTTTAGTTTTGTCTGATTTTGTCTAGTTTTGTCTAAATTCTTTTTGTCTGATTTTGTCTACTTTTGTCTAGTTCTGTCTGATTTTGTCTACTTTTGTCTATTTTTGTTTTGTCTAGTTTTGTTTGTCTGATTTTGTCTACTTCTGTCTAGTTTTGTTTTGTCTGATTTTGTCTACTTTTGTCTAGTTTTGTTTAGTTTTGTCTCATTTTGTTTAGTTTTGTCTGATTTTGTCTAGATTTGTTTAGTTTTGTCTAGATTTGTTAGATGTTGTCTAGTTTTGTCTAGTTTTGTTTAGTTTTGTCTAGATTTGTTTAGTTTTGTCCGATTTTGTCTAGTTTTGTCTAATTTCTTTTTGTCTGATTTTGTCTTTTGTCTAGTTTTTTGTTCTGTCTGATTTTGTCTACTTTTATCTACTTTTCTTTTGTCTGATTTTGTCTACCTTTGTCTGATTTTGTCTAGTTTTTTGTCTGATTTTGTCTAATTTTGTTTAGTTTTGTCTCATTTAGTTTAGTTTTGTCTGATTTTGTCTATTTTTGTTTAGTTTTGTCTCATTTTGTTTAGTTTTGTCTGATTTTGTCTATTTTTGTTTAGTTTTGTCTAGATTTGTTTAGTTTTGTCCGATTTTGTCTAGTTTTGTCTAATTTCTTTTTGTCTGATTTTTGTCTTTTGTCTAGTTTTTTGTTTTGTCTGATTTTGTCTACTTTTATCTACTTTTCTTTTGTCTGATTTTGTCTACTTTTGTTTTGTCTGATTTTATCTAGTTTTGTTTAGTTTTCTCTCATTTTGTTTAGTTTTGTCTGATTTTGTCTATTTTGTTTAGTTTTGTCTCATTTTGTTTAGTTTTGTCTGATTTTGTCTATTTTTGTTTAGTTTTGTCTAGATTTGTTTAGTGTTGTCTAGTTTTGTCTAGATTTGTTTAGTTTTTTCCGCTTTTGTCTAGTTTTGTCTAATTTCTTTTTGTCTGATTTTGTCTACTTTTGTCTAGTTTTGTCTGATTTTGTCTACTTTTGTCTAGTTTTGTTTGTCTGATTTTGTCTACTTTTGTTTTGTCTGATTTTATCTAGTTTTGTTTAGTTTTCTCTCATTTTGTTTAGTTTTGTCTGATTTTGTCTATTTTTGTTTAGTTTTGTCTATTTTTGTTTTGTCCCTGTTTGTTTAGTTTTGTCTAGATTTGTTTAGTTTTGTCTAGTTTTGTCTAGATTTGTTTAGTTTTTTCCGCTTTTGTCTAGTTTTGTCTAATTTCTTTTTGTCTGATTTTGTCTACTTTTGTCTAGTTTTGTCTGATTTTGTCTACTTTTGTCTAGTTTTTTTTGTCTAGTTTTGTTTTGTTTGATTTTGTCTAGATGCGTTTTGTCTGATTTTGTCTACTTTTGTTTTGTCAGATTTAGTCTATTTTTGTTTAGTTTTGTTTTGTCTGATTTTGTCTACTTTTATCTACTTTTGTTTTGTCTGATTTTGTCTACTTTTGTCTGATTTTGTCTAGTTTTTTGTCTGATTTTGTCTAATTTTGTTTAGTTTTGTCTCATTTTGTTTAGTTTTGTCTGATTTTGTCTTTTTGTTGAGTTTTGTCTAGTTTTGTCTAATTTCGTTTTGTCTGATTTTGTCTACTTTTGTCTAGTTTGTCTAGATTTTAGTTTTGTCTGATTTTGTCTAGTTTTGTCTAAATTCTTTTGTCTGATTTTGTCTACTTTTGTCTAGTTCTGTCTGATTTTGTCTACTTTTGTCTATTTTTGTTTTGTCTAGTTCTGTTTGTCTGATTTTGTCTACTTCTGTCTAGTTTTGTTTTGTCTGATTTTGTCTACTTTTGTCTAGTTTTGTTTAGTTTTGTCTCATTTTGTTTACTTTTGTCTGATTTTGTCTAGATTTGTTTAGTGTTGTCTAGTTTTGTCCGATTTTGTCTACTTTTGTCTAGTTTTGTTTAGTTTTGTCTAGATTTGTTTAGTTTTGTCCGATTTTGTCTAGTTTTGTCTAATTTCTTTTTGTCTGATTTTGTCTTTTGTCTAGTTTTTTGTTTTGTCTGATTTTGTCTACTTTTATCTACTTTTCTTTTGTCTGATTTTGTCTACTTTTGTCTGATTTTGTCTAGTTTTTTGTCTGATTTTGTCTAATTTTGTTTAGTTTTGTCTCATTTTGTTTAGTTTTGTCTGATTTTGTCTATTTTTGTTTAGTTTTGTCTCATTTTGTTTAGTTTTGTCTGATTTTGTCTTTTTTTTGTTTAGTTTTGTCTAGATTTGTTTAGTGTTGTCTAGTTTTGTCCGATTTTGTCTAGATTTGTTTAGTTTTGTCCGATTTTGTCTAGTTTTGTTTAGTTTTGTCTAGTTTCTTTTTGTCTACTTTTATCTACTTTTGTTTTGTCTGATTTTGTCTACTTTTGTCTGATTTTTTTGTCTAGTTTTTTGTCTGATTTTGTCTAATTTTGTTTAGTTTTTTCTCATTTTGTTTAGTTTTGTTTATTTTTGTTTAGTTTTGTCTCCTTTTGTTTAGTTTTGTCTTGTTTTGTTTTGTCTAGGTTTGTTTAGTTTTGTCTAAATTTGTTTAGTTTTGTCTAGTTTTGTCCGATTTTGTCTACTTTTGTCTAGTTTTGTTTTGTCTAGTTTTGTTTGTCTAATTTTGTCTAGATTTGTCAGATTTTGTCTACTTGTGTTTTGTCTACTTTTGTCTAGTTTAGTTTTGTCTGATTTTGTCTACTTTTGTGTAGTTTTGTCTAATTTCTTTTTGTCTGATTTTGTCTACTTTTGTCTAGTTTTGTCTTATTTTGTCTACTTTTGTCTAGTTTTGTTTTGTCTAGTTTTGTTTGTCTGATTTTGTCTACTTTTGTGTAGTTTTGTCTAATTTCTTTTGTCTGATTTTGTCTACTTTTGTCTAGTTTTGTTTTGTCAGATTTTATCTACTTTTGTTTTGTCTTATTTTGTCTACTTTTGTTTAGTTTTGTTTCATTTTGTTTAGTTTTGTCTGATTTTGTCTATTTTTGTTTAGTTTTGTCTAGTTTTGTTTTGTCTCGGTTTGTTTAGTTTTGTCTAGATTTGTTTAGTTTTGTCTAGTTTTGTTCAATTTTGTCTACTTTAGTCTAGTTTTGTTTAGTTTTGTCTAGTTTTGTCAAATTTTTTTACTGTTGTCTGATTTTGTCTAGTTTTTTGTCTAGTTTTGTTTGTCTGATTTTGTCTACTTTTGTCTAGTTTTGTTTTGTCAGATTTTGTCTACTTTTGTCTAGTTTTGTTTTGTCTGATTTTGTCTACTTTTGTCTAGTTTTGTTTTGTCAGATTTTGTCTACTTTTGTTTTGGCTGATTTTGTCTACTTTTGTCTACTTTTTTGTCTGATTTTGTCTATTTTTGTTTAGTTTTGTTTTGTCTAGGTTTGTTTAGTTTTGTCTGATTTTGTCTACTTTTGTGTAGTTTTGTCTGATTTTGTCTACTTTTGTCTAGTTTTGTTTCTCTGATTTTGTCTACTTTTGTTTTGTCTGATTTTATCTAGTTTTGTTTAGTTTTCTCTCATTTTGTTTAGTTTTGTCTGATTTTGTCTATTTTTGTTTAGTTTTGTCTATTTTTGTTTTGTCCCTGTTTGTTTAGTTTTGTCTAGATTTGTTTAGTTTGGCTAGTTTTGTCTAGATTTGTTTAGTTTTTTCCGCTTTTGTCTAGTTTTGTCTAATTTCTTTTTGTCTGATTTTGTCTACTTTTGTCTAGTTTTGTCTGATTTTGTCTACTTTTGTCTAGTTTTTTTGTCTAGTTTTGTTTTGTTTGATTTTGTCTAGATGCGTTTTGTCTGATGTTGTCTACTTTTGTTTTGTCAGATTTAGTCTATTTTTGTTTAGTTTTGTTTTGTCAGATTTTGTCTACTTTTGTTTTGTCTGATTTTGTCTAGATGCATTTTGTCTGATGTTGTCTAGTTTTGTTTTAACAGATTTAGTCTATTTTTGTCTAGTTTTGTTTTGAAAGATTTTGTGTAGTTTTGTTTTGTCTGATTTTGTCTACTTTTCTCTAGTTTTGTTTTGTCTAGGTTTGTTTAGTTTTGTCTAGATTTGTTTACTTTTGTCTAGTTTTATCCGATTTAGTCTACTTTTGTCTAGTTTAGTTTAGTTTTGTCTAATTTTGTTTTGTCTGATCTTGTCTCTTTTGTCTAGTTTTGTTTTGTCTACTTTTGTCTAGTTTTGTTGTGTCTGTTTTTGTCAACTTTTGTTTGATTTAGTCTACTTTTTTGTCTACTTTTTCCTGATTTTGTCTACTTTTGTCTAGTTTTTTGTTTTGTCTGATTTTGTCTACTTATGTCTGATTTTTTTGTCTAGTTTTTTGTCTGATTTTGTCTATTTTTGTTTAGTTTTGTCTCGTTTTGTTTAGTTTTGTCTGATTTTGTCTACTTTTGTGTAGTTTTGTTTAGTTTTGTATAATTTCGTTTTGTCAGATTTTGTCTACTTTTGTCTAGTTTTGTCTGATTTTGTCTACTTTTGTCTTGTTTTGTTTGTCTGATTTTGTCTACTTTTGTCTAGTTTTGTTTTGTCAGATTTTGTCTACTTTTTTGTCTGATTTTATCTAGTTTTGTCTCATTTTGTTTAGTTTTGTCTGATTTTGTCTATTTTTGTTTAGTTTTGTTTTGTCCCGGTTTGTTTAGTTTTGTCTAGATTTGTTTAGTTTTGTCTAGATTTGTTTAGTTTTGTCTAGTTTTGTTTAGTTTTGTCTAGATTTGTTTAGTTTTGTCCGATTTTGTCTAGTTTTGTCTAATTTCTTTTTGTCTGATTTTGTCTACTTTTGTCTGATTTTGTCTACTTTTGTCTAGTTTTTTGTCTAGTTTTGTTTGTCTGATTTTGTCTACTTTTGTCAAGTTTTGTTTTGTCAGATTTTGTCTACTTTTGTCTAGTTTTGTCAAGTTTTGTTTTGTCTAGGTTTGTTTAGTTTTGTCTAGATTCGTTTAGTTTTCTCTAGTTTTATCCGATTTTGTCTACTTTTGTCTAGTTTTGTTTAGTTTTGTCTACTTTCATTTTGTCTGATTTTGTCTATTTTTGTCTAGTTTTGTTTGTCTACTACTTTTGTTGTGTCTGTTTTTGTCAACTTTTATTTGATTTAGTCTACTTTTTTGTCTGATTTTGTCTACTTTTTTCTGATTTTGTCTACTTTTGTCTAGTTTTTTGTTTTGTCTGATTTTGTCTACTTTTATCTACTTTTGTTTTGTCTGATTTTGTCTACTTTTGTCTGATTTTGTCTAGTTTTTTGTCTGATTTTATCTATTTTTGTTTAATTTTGTCTGATTTTGTCTATTTTTGTTTAGTTTTGTCTCATTTTGTTTAGTTTTGTTTTGTCTAGGTTTGTTTAGTTTTGTCTCGTTTTGTTTAGTTTTGTCTGATTTTGTCTATTTTTGTTTAGTTTAGTTTTGTCTAGGTTTGTTTAGTTTTGTCTGATTTTGTCTACTTTTGTGTAGTTTTGTTTAGTTATGTATAATTTCGTTTTGTCTGATTTTGTCTACTTTTGTCTAGTTTTGTCCGATTTTGTCTAGTTTTGTTTGTCTGATTTTGTCTACTTTTGTCTAGTTCTGTTTTGTCAGATTTTGTCTACTTTTGTTTTGTCTGATTTTATCTAGTTTTGTTTAGTTTTGTCTCATTTTGTTTAGTTTTGTCTGATTTTGTCTATTTTTGTTTAGTTTTGTCTAGTTTTGTTTTGTCCCGGTTTGTTTAGTTTTGTCTAGATTTGTTTAGTTTTGTCTAGTTTTGTTTAGTTTTGTCTAGATTTGTTTAGTTTTTTCCAATTTTGTCTAGTTTTGTCTAATTTCTTTTTGTCTGATTTTGTCTACTTTTGTCTAGTTTTGTTTTGTCAGATTTTGTCTACTTTTGTTTTGTCTGATTTTGTCTAGATGCGTTTGTCTGATGTTGTCTAGTTTTGTTTTTTAGATTTTGTCTATTTTTGTCTAGTTTTGTTTTGTCAGATTTTGTCTACTTTTGTTTTGTCTGATTTTGTCTAGATGCGTTTTGTCTGATGTTGTCTAGTTTTGTTTTTTAGATTTTGTCTATTTTTGTCTAGTTTTGTTGTGTCAGATTTTGTGTAGTTTTGTTTTGTCTGATTTTGTCTACTTTTGGCTAGTTTTGTTTTGTCTAGGTTTGTTTAGTTTTGTCTAGATTTGTTTAGTTTTGTCTAGTTTTATCCGATTTTGTCTACTTTTGTCTAGTTTTGTTAGGTTTTGTCTAATTTCGTTTTGTCTGATTTTGTCTATTTTTGTCTAGTTTTGTTTTGTCTACTTTTGTCTAGTTTTGTTGTGTCTGTTTTTGTCAACTTTTATTTGATTTAGTCTACTCTTTTGTCTAATTTTGTCTAATTTTTTCAGATTTTGTCTACTTTTGTCTAGTTTTTTTGTATTATTTTGTCTATTTTTGTTTAGTTTGTCTCATTTTGTTTAGTTTTGTCTATTTTTGTCTAGTTGTGTCTCCTTTTGTTTAGTTTTGTCTAAATTTGTTTAGTTTTGTCTAGTTTTGTCCGATTTTGTCTACTTTTGTCTAGTTTTGTTTTGTCTAGTTTTGTTTGTCTAATTTTGTCTAGATTTGTCAGATTTTGTCTACTTGTGTTTTGTCTGATTTTGTCTACTTTTGTCTAGTTTTGTTTTGTCTGATTTTGTCTGATTTTGTCTAGTTTTGTTTTGTCTGATTTTATCTACCCTTGTCTAGTTTTGTCAATTTTTGTTTAGTTTTGTCTAGATTTGTTTAGTTTTGTGTAGTTTTTTCCGATTTTGTCTAGTTTTGTCTAATTTCGTTTTGTCTGATTTTGTCTACTTTTGTCTAGTTTTATCTGATTTTGTCTACTTTTGTCTAGTTTTGTTTTGTCTAGTTTTGTTTGTCTGATTTTGTCTTTTTGGTCTAATTATGTTTTGTCTGATTTTGTCTACTTTTGTTTTGTCTGATTTTGTCTACGTTTGTTTTGTTTTGTCTGATTTTGTCCCCTTTGTTTTGTCTGATTTTGTCTACTTTTGTTTAGTTTTGTTTTGTCCGATTTGGTCTACTTTTGTCATATTTTGTCTATGTTTGTCTAGCTTTTTTTGTCTTTTTTCGTCTACTTTTGTTTTTTCTGATTTTGTCTACTTTTGTTTTGTCTGATTTTGTCTACGTTTGTCTAGCTTTTTTGTCTTTTTTTGTCTACTTTTGTTTTGTCTGATTTTGTTTACTTTTGTTTTGTCCAATTTGTTCTACTTTTGTCTGATTTTGTCTATGTTTGTCTAGCTTTTTTTGTCTACTTTTGTTTTGTCTGATTTTGTTTACTTTTGTTTTGTCTGATTTTGTCTACTTTTGCTTTGTCTGATTTTGTCTACTTTTGTTTTGTCTGATTTTGTCTACTTTTGTCTAGCTTTTTTGTCTGATTTTGTCTAGTTTTGTGTAGTTTTATTTTGTCCAATTTTGTATAGTTTTGCCTAGTTTAGTTTTGCCTGATTTTGTCAGGTTTTGTCTAGTTTTGTTTTATCTGATTTTGTCTACTCTGTATAAAATTATATCCTTTATTTGTTATCACAACATATCTTTTTGTCAAGTCAACTAGCTTCACTAAAGTTGTTGAGATAACAAAGGGTTGTTAGTTTAGGTTGATTAAAGTAATAGCATGGTGATAACACACTGATTTAAAGGGCACCTATGGTGAAAAATCCACTTTTCAAGCTGTTTGCACAGACATGTGTGTAGATATAGTGTATAGACCGTCATATTGAGGTGATATAAACACACCCAGTCCATTTTTTTCTTCTTCAAATTTAACATTATAAAAATGGTGGACCAATTGGTGCAGTTTTCAGATCGACTGCAACTTGACGTAGGAGTGCGGTCCCCCCGACCACTGACTTGATTGACAGCTGTGCGTATTAACATGTCCCGGTAGTCACGTGTATAATCATATCAACAAGACCAGACGTGCAAGCAACCGGAAATAAAAGGTCTGTTCAGTTCGCTAGGATCATCAATGATCATCAAATGTGATCAAGAGTGAGTTTTACAAGTTTAAAATGTTTTTAAAACATTGCATGTGTGTAATGAATTACAGCAATTTAGCTTAGCTTTACTTCATCAGCACAGCCGTGTGTTAGAACAATTATAAAAGAAGACACTTCAATCCCGGTTTGTGTTCGTTAAATCAGGTTTATTTTGTACATTAACAACATTTTACATTTACATTTACATTTAGTCATTTAGCAGACGCTTTTATCCAAAGCGACTTACAAATGAGGAAAAGGAAGCAATTTACACAACTATAAGAGCAGCAGTAAACAAGTGCTATAGACAAGTACCAGGTGTGTAAAGTCTAAGAAGCTAAGCATTAGTAAATTTATTTTATTTTATTTATTTTTTTTGAGAGAGAGTACAGTTAGTGGTATAGCCAGAGAGGCAGTTAAGATTAGGAAGGAAATTGGAGACTAAACAGTTGAGTTTTTAGTCGTTTCTTGAAGACAGCAAGTGACTCTGCTGTTCTGATGTAGTTAGGGAGTTCATTCCACCAACTGGGCAGATTGAATGTGAGAGTTCGGGAAAGTGATTTCTTCCCTTTTAGGGATGGAACAACGAGGCGACGTTCATTCACAGAACGCAAGTTTCTGGAGGGCACATAAATCTGCAGAAGTGAGAGCAGATACGAAGGAGCAAAGCCAGAGGTTGCTTTGTAAGCAAACATCAGAGCTTTGAATTTGATGCGAGCAGCAACTGGCAGCCAGTGCAAACAGGTGAGTAGCGGAGTGACATGTGCTCTTTTGGGTTCATCAAAGACCACTCGTGCTGCTGCGTTCTGAAGCAGCTGAAGAGGTTTGATAGAATTAGCTGGAAGCCCGGCTAGTAGAGAGTTGCAATAGTCCAGTTTGGAGAGAACAAGAGCTTGAACAATGAGTTGAGCTGTATGTTCAGATAGGAAGAGTCGGACCTTTCTGATGTTATAAAGTGCGAATCTGCAAGATCGAGCAGTTCTAGAAATGTGGTCAGAGAAGTTTAGTTGGTCATAAATTGTTACTCCAAGGCTTTTTACCATTTTGGATGCAGTAACGGTTGCCCCATCCATCTGGATTGAAAAGTTATGGTGTAGAGTCGGGTTGGCAGAAACTTCAAGCATTTCCGTTTTCGCGAGGTTAAGCTGAAGATGATGATCTTTCATCAAGTGTGAAATGTCTGACAGGCAGGCTGAAATGCGAGCTGGAACCGAGGGATCATCAGGGTGAAAAGAGAGGTATAGCTGAGTATCATCATAATAATAAAAATAATAATATTTTAAATATTTCTTATCAAAAGATTTTAAATATTGAGTAAAAACAAGCAAGCTTTACTTATATGCATACACTTTTTTCCAAAATAACCTTTAAAAAAAATAATAAAAATAAAACAATTCGAACAAATGTTTTAAAAACTATAATAAACTAAATCTATGCACAATAATCTGTCCAGGTCGATGTCCATGGAGCACGTTTACACACTTTTCAGGATTTTTAGTTTTTCGCCAAATTCTCTCAGCAGCCCGAAGTTTTGAGCGATGCTCACGGAGAACATCAGAGAGCCAGGGTGCAGGAGGACTGGCACGGGCTGGCCTGGATGTAAGAGGACATAGTCTGTCTAGACATGATGCTAGCGTGGAGCAGAGTGTATCAGTGGCGCTGTTCGTATCAAGTGCAGAGAGTTTGCAAGATGGAGGAAGAGAGTTTGAAAGAATGGTGGATAGTCTATTAGGTGACAGAGAGCGTAGGTTTCTGTGAAAGGCAACCAGAGTTTAGAGGGCACTCTAGAGGGCACATATGTGTACGTGTATGTTTTTGCAACTATTTTCGTTAAGATGACACTCAATTTTGCCATAACATGCTTCGAAGCACGAAGAGGGTGCAAGTAAGTTACCTTCCACGTAAACACCGGGCTCTCTTAAACGAATGACCAAGCTGGAATTCGACTCACACATGCAAAGCACAACAGATTAGCAGTCCATCGCCTTAACCACTCAGCCACCTCGCCGCGCATATAGGTGCTCTCCTAATGGAGGCTGGACTATGGCATATACGTATGTTTTTGCAGCTATTTTCGCTAAGTATTACACACAATTTTGCCATAAACATCCTTTAAGACGCTGAGAGGTGCAAGTAAGAAACCTTAGACAGAAGCAGTTGCCTCTCTCAAAACAGTGAAACTATGAGGATGGGATTTAAACCAGAACTTGCAGAGTACAACATACTAACCTAAGCACTCGGCCACCTCGTCACGTGTAAGCACAGCGTTGTGCTAGAGAAAGGATTAACTTTTGGGACTCGAATGGATGTTCTTACAGAAAAGATGAAGATAAAGGTTGTCATAAGGAGCTTTATCAGTAGCTCTGATCAGTGCCCCAGAGTTAAGGCTGATTTATACCTCGGCGTCAAGTTACGCGTATGCTACGGCGCAGCCTACACGTAGTTGCATAGCACCTCGCTGTGGCCGTCGGCGACATTGACGCGCACCTCTCAAAAAATGTAACGCGTACGCGTAGCTCTGAGATTGGTCGACTTGGTAGCGCTGACGAGTGTGGGCGGAGGTAAGAGCCTCACGAGCGTGAAGTGTGGAGTCCCATGAAAAAAAAAAAAGTGTGGAGTCCCATGAAGGAGCTCCGCATGGAGACTGTTGTTTTGTGTTTACCTTTTAATTAAAGTTGTTGCACGTCCACTGGTTCCTGCCTCAAAATGAGCAAATTTGAGCCACATGCACATTAAGGAAGCGTTCAGAAAAAAACAAAACACCAGCGAAGAAACTCAACACAGAGAAACATAAACACCTACTGCCAGCTAGCGTTTCGGAAGTGTATTGCAGAGCAACAGAAACAGTGCGCAGAAGTATAAGTGCACGGCTACGCGCAAGGCTTGCGCCGTGGATCACGCTGATCACTTGACACAGAAGTATAAACCAGGCTTTATTGTTCAACATTAACTGCAACATGTTTCTTCTGGTTTTGTTGGAGAGAAACTAGACAGAATGCCTGAGTTTAAAAACGGCAGCATAGCTGACCTTGGATTTCTGTCAAAATATGGTTTCAGTGCCCTTGCATTCTTCATTACCTTACCCCAATCCCTGTACAGCCCAATAAATACATCCCAATCTCATCCCTTTTCTCTGCCGTTGTGACTCCGCCCCCTTTACCAGATTACCCACAATTCTCTTCTCCCAGATTCACATAAGTAGTGTATACTTTTCTTTTAAGTAAAAATGAAACAGTGTATAAGTAATTATTTTTGGACAAATGAATACCCTGTTCTGCTGACACAGCATGCACTCATTGATGCCAGAGGGCTGATTGCTGGCAGTTTAAAGTTTGATGCCACCTTGTCATTGCATGTCCAGATTGGTACACAGAAGAGTTCATAGCTGTTACAGCTATTCTTTCGCAGAGGCAATATCGTAGCCTATGAGGTCTATCCGAGGCGTGATCATTGCTGGTTGAAAACTTTACCCAATACCTCGCTGAGATGACTTAAAATACAGTCAGCTCTGGCAATTTTTGTCAGCCTTTTAGTAGGCTTAATGTTCTGTTAAAAAGGATAGCTGTGCTTCTGTTTCATTAACATGTTGATACTTTCGTTGAGCTCCTAAACATGCAGCAGGCTGGATTAACCTGTACCATAACATTCTTCAGAATGCAAGCAGAGTGCGTGTAAGAAACCTTCCATGGAAGCACCAGGCTCTCTGAAATGCAAAAGCAATTGAACGACGAGAATGGGATTTGAACCCACACAGGCGGAGCACAGTGGATTTGCCGTCCATCCCTGCCGGAGGCTGGATTAACTTTTACCATAACATCCTTCAAAACGCTAGGAGGGTGCGAGTAAAACACCTTCCACGGAAGCACCGGGCTCTCTCAAACACCAGAGCAAATGAGCGACGAGGATGGGATTCAAACCCACACATGCAGTGCAAAATGGATTAGAAGTGCATCACCTTAACTACTCGGCCACCTCATCAGCAGAATCAATTAGCAGTCCATCTCCTTAACCACTCGGCCACCTTGTCACATATGTTCTCGCTTTCCTGATGGAGGCTGGACTGTGGCACATATGTGTATATGTATGTTTTTGCAACTATTTTGCAAAAATATTCGGTAAGATGACATTTAATTTTGCCATAACATGCTTCGAAGCACGAAGATGGTGCGAGTAAGATAACTTCCCCGGAAGCACCGGGCTCCCTTAAATGAACGACGAGGATGGGATTCGAACCCATGCATGCAGAGCACAATGGATTAGCAGTCCATCGCCTTAACCACTCGGCCACCTCGTCATGCATGAAGCCACTTTCCTGATGGGTGCTGGACTTTGGCATATATGTATGTATTTGCAGCTGCTTTCGATACAGATGACATTAAATTTTGCAGCAACATCCTTCAAAACGCTAAGAGGGCACGAGTAATACACCTTCCACTGAATTACCGGGACGAGGATGGGATTCGAACCCACGCGTGCAGAGCACAATGGATTAGCAGTCCATCGCCTTAACCACTCGGCCACCTCGTCACATACTTTGCCACTTTACTGATGGAGGCTGGACTGTGGCACATATGTGTACGTGTATGTTTTTGCAACTATTTTCGTTAAGATGACACTCAATTTTGCCATAACATGCTTCGAAGCACGAAGAGGGTGCAAGTAAGTTACCTTCCACGTAAACACCGGGCTCTCTTAAACGAATGACCAGGCTGGAATTCAATTCACACATGCAAAGCAAAACAGATTAGCAGTGCATCGCCTTGACCACTCAGCCACCTCGCCACGCTTATAGGTGCTCTCCTAATGGAGACTGGTCTATGGCATATACGTATGTTTTTGCAGCTATTTTCGCTAAGTATTACACACAATTTTGCCATAAACATCCTTTAAGACGCTGAGAGGTGCAAGTAAGAAACCTTAGACAGAAGCAGTTGCCTCTCTCAAAACAGTGAAACTATGAGGATGGGATTTAAACCAGAACTTGCAGAGTACAACATACTAACCTAAGCACTCGGCCACCTCGTCACGTATAAGCACAGCGTTGTGCTAGAGAAAGGATTAACTTTTGGGACTCGAATGGATGTTCTTACAGAAAAGATGAAGATAAAGGTTGTCATAAGGAGCTTTATCAGTAGCTCTGATCAGTGCCCCAGAGTTAGGGCTGATTTATACCTCGGCGTCAAGCTCACGCGTATGCTACGGCGCAGCCTACACGTAGTTGCATAGCACCTCGCTGTGGCCGTCGGCGACATTGACGCGCACCTCTCAAAAAATGTAACGCGTACGCGTAGCTCTGAGATTGGTCGACTTGGTAGCGCTGACGAGTGTGGGCGGAGGTGAGAGCCTCACGAGCGTGAAGTGTGGAGTCCCATGAAAAAAAAAAAAAGTGTGGAGTCCCATGAAGGAGCTCCGCATGGAGACTGTTGTTTTGTGTTTACCTTTTAATTAGAGTTGTTGCACGTCCACTGGTTCCTGCCTCAAAATGAGCGAATTTGAGCCACATGCACATTAAGGAAGCGTTCAGAAAAAAACAAAACACCAGCGAAGAAACTCAACACAGAGAAACATAAACACCTACTGCCAGCTAGCGTTTCGGAAGTGTATTGCAGAGCAACAGAAACAGTGCGCAGAAGTATAAGTGCACGGCTACGCGCAAGGCTTGCGCCGTGGATCACGCTGATCACTTGACACAGAAGTATAAACCAGGCTTTATTGTTCAACATTAACTGCAACATGTTTCTTCTGGTTTTGTTGGAGAGAAACTAGGCAGAATGCCTGAGTCTAAAAACGGCAGCATCGCTGACCTTGGATTTCTGTCAAAATATGGTTTCAGTGCCCTTGCATTCTTCATTACCTTACCCCAATCCCTGTACAGCCCAATAACTACATTCCAATCTCATCCCTTTTCTCTGACGTTCAGCGTTGTGACTCCACCCCCTTTACCAGATTACCCACAATTCTCTTCTCCCAGATTCACATAAGTAGTGTATACTTTTCTTTTAAGTAAAAATGAAACAATGTATAAGTAATTATTTTTGGACAAATCAATACCCTGTTCTGCTGACACAGCATGCACTCATTGATGCCAGAGGGCTGATTGCTGGCAGTTTAAAGTTTGATGCCACCTTGTCGTTGCATGTCCAGATTGGTACACAGAAGAGTTCATAGCTGTTACAGCTATTCTTTCGCAGAGGCAACATCGTAGCCTATGAGGTCTATTCGAGGCGTGATCATTGCTGGTTGAAAACTTTACCCAATACCTCGCTGGGATGACTTGAAATACAGTCAGCTCTGGCAATTTTTGTCAGCCTTTTAGTAGGCTTAATGTTCGGTTGAAAAGGATAGTTGTGCTCCTGTTTCATTAACATGTTGATACTTTCGTTGAGCTCCTAAACATGCAGCAGGCTGGATTAACCTGTACCATAACATTCTTCAGAATGCAAGCAGAGTGCGTGTAAGAAACCTTCCATGGAAGCACCAGGCTCTCTGAAATGCAAAAGCAATTGAACGACGAGAATGGGATTTGAACCCACACAGGCGGAGCACAGTGGATTTGCCGTCCATCCCTGCCGGAGGCTGGATTAACTTTTACCATAACATCCTTCAAAACGCTAGGAGGGTGCGAGTAAAACACCTTCCACGGAAGCACCGGGCTCTCTCAAACACCAGAGCAAATGAGCGACGAGGATGGGATTCAAACCCACACATGCAGTGCAAAATGGATTAGAAGTGCATCACCATAACTACTCGGCCACCTCATCAGCAGAATCAATTAGCAGTCCATCGCCTTAACCACTCGGCCACCTTGTCACATATGTTCTCGCTTTCCTGATGGAGGCTGGACTGTGGCACATATGTGTATACGTAAGATGACATTCAATTTTGCCATAACATGCTTCGAAGCACGAAGATGGTGCGAGTAAGATAACTTCCCCGGAAGCACTGGGCTTCCTTAAATGAACGACGAGGATGGGATTCGAACCCATGCGTGCAGAGCACAATGGATTAGCAGTCCATCGCCTTAACCACTCGGCCACCTCGTCATGCATGTAGCCACTTTCCTGATGGGGGCTGGACTTTGGCATATATGTACGTATTTGCAGCAACATTTGATACAGATGACATTAAATTTTGCAGCAACATCCTTCAAAACGCTAAGAGGGCATGAGTAACACCTTCCACTGAATTACCGGGATCTCTCAAATGCCAGAGCATTTTAGCGATGAGGATGGGATTTGAACCCACGCGTGCAGAGCACAATGGATTAGCTGTCCATGGCCTTAACCACTCAGCCACCTTGCCACTTTACTGATGGAGGCTGGACTGTGGCACATATGTGTACGTGTATGTTTTTGCAACTATTTTCGTGAAGATGACACTCAATTTTGGCATAACATGCTTCGAAGCACAAAGAGGGTGCAAGTAAGTTACACTGTAAAAAAAATTCTGTAAAATTTCCGGAAAAATACTGGCAGCTATGGTTGCCAGAACTTTTTTGTAAAAAATACAGAATTTTTCTGTAAAATTGTTTTTACAGAAACATGTTGTATTTTTAACAAGAGTAAATTGTATTCATTAACTGATGCAATGATCATTTACAAACCTTTGAGTTAATTATTTATATTCGCAGAAAGCAACTACGTTTTAATTTTAATTAAAATCAACATTTTAAATATCTAAGTAATATATATGAGCATATTGAAAACCATTGTACATCAGTTCACTACAAAAACTTTTTTAAATAAAGTCATTAAATGCATTATTGTGTTCATGTGTGACTGTAATTAACAAATAGACTTTCACTGCATTAGTAATTACACAGTTACCTTTAAACAAAAGAAGATGCAGCATAACATCAGATTCAACAAGTTCATTTTGGACTTGCACACAGATGCTAATATCCTCCACAATGGTGATACAAAAATGTTTTACAGTATTTTGCTGTTGTTTTTCCTGATTTTACAAAAAAATACTGGCAGCTGTGGTTGCCTGTAATCTACTGTTTTTAACATTTTACATTTGTAAATTCAATCTACAGAATATTTCTGTTAAAAATACATTTCACAGTCTGTATTTTTCATCGAACAAATTTAACCCCTAAAATCCCAGAGCAAAATCCTCACTAGTGTCCTCACTACAGAGGGTTGAACACTCAGACAGTGATGAAGTTAATGAGATAATTACGTGTCTAATTAAAGGAGGATTAATAATTATTGATGAACAAGTGTTAACAAGCAGAATCACTGAAGGAAAGAAAAACAAGACCAAATAACACAAATTACAGCCAAAATCAAAGATGAAATCAACTGAGGATAAAACTCTAAATAAAAATAATAATTAATAAAAATAATTACACAATAAAACTTTTATTTCTCAAGATCTCAGCAGAGATCATTAAACAACTCCACAAACATCAGGAGCTTCACTTATTACTGACCATTGACTATATTTCTGTCACATGAACAAAAGCTCTTAATGAAATTTCTGTTGTTCATTTGAAGTCACCATGATGGAGGACAGAGCCTGCTTTAGTCGGGATCTTCAACTTCTTGATTCAAAATAGGTTTTACTTTGGTTGCAATAATTAATTGTGATAATCACGCTAATTGCATAACATGAAAAGCTTAAACATACATAAAATTAAGTGTGATGAGATTAACTATTTTATCAAAGTCACCCATGCATTCTTGTTGAATATCATCTGTAGTGTGAGAATTGAATACAATACACAACTGAAACCACTGAGACTTCAGCAATCAATGACAGATTAACAGGTCTAAATACACCAGCCATTATGAGAACGTTTGAACTATGGCAGAACTTGAAAACACAGATGTCAACAATTAGTCTTTGAATATCAATAATGGTGACTAACAAAAAATAAAAAATATTTATTTACACCCCAAATATTGAAACATTACACCCCAAAAACAAAATAAATTAAAGAAAGAAATGTTAAGAGCATAACGCTGCATAATTTATTCATGCTGCAATGCATGCTGGGAGTTTTTTTGTGCTATGCTGGCACCCAGCATGCATGGCAGCATGAATGAATTAAGCAGGTTTTTTTTCAGCAACCATGGTTGAGTTGCTAAAGCGCTCTAGGTTTTCTGAATGAAACTCTAATGATTAATTTCATTATAATGGTTTGTTGACCCTTCTGGAAGCTGTACTACATCACATAAATTAATTACAATTAATTCCAACACTTTGTTGTGACTTATTAAAATCAATTCTGTAATAAGTACTTAAAAGTTTTCATCTCTTGTCTTGCTGTAACTGGTGAGTTTCAGAAATCAGTTATAACAGCCAGAGAAACATTTTTCAGAAATCTAAATGTTTAAGAGCTCAACTAATGCTGCCTCTGATCTCCATGATGGTGAGGTCAAATCAAACATTTTCAATAAAAATATAAACCTCTGTTAATTATCAAATATTCTTGCAGATATGAGAGAATTGAATCAAACTGTAATCAGTGAAGCTGATAATGCTGTGATTTAATGGAGTTGTTTAATCCTCTGTTTTAATTCAGTTGGTTTGGTATGTGGCGGTGTCTGTAGTTTTATTTCTTGTTCTTTTCTTCAGTGATTGTGCTTGTTAACAGCAGGTGTTCACCAATTCACTTATTTGTGGTCATTCACTCTGTCTAGTGGACTAAACTAATTGACTAATTTAGGGACTAGTGAATGAGGGTGTGTGGTGAGATTTCAGACACTCTGATTAGTTTCTCGAAAACAAAGGTTAGATCTGTTACAGTTATTTTCCGTATTTTGCACTGAAATGAGCTGTTAATCATTTAACAGGTTTTCACTGTAGATTGTACAGACTTTTACTGTTAAAATCACAGACATTTTTTACAGTGTACCATGTGACAAGTACAGGTTAAAAATAATTACAAATTAAAAATGAAATGAAAAAAATAAGTATTTTCAAATCATGCAAGAAGTAAATAATAAAGAAAATCAAAAAGCACAATACAAACAACAAACAGGGTGCTTTAATTTTTAATAACGTCCTTCAACCATTTTAGACTTTATGGCAGGGGCGGACTGGGACAAAAATTCAGCCCTGGCACTGTAGCCACACCAGCCCACATTACCACACCGACACAGCCCCACCCATGGACACGCACATCCACACATTATATTAGTGTACAGATGGTGAAATAATATACGCAGTGCCAAATGTAATAGATATTAAAACATTTAAATGTATGTGACTGGAACAAAAACAACCTCTTTATAAAAAATGTATACATACAGTAAAAACTTAATAAAAAAATGTTTGTCTGCTATTATATGATAGAAGTAACCTTTGAATGTGTCTCACGCACACACACACATACACAGAGCTTTACACACAAATGGACACGCAGCACGCAGCATGTGCAAAATGTCCTGTATGTCCAAAGAATTTTGTCAGTTGTTGTGTCTGAGTGAGAAAAGAATTGATGAAATTTGAGAGATGTAATCATTAAATGCATTTTGTACCAAAACAATGAGAATTGATCCCTAGTTCAGCCCACATAGACTTCTGTTGTGCTCACTGTGTCAAGAGTTTTGCAAAAGTGTCCTATATAGAGAAATGTGTCCTAGCGTCTGTAAAAAACTTTATTACACTTAAGTAATAACAGTAGCACAAAAGGCAATACAATATATAACAAAAAAGCAGAAATATTTGTGTGTACTAGCAGATTTGTACATTTTTAATCCTTCATGATATATAGCTTTTTTTGATATAAAGTATGCTGAAGTGTTGCTAGTGCTGCATCTCCATTTGTGTGTGTGTGACACACATTCACAGGCTACTCCTATCATAGGGGTTAATTTATCGTTAATTAGCCACAGTCTTAAAAAGGCTTACATGAGCTTTTATTTTGAAGTGTTGCTGGCAATCAGACAGTTTATTCTTATTTGTTTCGGGACCACACACACACACCAACCTACATGGATACTCCGAAGTGATGTTTAGCACTTGCATGCTCAGTACTTGTTGGAAACTTTGTGGAAAAAGAATAAAGAATTCTGGATTGATTGCAGCTCGTTGCCTCTGACTGACCAGACATCTGTGGTGAACTAGCCCCCACTGACAACCCCTAACTGGTTTGTGGTTTCTATATCAGTTTTCTTTACACAGTATTAAGAAACTGTCAGCATTTGTGTCAGGGTGTGTTTCTCTTACGGCTGTATTCCTACCTCCATGACACTTGACTCTGCTGCAGCAGTCAGGCTATCTGCACTGCCACTGGGTCCAGAAACATTCTAGTTTGAATAGATGAACACAGGAGTCAGGAAAGGAAGAACATAAGCAAGCCAATGTCTGACTATTGCATAGATATACTACAATATTGCCTGTAAAAGAAGTCTATGTTCCACCTACATACTGTGACATATGCATGTATTTAATGTTTTACTTTAAAGACTAGCTATGTATTTAGAGTTGACTACAAATTCTTACAGTACTATAGCTATAGCTGTTCTGTGTATACCCTAAATTCCACGTTATCTGCTTATAATGATATTTTAAAATGTATGGGAGTTCCACGCTGAGTTAACTGTTAAACACAGTGTAAGTTACTGTCAAAAACTGTCAGAAGTAGCGTGAATGACATTAAAATTAATTATTATTTATATTTTAGTATAATTAAGGGGGTCAGTCACACACCAGAAGCGCTGATCGGCGACGCACAGCGTCGCGCCGCGCAACGCCATGCATTTCAGAATTCTAATTTCTAAACAAAAGTTTCTAAGCTACACAAGTCGGCAGCTGTCATGTGAATATGCGCGTCTGATGTGCCATATTTTCAACTGTCATGTGCTCGCCGTGTTGCGGCGCATCCAATGTGTGACCTGCTTTATTTTCTGTTCCCTTCTTACCTCCTCTACCGCGCTACTGTCCTCCGATGCATTTACACCTCCTCTCGCGAATATTTCGGTTAATTTTATGCATTTGGCAGCATCTGATTTTAGAGCCCTTTTCTTGCTCTCTCTGACCTTTTCAGCACCGCCTTTCCTTTTTTTACGGTCCATATTTTGACATTAACGTTAGCTTGCGTTGTGTTGCATTTACTGTTTGACCATCTTGCCAGATTTTGATTACATCAGCGTAATCCACAGCCTCTGATTGGGTCGGCCCATCTCGAGACCGGCCGGCCGTTGCCGATTGGCCCAAATGCTTAACATGTATCATTATTATAATTATCAATCATCATTATTATTATTATTATTGTTGTCATCAACAGCAGCATTATATTCACATCTTGCAAGAGATAAAAGCTGCCAGCATGCAAAAACAATACATATAAAAAAAAAAAAAAAAACCTGACCGGCCCACATTTTAAAACTGCTCCGGCCCTTCTGGCATTTGCCAGAATTGCCAGACGGCCAGTCCGCCCCTGTTCCCAACCACTTTTAAGCAGGTGTAACGGAGGCCAGCTAGTGAAGTGCTGTGCAGGTAAACCTCACTCCTCTGACCTCTAAAAGTGCTCTGGTGACAGACGTTAGGGGCCATGGTCTTTAGCCCATTTGTTAGAGCAACTGCCATGCGGAAGGTTGCTGGTTCAAATCGCAGGTCGGAGCGGGTTAGGTGGTGTAGGGCCAGCCTGGGTTACACAGGCCTGGGTAAACTCACTGTTCAAAAAAACATCACGCAACACCTCATTGGATGAAAAATACAGACCAGTCTCTCTCCTTCTATTAATTGCCAAAACGCTACAAAGGGCTGTTTTCAACAAAATTTCCACATTTTTAACTCACATCAAACTGCCTGAAGGATATCGGCTTACATCACCTTCCATGCAACTCCGCACATTCAACACAATTTCTCAATCCAGCTGGGATAATCCACCATTACCCCATGTAGTTCGGTAAGAAATCTTGAAATCTGATTCTGGATGATCAGTTGTCCTTCAAAGAGGACATTGCTAACACAGCTCCATCATGCCGATCTGCACTTTTCAACGTCAGAAAAATCAGACTCTTCTAAACAGATCATGCTGCATAACTTTTAATGCAAACTCTTGTCATTTCAAGGCTGGACTCCGACAGTGCTCTTCTAGCTGGATTCTCATCCTGCACCCTTAATCCTCTACAGATGCTCCAGAACGCTGCAGCTCATCTGGTCTTCAATGAGAGCCCATGTAACTCCTCTCTTTATCTCTCTGCATCGGTTACCGCTCGAGGCTCATATTAAGTTCAAATCACTGGCACTGCACCCTCTTACCTCCACCTACTGTTGAAGGCCTACATCCCCTCCAGAAGCCTCAAATCTGGGAGTGATTGCAGGCTATAAATCACTTTCCAAAACATTTTCATTGACTGTTCCATGCTGGAGGAAAGTCTTCCCATTCCCAACTAAATGTAAATGTAAGATTCTCAAATGTAAGATTCTCAGTCGCAAAAATAATTAAATAAAATAACTAAATAACATTCATCCATGCACAGCAATAATCATTTGCAAAATCCAATTCATAAATTCAAAGACAATTAATTTGTGAATTTAGGAATTGTGTGCTTTAAAAAATTCCAGAGATTTAAGGAGATTGCAAAATTTGTCCCATCTGGGGCAGTGGCTTTCTTTGAATACTACATGTGTTTATTGCAACCAAGTTAATCAATCGTGTGAAATGTATATTGTCTGGTACTAAACAAAGGGTAGTGATATTAGCATAACTGTAAATGAAGAACTAGTATCAGAAACAGTATTTGTCTTGTAACATCTTGTAACATAGCAACTGCTCAGTGGAAGACAGTGCCATTGGCATGGGTCAAACCAGATCACTTAAAAACCTACTGCAACGGTAAAACTTTGCTTTTTTCATTAGCTCGCTCATGCTCACGGACAATGCAATTGGGTCGCAAAGAACTTTCCATGCAACCTCTTAAAGTTTAGGAACCGCCGAAACCACAATAAACTTCTGCAAACCGACTGTCTGTCACCCCGGTAACTTACGACAACTTCCACTCACAATTAAGTGAATCCCAAGGACGTCACTGAAGCTGAGTCACCAACCAATCAGGAACGCTGTGTTGCGTCGAGGCCAGTCGGCGAAGGAAACTCAAACAAATGTTGTCTTTTGCTGATCTGGTGCAAATTGATCTTAAGCAGTTAAAGATAAGCCCAATCTCTGCTTTTGTGGTTTCTCATGTGTGATTCTAAAATCTAGTAATAAGAGCTCAAATTCATTTGGGACGGTTGTCAACTCATTTTGCACAAGCACCAGAATTGATAACCACTGCTCTGAGGAACTCAAAATAACAAACTATCATACTCTAAATGAATTGCCTTCCTAAAGTTACATCTCTACTTCAGTATATCCCTGTAAACATTTCTTTACAATATTTAAAACAGTTTGATAATTTAGACAATTCATTTCACTGGAACAATAAGCACCCTTGGTTGCATAGGAGTACATCGCAACAGCCAGTTGATAAAAAAAGGGTTGGGGCTTCCTGAGCATTTATTTCATTATTACGCCTTCAGTCTGAGACATCTCGCGCACTGGTCTATCCATCCTGAGAGAGCTCCATCTTGGTTTATGGTTGAACAAGCCATCCTACTTCCCCTTCCACCACTAAATGTCTATTTATTCATTTTATTTTGTAAATGTGTTATTTTTTAAGGCTGATTTAAAAATTTTATAATTGTTACTGATATAATTTTAGGTGCAGGCTAGGACTGTTTCTGCCATTTGCAGATAAAGTTGTCCTTTTGGCTTCATAGGACATGGACCTTCAGCATGGATGGTTTGCTGCTGAGTGTGACATAACAGGAAAAGAAACAGTACCTCTAAGTCAGAAACCATGGTGCTTGACTGGAAAAAGGTGGCCATCTCCAGTTTGAAGGAGAGTCCTTACCCTAAATGGAGTTCAAATATCTGGGGTTTTTTTCCCGAGGAATGAAATGTGAGATTTAAAGATGGATCAGTGCAGTAGCAGCAGTAATGCAGTTAATGTGATTGTCTGTTGTGGTAAAGGAGCTGAGACAAAAGGTAATGTTCTCAATTTACGCTTAATCTAGGTTCCTACTCTCACCTATGGTCATGACTGAAAGGACAAGGTCTCGGATACAACCAGACACATTTTACAAAGTGTTATGACCCGCTTGTTTGAGTCGCAACATAAAAGAGACATGAACCAACAAAATAGCCTGAATGGAAAATATTTATTATAAAATGTAACTCATAGAACAATCAAAGCAACCAACAAAAGTCTTGGGATAATAATGAAGATAAAGAACTTAGGATATAATCACAGCAACACTTTAACTACATGATACAAGTAATGTAAAACAAAACCTTAAGAGTTGAAACTCTTCCCACACTGAGTGCATGTAAATGGTTTCTCTCCAATGTGGGTCTTCATGTGTTTATTAGGTCTGAGGAGTTGCTGAAACTCATCCCACACCGAAGCTGCGGTCACACTAGAGTTTGAGCATGTGAAATTCTGTTGTACAGCGCTGAGAAAAGGGGCGGGATTAAACAAGATGATTACACATTAAAAAGAGAGCGATTGGTCCATATTTTAAATTTCTGTCCAGAGAGGTCATGTTTTGATCTTTGATTGGTCTCACAGAGTCAAGTGATGGGATTTCGCAAGTCAGAGTTCACCAAGCTTGAACTTTGCAAGGTGAGCTGCGAAACTTGATGCACGAACTTGCGTTTCCGGTCTGACGTACTTGCGTGCGTATTGAAGAATTTTTTGATGATTTTAACTTCATCCTATACATTAATAGACTAATCCTTGCATTAATAGTTTAACTCTGTTTTTAACTAATTACATGAGCTTATGCCAATGTGTTTATCCTGATATAACCTTATGTGCTTAACCTCATCTAACCTTGCTCCATAACAGTTGTGTCTTTGTGTGACTGATAACCGAGTTAAGTTAACTCCTCTGTACTTGTTATCAACAAAATGTTACAATTCCACTTTCAGAGTGTGCTCATTTACAGGAACCATAACAGACGGGAGGGGCGAAGGCTCACTCTCTTTCAGGCTCTGTTATGTGTATGTGTGACTTTTTCTGTGCAGATTTGCTGTTCTGCATAACAACTGATGATAAAACTGATCTGGATGAAGGATCTTTCTTACTGAAGTGCCCCTGGGTGGGGCTGAAGAGAGACAACAATAAATATGGGGGGGACAAGGGTGTGGGTGTGTGTGCCCAGCTGACACAGACTGCCTGTGTTGCTATTCTCTAACACTCTGAGCTCTGTAATGCTTTATTCATCTAATTAATTAAATTGTTTAAACATATTTAAAGCCTCTAAATGATGTTTTATCCTGGGAGGACTAGGAGTAGTCTAACAGTATGAATGGAAGTCTATGGAGAGAAAAATCCAGTGTGACCGTGGCTTAAGTGCAAGTGAATGGTTTCTCTCCAGTGTGGATCCTTGTGTGTAGATTAAGGGATGATGATTGGCTGAAACTCTTCCCACACTGAGTGCAAGTGAATGGTTTCTCTCCAGTGTGGATCCTCATGTGTTGATAAAGGTTTGATGAGCAGTTAAAACTGTTCCCACACTGTGTGCAAGTGAATGGTTTCTCTCCAGTGTGGATCCTCATGTGTGTATAAAGGTTTGATGATTGGCTGAAACTCTTCCCAAACGGAGTGCATGTGAAAGGTTTCTTTCCAGTGTGGATCCTCATGTGTAGATTAAGGGATGACGATATGCTAAAACTCTTCCCACACTGAGTGCATGTGAATGGTTTCTCTCCAGGGTGGATTTTCATGTGATCATTAAGGTGTGATGATTGGCTGAAACTCTTCCCACACTGAGTGCATTTGAATGGTTTCTCTCTAGTGTGGGTCCTCATGTGAGTCTTAAGATTGTCTTTTCTTCCAAAACTCTTTCCACACTGAGTGCAGGTGAAATGATTCTTCAAAATACCATCAGTCTGTAAATGAGTTTTTCCCTGAATTTTGACATGATGTTGCTCCTCTTTACTCACCTCATTCTCTTCAATTTGGTCTGAAATAAAAAAATAATAAAGTAAATAAAATAAAATAAAAAAAAATATTAGTTTTCATTAAGTCTTAAAAACTCTCATCAAAATCTGAAAAGTGAAGACACTGGAAATATTGGCTACACACACTGTAATTTTGATGCACACATATTTTAAAATAAATCAGATCATATTTTGTTTGGTCCATTAACGTGTACACATTTCACGAGTTCACACTTGCAACAGTTTCAGAATAAAGCGTATTTGGCGTGCTGTCCGGGGAGAGGGCTCTGAGCTCGGGGAAGACACCCAAACTCGAGTCATTCCTCTTATCAGGAAACAAAGAGGAATAGGGATTCGAGCGAAGTATCTAGCCCGGCCCCAGAACGCTCCCCCCGGGATAGTAATGCTTAAGAGGTGAGGTGACGGGGTGGTGGAGGGATGCTAAAGTCGTAAGATGCTGCAGGTAAGACAGCTTTGGTATATATAGGGGTTTGGTCAAGAACTGATTGGATAATAGAATAATTGTCAATGACGTATTTGATACTGAAACTTCTGCGCGTGCTCCTCCCGAAATTTGTTTATCAAACATCACTTCACGAGTTCACACTTGCAACAGTTTCAGAATAAAGCGTATTTGGCGTGCTGTCCGGGGAGAGGGCTCTGAGCTCGGGGAAGACACCCAAACTCGAGTCATTCCTCTTATCAGGAAACAAAGAGGAATAGGGATTCGAGCGAAGTATCTAGCCCGGCCCCAGAACGCTCCCCAAAAATTGCTTATTTTGTTACAGGACAGCAGCCAGACAAGTGGGTGAGCCCCCCAAAATTTGCTGATCTTTAAAATTTGGAGGGGTGCTGTTAAGCTGATGGTTGTGCTTTGCAAGGTGTGTGTCTCGGGAGGAGGCAGTAACTGTATTGATGGTGATGCGTTAAGTGTCTCCAGCAGGAGTCGTCGCTCCCACGGGAGACGGGCGTCTCCCATAGGAGCGGTCACTGCGCTGGCAGTGGTGGTAAGGTGTACTTCTCCCATGGGAGCTGTCACTGCACTTGCAGTGGTGCATAATTAAGGTGTACGTCTCCCGAGGGAGCTGTCACTGCGCTTGCAGTGGTGCATGATAAGGTGTACGTCTCCCATGGGAGCTGTCACTGCGCTTGCAGTGGTGCATAATTATAAGGTGTACGTCTCCCGTAGGAGCTGTCACTGCGCTTGCAGTGGTGCATAATGAGGTGTACGTCTCCCATGGGAGCGGTCACTGCACTTGCAGTGGTGCAAAATTTTGTAAAGGTGTACGTCTCCCGTAGGAGCGGTCACTGCACTAGCAGTGGTGCATGATAATGAGGTGTTCGTCTCCCGTGGGAGCTGTCACTGCACTTGCAGTGGTGCGTAATTATAAAGTGTACGTCTCCCGTAGGAGCGGTCACTGCGCTTGCAGTGGTGCATAATGAGGTGTACGTCTCCCATGGGAGCGGTCACTGCACTTGCAGTGGTGCATAATTTATAAAGGTGTACGTCTCCCGTAGGAGCGGTCACTGCGCTTGCAGTGGTGCATAATGAGGTGTACGTCTCCCATGGGAGCGGTCACTGCACATACAGTGGTGCATAATATATAAAGGTGTACGTCTCCCGTAGGAGCGGTCACTGTACTAGCAGTGGTGCATAATAATGAGGTGTGTGTCTCCCGAGGGAGCGGTCACTGCACTTGCAGTGGTGCATAAGATGTATGTCTCCCGTGGGAGCTGTCACCGCACTTGCGGTGGTGCATGATTATAAAGGTGTACGTCTCCCGTAGGAGCGGTCACCGCGCTAGCGGTGGTGCATAAAAAGGTGTACGTCTCCCGTGGGAGCAGTCTCTGCGCTTGCAGTGGTGCATAATAATGAGGTGTGCATCTCCTGTTGGAACGGTTATGTAGATGCTGTATTAGCGTTATTAAAATATATTATGCAAAGTATATTTCGAAGGAAGTGTCGTGTCAATGAAGTAATGTGTTTTGAATAAGGGTTTGATGGGCTTTTCTAATGTGAGAGCGGTCGGCTCGAATGTAGCACTTAAAGGCCTGTGAGGACCAGCGTCCGAGTGTTTGGATCTGCTGCTCTGATAGACCATTTTGTGCTGCAGTGGTGGCTGCGCCTATTCTGAAGGAATGGCTGGAGAAATTGTCAGCTGGAAAGCCCGACTTAATTAGGACGCATTTAAGATGCTTCTGGAACCAGAAACGAGTGACTGGGCGATTGCTATCGTCTGTAAAAAGGGGGTCTGAAAGGGAAGTGGCTTGTGATCTCCTGATATGTGAAAATGCTAGCAGTGTTTGGTATGGATGGATAGGTGATTGAAGGTTGAAAATGTAAATGTAATGGCCTCTTTTTGCTTGATCAGTTTTGCTTTGTTTAATGAGGAAAGAAATGGTTTCGTTATCCAGCGTTACTAGATCGGATATGGTGGGATGAATGTTTGGGTTGAACCCTGATGTAATGGTGAGTTCTGAACACCTTAAAAATCCGAAGAAGGCTAAAATAAACATGGCGTCGAGAGTACGTGCTGTGTGGATTGATTCGTATCCTTTGCGAAGAGTGGATATGCATTTAGTGAGTGTTTTCAGTGTTATGGGTTGTCGGGTGTCATGACGTGTGGGGTGGGTTCTCTGTATGCCTTTCAAGAGAAGAGTTGTTTGCGAATTAGCTATGTGAGGTGCAGGGGAGCCGTAAATTAGTTTGTGGAAAAATTGAATTCCACTCAAATAGCCTTTAATGGAATTGATCTGGAGTTTTTTGATAATTGTGAGGTAGGATATGTAAGATGAAATGGAAAGTAGAGAAAAATCTGGAAACAGTATGTTATAACATGCATGGAATGTTTTAAAGCTTTTCCATGCTGTTAAATATGACTGCAGGGTTCTAGGAGCCACTGCCTGAAGGATAAAGTCGAGAGAGGCTCCAAGCAGGTTTTTTAAAGGATGATCTATGGGAATATCAGCTCTGAATAAGGAGGGACTTGGATTGGAAACTGATCCGCCTCTGGAGCCAAATGTCTGAATTTCTGGAAGGCAAAACGAGAGAGAGAGTCAGCAATTTGATTTTTGGACCCAGAAATGTGATTTGCAGTTAAAATAAACTGGTCACATGCTGAGATCCAAGTTAGGCGTCTTAGTAGGGGAATTAGTGCTAGCGAATTTGAACGGCCTTTATTTATACAGTGAACGGTTGCTTCATTGTCACAGTGAATTATGATGCGGGAAGAGGACCATTCTTTACCCCATAGGGATGCAGCGACGACTAGTGGGTAGAGCTCGAATAGCGCCGATGATTTTAGTGGTTGCGGCAGGTCTAATAGCTGGGGCGGCCAAGTGGACGCGAACCAGCGTCCTTGATAGTAGCCTCCGAATCCGATTGACGGGGCGGCGTCGGTGAATAAATTAATGTCTGCTGGGGAGGATATTAGGTCGCTGTAAAAGAAGGAGAGACCGTTCCATTGTTTGAGGAATAATATCCATAAACGGAGTTCGTTTAGGCTATTGTCATCGATGGATATAATATCCTCTAGACCGTGAGCTGAGGACGCGAGAAATAAGAGATGAGAAATAAACGAGCGGCCTTGGGGAATTATGCGCATTGCGAAATTCAAATGGCCGAGAATTGATAATAGCTCACGCTTAGAACAGAGGGGACTGTCTAATAGGGAGGAAGCTACCAGGATCGTTCGATCAATTTTTTCCTTTGGTAGGGACGCTTGGAATTTATTGGAGTCTAATTTGATGCCCAAGAATTCGATTGAAGTGCTTGGACCGGCGGTTTTTTCCTCGGCGAGGGGAATCCCGAGTTCAGCGAAAACCTTCTGAACTGTCAAAAGGTGCGCGGCTGGTATAGCGTCTGGTGGTGAGATGATTAGGAAATCATCTAGTAGATGTATTAGATGCGGGATTTCGTAGTTATTGGAAAGGATCCAGCAGATTGCTTCCGACAGCGTATCGAAAATCTTTGGACTACTTCTGCAACCAAAGGTTAGGCGGACGGAAAAAATAATAATTTTTTCGCCAAAGAATGCCGAAAAGGTGCCAAAAGTCAGGGTGGATGGGCATGACTTTAAAGGCGGACGTTATGTCGACTTTAGCCATCCATGCGCCGCGACCCGCGATTTTAATTAATGAAATAGCTTGGTCGATGTCATGATAAATCATTGAGTACTCTTCCAGAGGGATGAGACTGTTAATACTAGGAAACGGAGAGTTATGAGGGGAGGAGAGGTCGATTATTAAGCGTTTTTTATCGGAGAATTTCCTAGTGGCGATGCCAATAGGACTGACGCGATAAACTCTGAAAGGAGGTGCGGAGAAAGGACCCATCATGAAATTTTCGTCTACTTCTTTTTTGATTAGACGGTCGACGACGTCGGGTTCGGCGAGAGCGGACTGAAGATTTGGACAAATGAAACTACAGGTGGGTAGGCTAGTGACACCTGGATGAAAACCTGAAGACAGACCCGTTAATAGAAATTCGGTGAATTGGGATCGGGATGTTTGAGCAGTTCCGATTTTAGGCGAGAAACATTCACAGGAGTCGATAGGTACTTTCTGGTATTTTTATTTACAGATTTTCTCACTGGACATACTGTGCGGGCGTGAGCGCCGCCGCAGAAATTGCAAACATGCAAAAAACGACATTTCTGTCTCCAGCACCTGCCGCTATTGAAGCCGGTGCACGGGCTGGCGGAGGCTGGGACAGAAGAGCTGTGATCAGAAAAAAGGGGCGGAATATTTGGGTTTGAAGGGACGTAACTGGTAGATCTGGGCTGGGCTGGGTCGGGGAGGGGAGGAGGGATGGGATTTATGAATGGGCATGATTCTGTGTGGTGGGTGGTGGATCGACAGACCGCGCAAGATATACTGCGGCAACCGAGAAAGACTTTATTATGGAGATCTGTGTCTATGGCTCCCCAGAATGGGGTCTGGTTCCATTGTGAAATGCGAATGGCGCATTTAGCGGAGAAAAGGCGGTGGTATGTATAGAAATGAGAGCCTCCGTATGAGAGCGCGAGCTCAGCGACTATCGCGAGATAATCATTGAGCTCACGCCTCCTGTGGGGATAGACAGAACAGATGACGTCTGTATATCTTGAAAATGCTATTGTGAATTCTGCGAATGATAAGATGCGTGACTGAATGTTAGCTGTGTTTTTTAAAGTTACTGAAAATTGGCCGCAATCTATCTGGCGGTCTGCCGATGTGGGTGAAATGGGTGAGAGGAGAGAAAAAAGATCAACATCCGAACCTGACAGGATTTGGCTCCTGATGGTGTTGGAGACGGGTGGAGGATCCAGGGCGAGGGCGTTGGGTGGAACAGGTAGAGGCGTGGCTGTGGACAGAGAAAAAGACTTAGTGTGAAGAAGTGGCTGTGGGATGTTGGAGGCTAGAGCCGCTTGCGGAGGCATGCTCGCGCTACTGCTGGCCCTAGGATCACCGGTGGGAGGGAAAGAGAAAAGGGGAGGGGCTTCCGACGTTAGTGACGTCAGCGGAGGCGGCCTCACGCTGGAACTTGCGTCGGGGCCTGGAGGAAAGTTGTAAGCTAGGGCCGCTTGCGGAGGCATGCTCGCGCTGCTGACCCTAGGATCACCGGTGGGAGGAAAAGAGAAGAGAGGAGGGGCTGCCGACGTTAGTGACATCAGCGGAGGCGGCCTCACGCTGGAACTTGCGTCGGGGCCTGAAGGAAAGTTGTAAGCTAGGGCCGCTTGCGGAGGCATGCTCGCGCTGCTGCTGGCCCTAGGATCACCAGTGGGAGAAAAAGAGAAGAGAGGAGGGGCTGCCGACGTTAGTGACATCAGCGGAGGTGGCCTCGCGCTGGAACTTGCGTCGGGGCCTGAGAAAACCTGGGGAAGAAGAGGAGGAATTAGAGGAGCTGGGTTTTGAGCTGGGAGCTGAGGCGGCCTCGCGCTCGCACTGCTCGTGGGAGCTTGGGAGGAATGGGGAGGCAGGATGTGAATTTGGGCCTGTGCTTCCTGTAGCGACCCTGCGCTTGAGTTTGAAGGGGGGGCTGCGGGCCAAGGATATATTTGAGGATGAGCTTCTGGTGCCGCTAGCGGAGGCAAGCTCCCGCTATACTGGCGGCTCGAAGGAACGAGTCCAGAGCCGGCGTGGAGTCCCACTTCCGGGGTTTGAGATCCTACGTCCTCTGGACCTTGGGCTCTCCCCAGACTCGCTGACGGCCTGCTGCTGCGTCCGGGTCTGGAAGACTGGTTTCGATCCGGACGCTGGTATGGAGACTTTTGTACCTGGCCGGATTTTTTCGTGGCTTTGGAAGGTGGAGTGGTGGAAGGAAGTGGTGCTCCGGATTGCAAGGCGTTATACATAGCCAGGAGGTCCGCCTTGGTGGTTCGGCGCGGAACGGTGACGCCTGCGCTGGCCAATGCTTGGCGGAGGTCGGAGACGGTGTTTATCCCTGTGGCTGGGACGGAGGACATGGCTGAGGCAAATGATGAGGCTGGAGAGGATTGCCTTCTGGGAGATGGAGATGGTGAGCCCCGTCTTGATCGGACAGCCGTGATTCTGGCTGAACGGCGGCCTCGAGGTGGAGCCGCGGGCTGAGCTGATGCGCTCTGCGGGGCTACGGAGCTTTGGGTACCGGCGGGAGATCTCAGAGGAGCCTCGGCAAGGAAGGCGTCGTCCTCTGCGAAGAGATTAATCTCAGACATTCTGCGTCGAAGTTTGGATGCTAAAGTCGTAAGATGCTGCAGGTAAGACAGCTTTGGTATATATAGGGGTTTGGTCAAGAACTGATTGGATAATAGAATAATTGTCAATGACGTATTTGATACTGAAACTTCTGCGCGTGCTCCTCCCGAAATTTGTTTATCAAACATCACTTAAGCAGATTCAATTCATCTTTATTTATCTAGTGCTTTTACAATGTAAAGTGTGTCAAAGCCGCTTAACATAGAAGTTATAGTAAATGGACTCTATGCATGAACTCTGCTGACGTGTTTCCGGTAGAATATCAGTTAGGCTCTTTACGTCCACATAGCGTGTTCTACAGCGAAATCTAATAGCAGCGAAACCTAAACACATCAGAGCATGGCAAAAAAAGGGAGATTTACTCTTAAATTGATGAGGATCTAGCGCCAGTGGATGTCCAGCATCTGGAACATCATTATTGTTCAGTTCTAGAACCCACAGTAGTTGATTAATACACCAGATCAGGCTGACAATCTCCATGAAGAGGTGGAGTGACTGAATGAAGATTGCTTCGATGCTGTATTTGGTGATGTTATTAAATTCTAACGGTAGTTAAAAAATGATGTACTAGAATTTAACCCAGATGAAAGTAGTAACAAGTTGTAATTGTATTTTATATTAAATAATATTATGTTTTTATCCATACTTTCAAAAGTTCAAATCTGTAGTCATCTTGACGAGTAAAAGTAAAAAAACAAAAGAAAAAATGATCAGCTTCCTCTGAAACATTTTGATGATATTTTAGATGAGCTGGATCATCATGTCATTCTGAGTATAAATAAACTTTCACTCAAACTATGCAGGTTCTCTTGACTTCATCATTGACCTGAAACGCTGACCTCTCCTGTCACTCCATCCGTATAGTTAGTAACGTTCATACTTATGGATATTGTTTATTTATTCATTTATTTATGTTTTAATGCCGTATCAGCATCATTGGCTATATTCATGGCAAAAACATATAATAAAAATACAATATATAATCATAAAATCAAATCAGTTTCTTAACAAACATACATTGTAAAAAAAACCAAGTAGCAGCAACACTAAAATCAAGTTTGATTAAAGATAAATATTCTAAAAGTGCTCCAAAAGGCACCTTTTCAAACATTTCACACTCAGGGCTGCAAGATGGATTTAATTTAGTATTCTTATTATTAAAATATATCTGAATGAGGATCAGATGACTGAGTTGGTTTTTGAGAATGAAAATCAACCTGTTTGTTTCTGCAGATCTTCCTGTTTGACTGTGAATGTTTCTTCAATCTTCAGGTCTTCACTCTCCTCTTTAATAAACGCCATCTTTATAACAGTGTGGAGATCAGTCGCTTCAGCAGGAGTTTTTCTCTGCGTTTGGACACTTTATCCTGTTTAAAACGAACAAAACCATAAAAATGTCCTGTTTAAAATAAATAAAACAATTAACAGAAACAAAATAACATCTCTTCAACACTTTCAACACTTGAGAGTAATTAACAAAAAGAAATCATCTAAGCAAGAAACAATAGCCACAAATGAGCTGATTAAAACTAGTACTCCATATCTTATATATAGTGATGTATACTTAGAGTGGAAATGACATTATGCTCTAAATTAAACCTTCATTAAAACACTTATTACACACATTTCTGTTACTTTATTCAAACTTTATTCAGGTTTGTTCTTAATTTTTGTTAGTTTTATTTATTTTAGTATCTGCTTACAACAACGTTGTAGCACTTAATTTCCACAATAATTTCCTCTCGGGGACAAATAAAGTTTATCCTATCTTATTCAAACAACAGACCTTACTGTGAGTAAAATAGTACTTCGTTGTATAAAGGGTTAAAATAATATTGTTAACAGCAGGTACTTTTAGCATTAAATGAACAACTTGAAAATTTAATCAGTCGGTTTACATTTGTGTAAAAGCTTTAAAACAAACCCTTTTCCAGTTGAATCACAGTGTGAGAGTGGCGCAGCCTTATGACGTCACACCACCACGCCAAAATAAAAGTCTTTTTTTTTTTTAGCTTTTTTACCCCACTTACTCTTAGTCATGACTTATTAATACATTTCTCTCTCAGTACCATTAGTATTTATGTTAATTGAAAAAACCATTTACCCCCACTAGATCTTTGCCTTCTGGTAGGTTGGTAAGAGGTTGAATTTTCTTTAAACGATTGCATTTCTTTATCCATAACTTTAACTCATTCACTTGCATTTACTGATGTTACTGCCTCTTTGTATGTTTGAATGGGGAAACATCAAATTCTCCAAAATTGCCTGCCAGCTTCCAACCTATATATGTAATATGTTGAAACTTATTTGGGCTACAGTCCAATTGTCAGGATAAAAACAATATTTATAACCAAATAAACAAACAAACAAAAACTAAATAGTTGTAAAGAGGCTTTTAAAAATGACTGAAGAACTTAATACTACATTGAACAATGCATCGACACATGATTAGATTTTATACATTATAATGTTAGCATTCAGATGTTATTTGACTGTAAATTCAGAATGTGCAACTTACCTTTCTCAGTCTTCAATGAAGTGGGATGAGAAATGGCCTCAGTGGGTTTTTCTTTGTATGTTGTTGTTGGTAATAATCCCAATGTAGGAATTTACAATCGTAGTTTGTCCTCCAAAGTTGTTATCTTATAGCTAAATAAGCCAATGAAGATTATGTTAGGAACCCAGAATATATAAACACAACCCTGCTAGGCTACTGGATCTGGAATGTGATTGGATAAGACTCAATTGGCACCCATTAATGCTGGTATAAATATGCAAATGAGCAGTTGAGAGCAGTGAAGACTCAAGACACATTACTGTGGGGGAGCGGAAGTTCATCAGCTTTACAAACCAGTTTTACAGAGAAATAATGATGTATTGGGAAAATAAGTTGACTTTAGCCATCATCATTTGATTTGTTGCTGTTTTTTATATGACTATTGATGGAAGCTTATGTTTTATTTTAGCTGCTGTATTTTGTAGTTAATGTTGATACACTTATGTTGAGGTACTTTGATTTGAAATTTCACATTCATAATTTCACTTATATAATAGTTATGTAAGTCTTATCCTATGATACAGTGATATATTATCATTCGTTGAAAGAAACAATTTCTAAACTTCACATTGAGGTTTTATTTGTTAAGTTCAGTCAATACATTGACATGAGCTAACTATTAGCAATGTTTTAGTTGTTTATTTATCACTGAACTTGTTCTTTATGTGAGTTTAGAGTCCTTTATTTCTCTTAAAGCACATGCAGCTCATTACTGGTTTCTGTAAGACCGTCAACACACTCTTAACAGGTCAATTATTTCTTTCTAAAAGTGTCTATAAATTTTAACGATCAAAATGTAAATTGTTTCTGTGCCAATTATTGTTTTCTTTCCTTCAGTTTTTAGTTGAACAGAACATGTGTGAGCAGCTCAGCTTTCCCGAAAGCCTCTTATTCACCTGGTAGGTAACAAAGATGTTTTTCCCTCTAATTATTACTTGTGTTTGTGCATACAAATATGCATAGACATACACAGGGCCTGCTTCCTGCTTCGCTACTGTTCGGACGTCTTTGCCTACTGCTCCGCTCTCTGCTCACTTGCTTTTATATCTTAAACCCTAATTTTAACTTGAGCCTATCAGCACAGTGCTCAAACAACACAGCTTGAAGATCAGCATCGATTCTACAAACTTTCTGGAATATAGCTTTACTAACAAGAGGGGAATTATCGCCTAAACAATCCTCCCGCTACCAGCTATCAGCTGCTCACATTCCTGAGACGGGAAAACACGGCTGTGAAAATGCCTCTGGATCGGATTAATTCAGATTCTCACTGCTGTACAAACTGCCACAAACTTCTACAAAAGATTGCAGTTCTTGAAACAAAGTTACTTGCGATCCAACCAGAACTGCAGCGTCATTGTGGACGCTCACAGCAAATAGCCGGTGAGTCCCATAAATCTATTCCTACCACTGTTTCGAGCACTGAAAAACAGATTAAAACTGTTGAAAATGAGTATTGGCATAAACAAGGTGCGAGACCAAAGGGTACTCGTGGGGTCAGATCATATGCTGCCGCATTAGCGTCCTCTACCCCAAATACAGCTCGGACTCAAATACAGCTTGAGAACAGATATGAAGTATTGAGTAATATGGGTGAAGAATCGCCAAATGCAGTCAGACAGAGATCGCATGACTCAGCAGCTAACTCTGCATGGAACAGAGGCTCAAGGCCGACTAGACAGCGGCATTCTGCTCCGATCGCACCTGAGATAAGAACACTAGTTGTAGGAGATTCAATAATCAGGAATTTTAGGAGCAAATCTACAATGACATACTGCTTCCCTCATGCAACAGTTTCTGATATAAACAAAGAACTTAAGGAAATTCTGAAAAAGCACAAGACTGCAAAACGGATTATCATCCATGTGGGGAAGAATGATATTCAGAAGGAACAGTCAGAACTGCTCAAGAGAGATTTCTGTGAGCTCTTGGAAACAGTTGAAAGAGTGAAAATTCAGCCGTTCATCAGTGGACCACTCCCTGCAAGAGGGACAAATATGTTTTCTTGGCTTCTTGGTCTAAATGTATGGCTGCAGAAAACATGTAACAGGAAAGGACTGAATTTTATTGACAACTTCAATCTCTTCTGGAACCAAAGACAGCTGTTGACATCAGACGGCCTTCACCCAAACAAACTTGGTGCAAAGGTGCTAAAGGACAATATCTTCTTCTCCCTCCATCATCCATCAGCTGTGTGTGCCACTGACCTCAATCCAAATGGCACATACACACCTAGCATCTGTCCGGATGACAACAGGACCTCAAATCAGCTCCCGAGTGGACTTGGGGCTGATGCATCACCCAAGGACAGTGATAACGCTACACAGCCAAAACATCCACTGTTGATAAAGACACTATCGCTGGCCCTCTGCTCAACACAGACAGACTGTGACGCATCAGAACAGCATCATGTCTCATCACTAAAAAATGATCCTCAGGAAAACACCCAGGAAAACATATTTCAGCACCCAGAAACTCTAGAGCCACAGCCTCTGTCACCAGACATGTTCTCATTATCACCTTGCTCGCCTCTCTTGGGTTTCTCAAAAAAGATGGAGGAACTGGTGCATGCTGGAACTAAACTTTCACACTCCATCGCCGCAAGCCCCCAGTTACCAACCAAAAAGCGGCCTGCTCCACAACCACCTCTGAGCCCACCTGGAAGAGCCCTCCGACATTTGCCCCACCGCCAGGGCCCAAACAACAACGCACCATCTTCAGCTGGTGAACAAAACTGCTCTCCATGATGTGTCTCTGGTGCCTGCTTAGATAACAGTGTCTTAATCAGATGTTTACAGAACAAGCAGGAACCCAGTGTGCCTGTAGCTTTCTCCACACATATATGTGTTGTATTACGTGACAGAAAACCGAAAACTTTTTCAGGCAGTATAGCAAATCACTCAAATCTTGTGTCTATTAAATATAAATCTGAGACTACTGTAGCAAAAACAGCTAAAACTGTTAAGTTAGCACTTTTAAACATCCGATAACTCAACAATAAGTCACTTTTAGTCAATGATTTTATCAACACAAATTGCCTTGATTTTATGCTTTTAAATGAAACTTGGCTAGATGACAGCTGTAGTGCAGCAGTTCTGAATGAAACAGCTCCTTTAAACTTTGACTTTTTGAGTGTTTGCAGAGCCAATAGGAGAGGTGGAGGCATTGCTGCCCTGTTTAAAGATGTCTATGAGTATAAACAAGTGTTATTTGGTGACTTTTTGTCTTTTGAATATCTGAGTATAGCACTAAAATGTACTCCACGTATCTTACTGATCATTATCTACAGACCTCCAAAATATTCTCCAACTTTTATTGATGATTTTACAAAGCTGTTATCAATAGTAACCTCTGAATTTGACTATTTTACCATTGCTGGGGATTTTAATATTCACATTGATAATCCAGAAATCAATGCTGTAAAAGAACTGATGACTGTTTTGAACACTTTTGATCTGACTCAGCATGTTCAAGGACCCACACACAATCGTGGACACACTCTTGATCTACTTATAACTAAGGGTTTACACATTTCATCAACTGTTGTTAAGGATGTTGCACTATCTGATCATTTCTGTATTTTCTTTGACATATTGATCACTCCAGCTATTAAAGACAGATCTGTCTCTGTCAGAAAGAGATGCATAAATGAGAACACTAATGAGCAGTTTATGAAGGCCATATCGCTAGCACCAAGTATATCTGCAGACTCTGTTGATTCTCTTCTTGATTTGTTTAACTCTAAAGTTAAGAATGTCATAGATGACATTGCTCCTGTTAAAGCCAAGAAGATGACTAGCAGGCAAAGGGGATCTTTGACTAGGTCCCCAAGAATACAAATGACGAAAAGACAGTGCAGAAAAGCTGAGCGTATGAGGAGAAAGACCAAACAAGTAGTCCATTATAATATCTATAAAGACAGTCTTCGTGCTTTTAATATGGAACTAAAAACTGCTAGGCAGACTTTCTTTTCAAGCCTTATAAACAGCAACGTAAATAATGCTCGTAAACTCTTTGCAACGATAGAGAGACTCACAACCCCCCCCCCCCCCCCCCCCCCCCCAGTCGGATTCCCAGTGAACTACTCTCTGAAAGCAAATGCAATGAGTTTGCTCATTTCTTTACTGACAAGATCAATAATATCAGAAAGGCAATCAGCTCATCCAATCAGCCAAGTTGTGTCGAAGTCAGACTAGCTCAATCACAACTTTAGAAATCAGACTTTATGTCCGATTTCATGGCAATTAATGGCAAAATCTTAGAAGAGATCGTGCAAGTTATGAAAACATCAACCTGCAGTCTTGACACGCTCCCCACATCATTCTTTAAAACGGTGTTTACCTGCTTAGAAATGGATCTTCTAAAAGTGGTAAATGCTTCACTTCTCTCAGGGATTTTTCCTAACTCACTTAAAACTGCAGTTGTTAAACCCCTCTTGAAGAAGAGCAACCTGGATAACACCCTATTGAGCAATTACAGGCCCATCTCAAATCTCCCTTTCATTGGCAAAATCATTGAAAAAGTTGTTTTTAACAAGGTTAACAAGTTCTTAAACTTCAAGGGGTGTTTGGACAATTATCAATCTGGTTTCAGACTACATCACAGTACAGAGAGCGCCCTTATAAAGATAATCAATGACATCCGCCTAAATACAGATTCAGGCAAACTAACAGTGCTGGTACTGCTCGATCTCAGTGCTGCATTTGACACTGTCGATCACAGCATACTTCTGGATAGGCTGGAAAACTGGGTTGGGCTGTCTGGGACGGTCCTCAAATGGTTCAGATCTTACCTTGAAGGAAGAGGCTACTATGTCAGTATAGGTGACCATAGGTCGAGGTGGACACCCATGACATGTGGAGTCCCACAAGGCTCGATTCTGGCACCACTCCTGTTCAACCTTTATATGCTCCCTCTGAGCCAAATAATGAGAAAAAAACAAATCTCCTACCACAGCTATGCTGATGACACTCAGATCTACCTAGCCTACTGCCTAATGACTACAGCCCCATTGACACCCTCTGCCAATGCATTGATGAAATTAACAGTTGGATGTGCCAAAACTTTCTTCAGTTAAACAAAGAGAAAACTGAAGTGATTGTGTTTGGGAACAGAGATGAGGTTTTCAAGGTGAATGCGTACCTTGGCTCTAAGGGTCAAACAACAAAAAATAAGGTCAAGAATCTTGGTGTGACTCTGGAGTCAGATCTGAGTTTTAATAGTCATATCAAAGCAGTTAGTAAATCAGCATACTATTATCTCAAAAACATTGCAAGAATTAGATGCTTTGTTTCCAGTGAAGACTTAGAAAAACTTGTTCATGCTTTTATCAGCAGCAGGGTGGATTACTGTAATGGCCTCCTCACTGGCCTTCCCAAAAAGACAGTCAGACAGTTGCAGCTCATCCAGAACGCTGCGGCCAGAATTCTGACCAGAACCAGGAAATCAGAGCACATCACACCTGTCCTCAGGTCTTTACACTGGCTCCCAGTTACATTCAGAATAGATTTTAAAGTATTATTACTGGTCTATAAATCACTAAATGGCCTAGGACCTCAATACATTATAGATATGCTCACTGAATACAAACCTAACAGATCACTCAGATCTTTAGTATCAAATAAATTAGAAATCCCAAGAGTTCAGTCAAAGCAGGGTGAATCGGTACTACGCCCCTCGCTGCTGGAATCAGCTTCCAGAAATGATCAGATGTGCTCCAACATTAGGCACATTCACATCAAGACTGAAAACACATCTGTTTAGCTGTGCCTTTACTGAATGAGCACTGTGCTACGTCCGACAGATCGAACTACTATGTTTTTCTCTTCTTTTTAATTCTTTTATAA
>NC_079438.1:22818195-22897008 GCF_903798145.1 Danio aesculapii
TATAGTTGGCCAAATTGACGAGTTCTTTTACAAATATAATAATAATTAAACAATTGTGATTAATGAAAACTAATTTAAAAAATGTGTACACTTCCCTTAACCTTATTTCATATTATTAATTCACACAAGTTGTATCTCCTGTATGTTCTACCCCATAACCCTCACAGTAAAGCTTAGTGTGTTTTTAAGCCCTTCAGTGGAAAAGCACAAGGCCAGTGAAGCTCCACATACTTGAGTTTGTCCAGTGTGTAGTTTGGATCCTCCAGTTGTTCAGAGAGCAGCTTGACTCCTGAATCTCCTGGATGATTGTAGCTCAGATCCAGCTCTCTCAGGTGTGAGTGGTTTGAAGTCAGAGCTGAAGACAGAAAACCACAGCCTTCCTCTGTCACCATACAGCCAGACAACCTACAAACACAGCAATAATCCACATCACACAATTGGATAATCACACATCTCTTTGTGTTGTGAAGATGCTGACTGCTGTTTCTGCTCATGTCAACAGCAGTGATGAACACACACATCCTGATTAGCTCTCCTTATTGATCAAGCCCTGAGATCTCAAAATTATTATTAATGGTGCGCTGTTGTAGCTAGAAAAATGATGCTATATTAACGCAAGTATCCTCAGCTGTATCACATCTAGACTTCACCCTCTACAGCAGCACGGTGAAGGCTAGATCAGATACAGCTGAGGATACTCACATCAATACAGCATCATTTTTGTGACACTGCACAACACATAATATTTGTACATTACCGTGAGGGTTGGGTTTAGGGTTTCTGTAAGGTTAGTTGCTAATAAAATACAATAATGAGTAATAAATAATATAAATACTTTTCGTTAACTTTCGATCGCAGCTGTATCCCTTATAGCAACAACCACAGGAGAGATCTGAGCTGCTGGATTTACTACATTTTCTTCTGAAATACATGAAGGTAAACAACTGTTTATCTGAGTGAGGAATAGAGAAAATATTCTAGCAGCATAAACAGTGTGTATCTTACGTGAATAAAGCACATCGTCCAGTTATATTGACACATAAGTACTATTGCATGTGTATTTTACAAGCCTTAAATGGTATGTTTTGCTTGTAGTTGTGTGTATTTGAATGTCTGAAAGCTAATTTGTTTGAAAGCACAGATAAATTGTGAGCACAGCACACCTCTTTCTGTACCTCAGTTTGTGCCGTCAGATTTGAGTTTAGCAGTTGATGACGTGCGCCCTGAACATTCTAATCACACCGGTGTGATCGCATGCTTCAGGGCCCGGTTCTTCAAAAGTAATCCACTTGGATTTTGGATAACGGAAAATGGGTTTTTCAAAAGTAAAAACCGATTACATAATCGGATTCGATCACGTAATCCAATCTGGGGTTTGATCCGGATCAAACCTTTAGTTTGGGTTTTTCAGACTTTTTTGTAGGATTTGGATCACTTTGATCCAAAAAAATCTGGATTAAACTGATCCCATCAGAAAGGTGGATTCAGCGTGGATTTCATGCCCAAAATCTAATGAAAACTTTAAAAATGTATTAAATAATACTACATGTAGATCATGCAGTATCTTACAAGATATCCTGTTTATTCATATATATATATATATATATAAACCCACTTCAATAAACCCTAAATACACTGCCTAAAGAAAGATAATAAAAAAGAAAAGTAATAATAATAACAACGTTAATAATCGAGAAAAAAACTGCAGAATTTTATAAAATAAAAGAAGAAAATGAAATAAATAAATAAATGAATAAAATAATAATAAATACATAAATAGAATGACAACAGTAATGGGTGATAGGATCAGGGATAGTGCTGTGCTATCTTACAATGGTAGGTTAACATAGAAAAAGCTTGAGGTTCTGGACAGAGAAAGAAAAGACAAAAGGGTTACAGAAAAAAAGATTCCAGTTACATACAAGATAGTCACTTTATTCCCCAGGAAGTACACTTATAGCAGAGAAATATTATAATAAGGGTTGCCAAATATGTGAGAATTTGCTAGAACCTAATTGAATATTTAATTTTTTCCAGGTGTAAATATAACATCAGATCTTGAAGCCAGTGTGATTCTTTGGGTGGATTTAAAGATTTCCAGTGCAATAAGATTTGTCTGCGAGCCAGTAAAGATGCAAAGGCTATAATTTTTGTTGTCTTTGAGTCAAACTCAGTTCATCAGGTGGAATGCTAACAAAGCAAATTCTGCACATGGCTTGAGCTGTACTTCACACACTTTAGACAGTGTATCGAAAATAATTGACCAGTAAGGAGTAAGCTTAGGGCATATCCAAAACATGTAAGACAAGTTTGCTTCGCCTGTGTGACATCTTATACAGGTCTTGTCAGAAGTAGAGTTAAAAGAGGCTATCCATGATCTACTTAGATGTATTCGGTGCAACACTTTAAATTTTATTAAACTTAGGCGAGCACAAGAAGTGCTACTGTTCACTCTACTTAAGGCATTGCTCCAAGATTCCTCTGAAAATACTACTCCCAGTTCTCCATCTAATTTTAATCTTTTCTGTACTTACAATTTTCAAAGACATAAGAATTGTATTTGTTCTAGAAATAAAACCTTGTAGATAATAGTGTGTTTCTAACAGATAATCAACAGAGGTCTTTAAAGGAATGCTAGAAAAAGATGGGCTTTGAGCACTCACAAAATGGCGTATCTGAAAGTAATGGAAGAGGTCAGTATGGTTCAGATTAAATTTGGAGCGGAGGTCAATAAAACTTGCAAAGAGACCATCAATAAAGGTTTCTAAACTGCACAATGCCTATATCTTGCCAACGTTTAAACCCAAGGTCTAATATGGCGAGGAGGAATGCATGGTTGTTGCATATTGGGCTCTGGAGCATGAGGGCTTGTTTTAATTTGAGATGCTGACATAACTGAGACCATATTTTAATAACAGTGCAGCAGACAATTGGATTTTGTGTGTGTTGTGTGATTTTAATGGGTAAATTAGATGTCACCAGGGCTTGTAAGGAGGTTGCTGTACATGATCTGGATTCTGTTTCGCACCAATCGTTGCCATCTAGTAAGCACATCCAATAAACTATTTTTTGAACATTAGGTGCCCAATAACATAATAAAAAATTAGGAAGAGCTAAACCTCCATCACCCTTATCTTTCTCAAGGAACTCCTTCCGGATCTTATAAGTCTTTCCATGTCATAAAAAACTAGAGATAAGTTTGTCTAACATTTTAAAAAAAGGCTTCGGATAAGAAGATAGGGAGACACTGAAATACATATAGGAGTTTTGGAAGAACTATCATTTTAACACAGTTTACCCTGCCTGCCAGGGACAGGTAGAGGGTCCTCCATTTTTGAAGATCAGATTTAAGTTTACTCAATAGAGGGGTAAAGTTCTTTTCATATAATCCTTTAAAGTTTGGTGTGATAATAATACCCAAATATTTAAACTGAGATCTTGTCATGTGGAAAGGAAACACAGAGTCTGGCATTTGCCTGGCAAGTGTATTTACAGGCATACATTCACTTTTGTAAATATTTAATTTGTACCCTGAGAATGTTCCGAAATCATCTAAGACTTTGAGAATGTCGCTGATGCAAAACAAAGGATCTGAGATGTAAAGGAGTAGGTCATCAGCATATAATGAGAGCTTGTGTTCAACCCCCCACCTAACTATTCCATGAAAACCTGGTGTAGACTTTAATGTTATAGACAGTGGCTCTATTGCGATTGTAAATAAAAGGAGACTTAGTGGGCACCCCTGCCGAGTGCCCCTTGATAGAGGAAAGGTTTTAGACCTCCATTTATTAGTGATCACAGAGGCAACTGGAGAAGAGTACGACAATTGTATCCATTTGATAAAACTGTGGCCAAATCCAAACTTATTCATAGCGAAAAAAAGATAATCCCATTCTACTCGGTCAAATGCCTTTCGGCGTCTAATGATACTACAATTTCAGGTACATCTACAACTAGAGAAGACTATAAACGAATAGCCATTAATTTTGCTAAGATTTTGACATCTGCATTTAATAAAGGAATAGGACGATATGAACTACATTTAGTTGGATCTTTTTGGGGCTTCAACAAAAGCGTAATCAGTGCTTCATTAAGAGATCTTGGTAGAGTTCCCTGAGAAAAAGAGTGTTCAAACATGTTTAGAAGAAGTGGGTATAATTTAGCAGAAAACTTAGAAGAATTCGATGGGAAATCCATCAGGGCCTGGGGTCTTGCCACTCTGTAATGCTGATATGGCCTCAGATATTTCATGCAACTGAAGGGGGCGGTCTAGGTCTTTTTCATGATCTAATGAAATGCTCAGAGTATATATTTTATTAAAAAACTCTATCAGTTTTATTGGGTCCTTAGATGCTTCAGATGAATAAAGATTAGAGTAAAAGTTTGTGAATATGTTGTTCATTTGAAGGGGGTCAGTTGTTAATTCCCCTTCGTCATTCGCAATTTCAGAAATATATTGTGCTGATGATCTAGATTTAAGTTGGTGGGCTAAAAATCAGCTAGCTTTATCACCATGCTCATAAAAATAACCCCGAGATCTAAGAATAAGCTGTTCTGCATGGCTAGTTGAAATTAAATTATATTGTGTCTGGAGACCAATTTTTTCCTTATAGAGTTCTGGTGAAGGAGATGTAGAATACTGATTATCAATTTTGGATATTTCATCAATTAAATGTAGCCTTTTTTCCCCTCTCTTTATTAATAAATGCGGTATATGATATAATGTCTCCCCTAAGCACTACTTTTAATGTTTCCCATAGCAGGGAGGTGGAAATATGTTCTGTTGAAGTCGATTCTAAAAAATTGTCAATTGAGGTAGATATATGTTGACAGAATGATTCATCTGACAATAGTGAGGATTTTAATCGCCATGTGTAGCTCGTAAAGTTACTCGGAAAAGAGAGGTCAAGTAGTAGAGGTGCATGATCGGATTCTACAATGGCTGAGTGCTCTATACCCTTTACTGAAGAGAGGAGAGTTTGGTCTATGAAAAAATAATCAATTCTTAAATAACAGTGATGTACATGAGAAAAATAAGAGAAGGTCTTGCTGTGAGGGTTAAAAAAAACCCTATACGCAGCCTGTCTGGTTCATAAAGGATAGCATTTCGTTTGCCATTTTGGAAAGGGCCTGTGTTTTTGGGTTGGAGCGATCCAAATTTGGATCCCATTACACAATTGAGATCACCCCCTAATATCAAATAATGCGAATTAAAATTTGGTATAGCAGCTATCAGTTTGCTTACAAATTTCTTATCCCAATTGGGGCCATAAACATTTACCAGCAAGACCTGAGTTTGAAATAGTTTCCCTGATACTATAACGTAGCGACCTTGAGGATCAGAGATAATATTAGAAGCTGAGAACTGAACGTTTTTTATTATTATAGCTGTAGCTCTTGCTTTAGCATTAAATTTAGAGTGGTAAATTTGCTCGACCCATGGTTTCTGTAACCTAAGATGATCTGAGTTGAGTAAATGTGTCTCCTGAAGCAAAATTATGTCAGATTTAAGACGTTTAAGGTGAGAGAAGATTCTTGACCTCTTTACAGGACCATTAAGACCTTTAACATTCCAAGATGTGAACCTATTGAATGACTTTCCTGTCATTCCTCCTCTGTTTAAGATAGACATAATGGAACATAGACAAAAGTGAACACACAGCTAGGTGTCCCTGTATCCCTGTCATCACCCAGATAATATATATAATAATAAATAATAAAAATAAAATATCAATAAGTAAATAAAAAAACAAACAAACAAACAAGAAAACTATGAGGCAGTGAACCAACCCTTGAACATTAGAATGTTTACCTATGGAACTAAAGTAAGCTGCGGGACTCCACAAACCTAGTTGCACTCCCAGTGACTCGATTTATAACTAAACTGAGTCTCTGACGAACACGCATCATACGTTTATAAGTGGTACTTATAAAAGTAAAAAGACAAAAAAAAGCCACTAGCAAGATGTGTTAGCAGTTTTAGGTGAAACTAGCTAGAAGGGGTGGAGATAGTCCATCTGTAAATCTTGCAATATTATATTTCAAAGCAAAAGCAGCAGTCATATCAGTGAGTAGAACGTCCACTTCTTCATATTAATAATGTCCTCGTATTGAAATGTGTATTTTCACGATAAAGAGAGGTGAAAAGATTAATGATGATGATAAAACTAAAATGAGGTGGACGTCCTCGTACCTTTCTGAGATATTTAGGATGGAATTGAGAACAGCAAAAGTCACTTCCCAGCGGCTGCGGGCGTGTTGATTCGCCGTTTCACGAGTTCACACTTGCAACAGTTTCAGAATAAAGCGTATTTGGCGTGCTGTCCGGGGAGAGGGCTCTGAGCTCGGGGAAGACACCTAAACTCGAGTCATTCCTCTTATCAGGAAACAAAGAGGAATAGGGATTCGAGCGAAGTATCTAGCCCGGCCCCAGAACGCTCCCCCCGGGATAGTAATGCTTAAGAGGTGAGGTGACGGGGTGGTGGAGGGATGCTAAAGTCGTAAGATGCTGCAGGTAAGACAGCTTTGGTATATATAGGGGTTTGGTCAAGAACTGATTGGATAATAGAATAATTGTCAATGACGTATTTGATACTGAAACTTCTGCGCGTGCTCCTCCCGAAATTTGTTTATCAAACATCACTTCACGAGTTCACACTTGCAACAGTTTCAGAATAAAGCGTATTTGGCGTGCTGTCCGGGGAGAGGGCTCTGAGCTCGGGGAAGACACCTAAACTCGAGTCATTCCTCTTATCAGGAAACAAAGAGGAATAGGGATTCGAGCGAAGTATCTAGCCCGGCCCCAGAACGCTCCCTAAAAATTGCTTATTTGGTTACAGGACAGCAGCCAGACAAGTGGGTGAGCCCCCCAAAATTTGCTGATCTTTAAAATTTGGAGGGGTGCTGTTAAGTTGATGGTTGTGCTTTGTAAGGTGTGTGTCTCGGGAGGAGGCAGTTACTGTATTGATGGTGATGCGTTAAGTGTCTCCAGCAGGAGTCGTTGCTCCCACGGGAGACGGGCGTCTCCCATAGGAGCGGTCACTGCGCTAGCAGTGGTGGTAAGGTGTACTTCTCCCATGGGAGCTGTCACTGCACTTGCAGTGGTGCATAATTAAGGTGTACGTCTCCCGTGGGAGCTGTCACTGCGCTTGCAGTGGTGCATAATAAGGTGTACGTCTCCCATGGGAGCTGTCACTGCGCTTGCAGTGGTACACAATAAGGTGTACGTCTCCCGTGGGAGCTGTCACTGCGCTTGCAGTGGTGCATAATTATAAGGTGTACGTCTCCCGTAGGAGCGGTCACTGCACTTGCAGTGGTGCATAATGAGGTGTACGTCTCCCATGGGAGCGGTCACTGCACTTGCAGTGGTGCAAAATTTTGTAAAGGTGTACGTCTCCCGTAGGAGCGGTCACTGCACTAGCAGTGGTGCATGATAATGAGGTGTACGTCTCCCGTGGGAGCTGTCACTGCACTTGCAGTGGTGCATAATTATAAAGTGTACGTCTCCCGTAGGAGCGGTCACTGCACTTGCAGTGGTGCATAATTTATAAAGGTGTACGTCTCCTGTAGGAGCGGTCACTGCGCTTGCAGTGGTGCATAATGAGGTGTACGTCTCCCATAGGAGCGGTCACTGCACTTGCTGAGGTGCATAATTTATAAAGGTGTACGTCTCCCGTAGGAGCGGTCACTGCGCTTGCAGTGGTGCATAATGAGGTGTACGTCTCCCATGGGAGCGGTCACTGCACATACAGTGGTGCATAATATATAAAGGTGTACGTCTCCCGTAGGAGCGGTCACTGTACTAGCAGTGGTGCATAATAATGAGGTGTATGTCTCCCGAGGGAGCGGTCACTGCACTTGCAGTGGTGCATAAGATGTACGTCTCCCGTGGGAGCTGTCACCGCACTTGCGGTGGTGCATAATTATAAAGGTGTACGTCTCCCGTAGGAGCGGTCACCGCGCTAGCGGTGGTGCATAATAAAAAAGTGTACGTCTCCCGTGGGAGCAGTCTCTGTGCTTGCAGTGGTGCATAATAATGAGGTGTCCATCTCCTGTTGGAACGGTTATGCAGATGCTGTATTAGCGTTATTAAAATATATTATGCAAAGTGTATTTCGAAGGAAGTGTCGTGTCAATGAAGGAATGTGTTTTGAATAAGGGTTTGATGGGCTTTTCTAATGTGAGAGCGGTCGGCTCGAATGTAGCACTTAAAGGCCTGTGAGGACCAGCGTCCGAGTGTTTGGATCTGCTGCTCTGATAGACCATTTTGTGCTGCAGTGGTGGCTGCGCCTATTCTGAAGGAATGGCTGGAGAAATTGTCAGCTGGAAAGCCCGACTTAATTAGGACGCATTTAAGATGCTTCTGGAACCAGAAACGAGTGACTGGGCGATAGCTATCGTCTGTAAAAAGGGAGTCTGAAAGGGAAGTGGCTTGTGATCTCCTGATATGTGAAAATGCTAGCAGTGTTTGGTATTGATGGATAGGTGATTGAAGGTTGAAAATGTAAATGTTATGGCCTCTTTTTGCTTGATCAGTTTTGCTTTGTTTAATGAGAAAAGAAATGGTTTCGTTATCCAGCGTTACTAGATCGGATATGGTGGGATGAATGTTTGGGTTGAACCCGGATGTAATGGTGAGTTCTGAACACCTTAAAAATCCGAAGAAGGCTAAAATAAACATGGCGTCGAGAGTACGTGCTGTGTGGATTGATTCGTATCCTTTGCGAAGAGTGGATATGCATTTAGTGAGTGTTTTCAGTGTTATGGGTTGTCGGGTGTCTTGACGTGTGGGGTGGGTTCTCTGTATGCCTTTCAAGAGAAGAGTTGTTTGCGAATTAGCTATGTGAGGTGCAGGGGAGCCGTAAATTAGTTTGTGGAAAAATTGAATTCCACTCAAATAGCCTTTAATGGAATTGATCTGGAGTTTTTTGATAATTGTGAGGTAGGATATGTAAGATGAAATGGAAAGTAGAGAAAAATCAGGAAACAGTATGTTATAACATGCATGGAATGTTTTAAAGCTTTTCCTTGCTGTTAAATATGACTGCAGGGTTCTAGGTGCCACTGCCTGAAGGATAAAGTCGAGAGAGGCTCCAAGCAGGTTTTTTAAAGGATGATCTATGGGAATATCAGCTCTGAATAAGGAGGGACTTGGATTGGAAACTGATCCGCCTATGGTGCCAAATGTCTGAATTTCTGGAAGGCAAAACGAGAGAGAGAGTCAGCAATTTGATTTTTGGACCCAGAAATGTGATTTGCAGTTAAAATAAACTGGTCACATGCTGAAATCCAAGTTAGGCATCTTAGTAGGGGAATTAGTGCTAGCAAATTTGAACGGCCTTTATTTATACAGTGAACGGTTGCTTCATTGTCACAGTGAATTATGATGCGGGAAGAGGACCATTCTTTACCCCATAGGGATGCAGCGACGACTAGTGGGTAGAGCTCGAATAGCGCCGATGATTTTAGTGGTTGCGGCAGGTCTAATAGCTGGGGCGGCCAAGTGGACGCGAACCAGCGTCCTTGATAGTAGCCTCCGAATCCGATTGACGGGGCGGCGTCGGTGAATAAATTAATGTCTGCTGGGGAGGGTATTAGGTCGCTGTAAAAGAAGGAGAGACCGTTCCATTGTTTGAGGAATAATATCCATAAACAGAGTTCGTTTAGGCTATTGTCATCGATGGATATTTTATCCTCTAGACCGTGAGCTGAGGACGCGAGAAATAAGAGATGAGAAATAAACGTGCGGCCTTGGGGAATTATGCGCATTGCGAAATTCAAATGGCCGAGAATTGATAATAGCTCGCGCTTAGAACAGGTGGGGCTGTCTAATAGGGAGGAAGCTACCAGGATCGTTCGATCAATTTTTTCCTTTGGTAGGGACGCTTGGAATTTATTGGAGTCTAATTTGATGCCCAAGAATTCGATTGAAGTGCTTGGACCGGCGGTTTTTCCCTCGGCGAGTGGAATCCCGAGTTCAGCGAAAACCTTCTGAACTGTTAAAAGGTGCGCGGCTGGTATAGCGTCTGGTGGTGAGATGTTTAGGAAATCATCTAGTAGATGTATTAGATGCGGGATTTCGTAGTTGTTGGAAAGGATCCAGCAGATTGCTTCCGACAGCGTATCGAAAATCTTTGGACTACTTCTGCAACCGAAGGTTAGGCGGACGGAAAAATAATAATTTTTTCGCCAAAGAATGCCGAAAAGGTGCCAAAAGTCAGGGTGGATGGGCATGACTTTAAAGGCGGACGTTATGTCGACTTTAGCCATCCATGCGCCGCGACCCGCGATTTTAATTAATGAAATAGCTTGGTCGATGTCATGATAGATCATTGAGTACTCTTCGAGAGGGATGAGACTGTTGATACTAGGAAACGGAGAGTTATGCGGGGAGGAAAGGTCGATTATAAAGCGTTTTTTATCGGAGAATTTCCTAGTGGCAACGCCAATAGGACTGACGCGATAAACTCTGAAAGGAGGTCCGGAGAAAGGACCAATCATGAAATTTTTGTCTACTTCTTTTTTGATTAGACGGTCGACGATGTCGGGTTCGGTGAGAGCGGACTGAAGATTTGGACAAATAAAACTACAGGTGGGTAGGCTAATGACACCTGGATGAAAACCTGAAGACAGACCCGTTAATAGAAATTCGGTGAATTTGGGATCGGGATGTTGGAGCAATTCCGATTTTAGGCGAGAAACATTCACAGGAGTCGATAGGTACTTTCTAGCATTTTTATTTACAGATTTTTTCACTGAACATACTGTGCGGGCGTGAGCGCCGCCGCAGAAATTGCAAACATGCAAAAAACGACATTTCTGTCTCCAGCACCTGCCGCTATTGAAGCCGGTGCACAGGCTGGCGGAGGCTGGGACAGAAGAGCGGTGATCAGAAAAAAGGGGCGGAATATTTGGGTTTGAAGGGACGTAACTGGTAGATCTGGGCTGGGCTGGGTCGGGGAGGGGAGGAGGGATGGGATTTATGAAGGGGCATGATTCTGTGTGGTGGGTGGTGGATCGACAGACCGCGCAAGATATACTGCGGCAACCGAGAAAGACTTTATTATGAAGATCTGTGTCTATGGCTCCCCAGAATGGGGTCTGGTTCCATTGTGAAATGCGAATGGCGCATTTAGCGGAGAAAAGGCGGTGGTAGGTGTAGAAATGAGAGCCTCCGTATGAGAGCGCGAGCTCAGCGACTATCGCGAGATAATCATTGAGCTCACGCCTCCTGTGGGGATAGACAGAACAGATGACGTCTGTATATCTTGAGAATGCTATTGTGAATTCTGCGAATGATAAGATGCGTGACTGAATGTTAGCTGTGTTTTTTAAGGTTACTGAAAATTGGCCGCAATCTATCTGGCGGTCTGCCGATGTGGGTGAAATGGGTGAGAGGAGAGAAAAAAGATCTACATCCGAACCTGACAGGATTTGGCTCCTGATGGTGTTGGAGACGGGTGGAGGATCCAGGGCGAGGGCGTTGGGTGGAACGGGTAGAGGCGTGGCTGTGGACAGAGAAAAAGACTTAGTGTGAAGAAGTGGCTGTGGGATGTTGGAGGCTAGAGCCGCTTGCGGAGGCATGCTCGCGCTACTGCTGGCCCTAGGATCACCGGTGGGAGGAAAAGAGAAAAGAGGAGGGGCTTCCGACGTTAGTGACGTCAGCGGAGGCGGCCTCACGCTGGAACTTGCGCCGGGGCCTGAAGGAAAGTTGTAAGCTAGGGCCGCTTGTGGAGGCATGCTCGCGCTGCTGCTGGCCCTAGGATCACTGGTGGGAGGAAAAGAGAAGAGAGGAGGGGCTGCCGACGTTAGTGACATCAGCGGAGGCGGCCTCACGCTGGAACTTGCGTCGGGGCCTGAAGGAAAGTTGTAAGCTAGGGCCACTTGCGGAGGCATGCTCGCGCTGCTGCTGGCCCTAGGATCACCGGTGGGAAGAAAAGAGAAGGGAGGAGGGGCTGCCGACGTTAGTGACATCAGCGGAGGCGGCCTCACGCTGGAACTTGCGTCGGGGCCTGAAAAAACCTGGGGAAGAAGAGGAGGAATTAGAGGAGCTGGGTTTTGAGCTGGGAGCTGAGGCGGCCTCGCGCTCGCACTGCTCGCGGGAGCTTGGAAGGGATGGGGAGGCAGGATGTGGATTTGGGTCTGTGCTTCCTGTAGCGACCCTGCGCTTGAGTTTGAAGGGGGGGCTGCGGGCCAAGGATGTGGTTGAGGATGAGCTTCTGGTGCCGCTAGCGGAGGCAAGCTCACGCTATACTGGCGGCTCGATGGAACGAGTCCAGAGCCGGCGTGGAGTCCAACTTCCAGGGATTGAGATCCTACGTCATCTGGACTTGGAGCTCTCCCCAGACTCGCTGAAGGCCTGCTGCTGCGTCCGGGTCTGGAAGACGGGTTTCGATCCGGACGCTGGTATGGAGTTTTTTGGACCTGGCTGGATTTTTTCATGGCTTTGGAAGGTGGAGTGATGGAAGGAAGAAGTGCTCCGGATTGCAAGGCGTTATACATAGCCAGGAGGTCCGCCTTGGTGGTTCGGCGCGGAACGGTGATGCCTGCGCTGGAAAATGCTTGGCGGAGGTCGAATACGGTGTTTATCCCTGTGGCTGGGACAGAGGACATGGCTGAGGCAAATGATTAGGCTGGAGAGGATTGCCTTCTGGGAGATGGAGATGGTGAGCCCCGTCGTGATCGGACAACCAAGATTCTGGCTGAACGGCGGCCTCGAGGTGGAGCCGCGGGCTGAGCTGATGCGCTCTGCGGGGCTACGGAGCTCTGGGTACCGGCGGGAGATCTCAGAGGAGCCTCGGCAAGTAAGGCGTCGTCCTCTGCGAAGAGATTAATCTCAGACATTCTGCGTCAAAGTTTGGATGCTAAAGTCGTAAGATGCTGCAGGTAAGACAGCTTTGGTATATATAAGGGTTTGGTCAAGAACTGATTGGATAATAGAATAATTGTCAATGACGTATTTGATACTGAAACTTCTGCGCGTGCTCCTCCCGAAATTTGTTTATCAAACATCACTCAAAGAAGACTTCGGCATCTGGAGCTGAATCAAAGGTGAGAGTTTCCCCGTCATATGGGAGTCGTAGGCGGGCAGGGTAAAGAAGTCTGAAACGGATCCCTTTTTGATAGAGCTTCGTTTTGACATTCTTGATGGCAGCGTGCTTCCTGCTGAGAGCTGTACTCAGGTCGGGGTAAAATCTGATGGTCTTCCCTCGGTTTGCAGCTCGTGTTGTCTGGCCCACTGCAAGGTTCGTTCCTTCTCTTGATAACGATGAAAACAAACGATGATGGGCCTTGAAGGTTGACCGTCTCTGGGTTTAGGCGCAAGCGCTCGATGTGCCCTATCCAATTCGGGTGGTTTCTCAAACACCTGCTCTCCCAGCACATCTTTTAGCAGATCCGAAGTAAACTTGACCATGTCTGTTCCGCTTTGGCTGTCTTCGGGAACATTTATAATCCGGAGGTTTGCCCTGCGTGAACGATTTTCCAGGTCATCTAGACAATCTAACAGCATTTCGTTTGACGCTTTCAGCGATGCGATGTCCGCCTCAGCTCTATTGAGAGCCTCAAAGTTTTCCCCAGCAGTTGTTTCCACAGTAGTGAGGCGTTTTCTAAGCGTGTCAACAGTTTCTTTAAAGAGCTCATATTATGGGTTTTTGAAAATGCCCTTCCATGTAGTGTGTAACAAGTGAAGTGAAATGTCCAGCTCAGGCTTAAATCTGTAAGTGTACAGTATTTAAAACTATTGATTCATCTATAAAAGAGTCGACTCATAGTGCTTCAAACGAGTCATCTTGATAACGAGTCATTAGGTGTTTCGCGATGACGCAGCCACGAAACACAAGTAGTTGCGCGCGCAAACCCGGGAGATTTAAAACCTGCGGCCCCGCCCACTAACTGAAAAAAAGTCACACAGACTGTGTGGAATGAAGTCATGCTGTGCAGATGGATATTATTGACAGTTCACCCACAGATGAAACCTCAGCAGTATAGCCCAGCCTTGAGCAGATCGAGTGCTTCTGGAAACGACATGCTTTCAAAGAAGACTTCATCGGTTTGTTAAAGGAAGGATCAGTAAAGACTGTCAGAACATGTATCAGTGCATCATGGATCAGTTTCTTCCCCCATTTCACCAGTGTAAGTACGTGCGATTAAAACTGTTGCCTCATTTACTCTAGCTTGCACATTCTGTATTTAGTTGTGTTTAGTTGTGTTACTTGTAACCGCGTGTACTGTATCAGGTTAACTTTTATTTTCTCATATCGCGTGTAAAGCCACGTTGAAAATGTGCCACGTGCCGCTTTGTTTACGTATCGTCAGCTGTTCCTACACACATGCAACGCTCAAGTTTCAAAATATTTCAGCTCAGGTTCGAGGTGAGGTGTATAAATTGCACCCTGCAAGCTGTACTGGTGCTCTAGGCATGTGTGTCGTGTCCTCGGGGAGGACTGTAATGTGTGTGTGTGTGTCTCCGCTGAGGAGGGTAGTGTGTGTGTCTCCTCTGAGGAGGGTAATGTGTTTGTGTGTGTGTCTCCTCTGAGGAGAGTAACGGTCTAGGGAAAGGATGATCACGCCGCCCTCAACCTAATAGTGAAAACGAAAGGGACCCATTAGTAAAGTGAGGACCGGGGGGGGGGGATGTCGCAGTTGAAATTGAAGACCGGGGGGGAGGGAATGGGTATTCGCGGATATAACTGAGGACGCGGGTGGTGATGGAGGTGTCGCCCTGGCGTGTGTGTGTGTGTGTGTGTGTGTGTGTGTGTGAGAAAAGAGCAGGTAGACTGTGAGGGGCTAGGAGATCTCCTCGCCAGTTCTTTGACTTTTTGCTCAATAAAATAGTTAGTCGTCAGTATTTTCTAGTCCATCGTCTGTATTTACATTCACCCACTGGCAGCCAAAATCCACAATGAAGCGTGTGTGCACTGTGACTACTTTTATATTGTAGATTAGCAGCTGGGCATTTCACTCTGTCTCGCGCTGAAGCCTTGTCCGTGTCGACCAATCGCAGCAGGCTGTCATCGGTCCAATCAGTGCAGATTAGCTTCGCGCTGAGGAGGGGTTTGGGTACAAATGAATCACTGAACGATTCATATGGGAGTCGCTGGGATAATTAGGTAAAAATAAATGCAGATTATAAGACCATGAAAGTGTTGTTTGACCTTGCATGCATATTAGACTTTTGTTGGAGACCCTTACAACCTACATATGACCCTATTTCATGTATAATATGGGCTCTTTAAACAATTCAATAGAAAGTTGAATTGGTGCAAGGGAAGCTTTGATTAAAGCACTCATATCGTCTTTGAGGTGTTCGCGCTGTTTTTCCAACTCCGATGTCAGTTTATTCAGAGAAAGTTCCTCCGTCTCTGAGTCACCCATCGCCATTTTAGCTAGCTTGCTGCTTATCAATGTTTTCTTTGGATCTTGGTCAGTTTTCGTTTTGGAACTCGGCATTTTGCTTCCACGTCTGTTTAAAAGTCACCAGTTTCAACCTAGTGTGTTATGAAGAATAATAACCTGATATTTAAGGTAAAGTTGTCGGGAGGCTCATACGCACGCGACCGTTCTCTACATTGCTCAAACCGGAAGTCTCATAAGGTTTTTGTCATATTTGTTCATCCGTCAGGCAAACCAAGGCCAGACTTGAGATCCATCTCCTAAAGGCTACGCTCAGACAAGCTGGTCTCTCCACATCAGATGAGGAAGTCTGAAATTATTGTGGAGTTTTTGACATTAAGTCTTTTCTTTAATTCAATACATCTATATTTGAAACTAGTTATAAATATCCTCAATGTACAGTGCTTGTGATGTAGGTCTCAGAAGAGTGGACTGCTGGAAGAGGATGGGGTGGGGGTTTTCTTGTTTTTTTTTAATGTGTGTGTTTTCATTTCAAATTAAATCAAGGTTATATTGACCCCACACTGGCTATTCTACTTATTGCTCTTTACATATCTATAGTTCTACATTGTCATTTCCTATCCTGTTTGAACACTGGTTATCCAGATTTAGTGATCCTAAAAAGTTCCTATCCGGATCAGACTGATCCAATCTGATGTTGTTTTGAAAAACTGGCTATAAAAGTAAACTGGATAACATGATCACGGATCGCAAAAACAGGATTACTAAATCTAGATAAATTTTATCTGGATTAAACCTTTGGAAAAACCAGGCCCAGGGACCAGCCAAGGCTGATCACACCGGTGTGATTGTACATGTGAAAGGGTTAAACATGTTTGTCTATTCACATACGTTTGTATACATAAATATATATATGAATATATAAATTACATATATTTTGTATGTATGAATATATTTATTTATTTTACTGCCAATACAATGAGTGGGCAAAGAGGCGTCCATATTTGTTAAACCAATATGTAACTATCTTCTTGTAGTCACTGTAGAGTGGAGAATCATTTACCTCAGTGTCTCCAGTTTACAGTGTTGACTCTTCAGTCCATCAGAGAGAAGCTTCACTCCTGAATCCTGCAGGTCATTGTTACTCAGGTCCAGCTCTCTCAGGACACAGTTTGAGGATTGTAGAGCTGAAGACAAACTCTCACAGCACTGAACAGTGAGTTTACATGTGACCAATCTGAAAAAGAAGAACACAGATTACATTAACAGTGTGATTTTGAGTAATTTGCCTAGAATTAATATTTATAATTAGTCAATCAGGTCCTTGATCTCAGACCTCAGTGTCTCCAGTTTACAGTGTTGACTCTTCAGTCCATCAGAGAGAAGCTTCACTCCTGAATCCTGCAGGTCATTGTTACTCAGGTCCAGCTCTCTCAGGACACAGTTTGAGGATTGTAGAGCTGAAGACAAACTCTCACAGCACTGAACAGTGAGTTTACATGTGACCAATCTGAAAAAGAAGAACACAGATTACATTAACAGTGTGATTTTGAGTAATTTGCCTAGAATTAATATTTATAATTAGTCAATCAGGTCCTTGATCTCAGACCTCAGTGTCTCCAGTTTACAGTGTTGACTCTTCAGTCCATCAGAGAGAAGCTTCACTCCTGAATCCTGCAGGTCATTGTTACTCAGGTCCAGCTCTCTCAGGACACAGTTTGAGGATTGTAGAACTGAAGACAAACTCTCACAAGACCGAATAGTGAGATTACAGCCCTGTAGCCTGTGTAGAGGACAAACACAATATTTAGGTGGTCATCTGAGACCTCATTGATCAACAATGCTTACTCACAAAAACTATGTGTATACAAGCTTTCACCCTTATGGTCAGATATACTAACACCTGACTAACAACTGAACATGAGTATGTGTGTTCCTCCACAGCAACTTCATGAGTGGTGAATGCAGATTTTTTGTGTTTTTGTCTGTTGGCGACTCTTAGAGGCAATGAAGTGAATCTGCAAACGTTAAACTATGAAGTCTAATGCAGTAATGCATGTGAGAAACTTTGCAATTAATTAGCTGACAAAATATTAGATTATTGTTGTCATGTGTTTGATGGGACTTTTACATCAATTACGCAATTTAGAAATTACAAATGCTTAGGACGAGGCTTCAAGCTGCAGAATGTGTAATTAATAGTCTAATTAATATTTGAATAATTAAGAGTGTAAGCTCATCAACCCCTGTTCTGCAGCAGTTCAGCTTGACCTTTATATCAGACCATTAGGTTCATTTATAGTCAGATTGATACTGGTTGTCTTGTCCTTGTACTGTTGTGTCCCTGTGCTCTCTCTATGTTTCACCCCAGTTTATCCCCATGTTACCCTTGTTAGTTGGCCCAGTTACTCTTCACCCCCTTGTTTCCTTACTAATCTCTGTGTATTTCAGCAGCTCTTAGTTGTTGATCATAGACGTGTATGTGCGTATCTTTCTCTTGCTTGTGTTTTCTGGTCTTCAGCCCTGCTCTTTTCTTTGTGGATGGATTATATTAGACATTAAAACTGGTTTATTAAAAGGTCTCCAGAATGTATCTGTAAAGTTTCAGCTCAAAATACCCATCAGATTATTTATTATACCTTTCAGAATATGGGTATTTTCAACTCTGAACACACTGTAGCTGTGTTGTTGCCTGTGCCTTTAATGCAAATGAGCCGGTTCTCTCCGCACACCATTCCCACATGTCAGAGCCACAGAGATCTCTCAGTATTTGTCACGGTTGCAGGTTTGTGCGCTTTCCGGAGTATCTGTTTTGTCACATGGGTTTGTGTTGTTTGTTTTTCCACGTGTTTTTGTTTGGTCACGTGTTATGACGGCACTCAGCTGTTTGATTGATCACCAGCTGAGGTACATTACTGAGCCTATATCTGGGCTACGTTTCTGTCTCTTTGTCAGTTCGTTGTGTTTGCTTATGTGTATCTGTGTTGTGCTCAGGACTAGAAGAGTGACTGCTTGTATTCGTTTCGTCCTTCTGTTCCTGCCCCAGTGTTCCAGTGTCCTCACTCTCTTTTTGTAGCCCTGTTGGCTTATTTTCACTGTTACCATTAAAATATCACTTGCATTTGGATCCATCTTGGTACTCTTATTTTACATGTGACAGTATTGCTCTGAGGCATGTCTATATCTCCTGCTGAGTCTCATGTCAGATAAACAGCACAGTGACAGACAAGAATGAGAAATACTACAGTATGAACTTATGCTTATTTGATGTATTTGTTGTGGAGTTAATTAAAGCCTTTCTGGAGCGATGAGTCACACACAATGTTGGTACAAAGTTTTGGTGGGTCTCAGAATTGCAGAGATTTGGACCCTATTTTAATGCCAGGAAATTAAAAATAAGAGACTGACTTGTGTTTCATCACCCCAATATGACTGTACACACACTATACCACACACAGATCTGTTCAAATTGCTTACAACAGATGATTTTCATCATAGGTACCCTTTAAAGGGAGAGTTCACCCAAACATTTACCCAAACATTAGCCTCAAGGAGTTCCAAACCTTTACGAGCTTCTTTATTCTGTTGAACACAAAAGACTTTTAAGATGAAAACCATTAGCCTTTGACCTTCATAAGTCAATGATTACAGGTTTTCATCTTTCATCAAAATATTTTATTTCATGTTCAACAGGAGAAAGAAACTTCCAGAAAGGTTTATAACCACTTGAGGGTGAGTAAATGAGTAAATTTATATTGTTGGGTAAACTATCCCTTACACAACCACTGCCAATATATTAATCTGAGGGTTATTAAAAACAATCTGAAATATTAAATATTAAACAATTATTCACAGTATTCTGAAGTGCCGACAATAACAATACTGTACACGTTCATTAACATCAATTGTATTATTTAATATCAGCAAATGTCTATTTCTTAAATGAAAACAAAACAGACTTTGACTTACTGAGCTCTTTTGGAGGATTTGATGACTGCTGATAGTCTGATGAGACACTCGTCTGATCTCTGGAATTTCTGAAGCTCAAACTCCTCCAGCTCCTCCTCTGAGGTCAACAACACAAAGACCAGAGCAGACCACTGGGCAGGTGAAAGGTCAGCAGATGACAGACTTCCTCTACTGAGGTGAGACTGAATCTCTTTCAGCAGAGTTTGATCATTCAGTTCATTCAGACAGTAGAACAGATTGATGGATCTCTCTGGAGACAGATTTCCTTCAAGTTTCTGCTTGATGTATGCGATTATTTCCTCTTTGCTCTGGTCTCTGTCATCCTGCTGTGTCAACAGGCCTCGTAAGAGTTGTCGATTGGACTGGAGTGACAGACCGAGAAGGAAGCGAAGGTAAAGGTCCAGATGTCCATTCTCACTTTCCAGAGCCTTGTCCACTGCAGTCTTCAGCAAATCAATCATACATTTAGTTTTGCTTTTCTTTCTAAAAATAGGTAAAGGTTTCTTGTTGAGGTCTAGAAACAGATGTTGATAAAGGGCTGCAATGAACTCCTGAATGCTCAAGTGAAGAAAGCAGTACATGGTACCAAGAATGATTCCCGTCTCCTCCTTAAAGATCTGGGTACACATGCCTGAGTACACTGATGCCTTATAGACGTCAATGCCACAGTCTTTCAGATCGCTCTCATAGAAGATTACATTGTTTCTTTCCAGCTGCTGGAAGGCCAGTTTCCCCAGTGAAAGGATGAGGTTTGGATCCCAGGAGACATCTGATGTGTTTTCTCCATCATACTTTCTTCTGCTCTGCTGGATCTGAAAGCGGAGAAAGTGTGTGTACATCTGTGTCAGAGTCTTGGGAGATTCCTGCAGTGTTTCAGCATTAGCCCTGTCTTTCAGTTCAGTATTTCTGTTCTCCTTCAAAATGTTCTGGAGAACAGTGGCTGAAATCCAGCAGAAGACTGGGATGTGGCACATAATAAAGAGACTCTTTGACTGTTTAATGTGATCAATGATTTCTCCGGCCTGATTCTGATCTGTGAGTCTCTTTCTGAAGTACTCCTCCTTTTGGGCATCATTGAATCCTCGTATCTCTGTCAGCCGGTCGATACAGTCAGCAGGAATCTTATTGGCAGCTGCTGGTCTGCTGGTGATCCAGATGAGAGCAGAAGGAAGCAGATTTCCCTTGATGAGGTTCGTCAGGAGAACATCCAGAGAGACTGCTGAAGATACATCACGACACGTCTCATTACCAGCAAAGTTCAGAGGAAGACGACATTCATCCAATCCATCAAGGATGAACAGGACTTTGAATCGTGTGCTTCTTGTAAGGTTCAGTCCTTTAGTCTCTGGGAAAAACTGAGTTAAGAGGTCTTTTAAACTTTGTCTTTCTTTCTCCTTTAAGTTCATCTCTCTGAATGGAAGAGGAAATATGAAGCTGATGTCTTGATTTTCTTTCCCTTCAGCCCAATCCAGAACAAACTTTTGCACAGAGACTGATTTCCCGATGCCAGCAACTCCTTTTGTCAGGACAGTTCTGATCTGCTCGTCTTGTTCAGGTGCTTCAAACAAATGTTTGCATTCAACCTGTATCTCTAGTGACTGATGACGTCTGGAAGCAGCTTCAATCTGTCTGATCTCATGTTCAGTGTTGACCTGTTCACTCGCACCCTGAGTGATATAGAGATCTGTGTAGATGTTATTCAGAAGTGTGGAGTCTCCTTGCTGAGCAATTCCTTCAAACACACTTTGATATTTCTTCTTCAGGCTACATTTAAGCTGATTGATGAAGAACAGCTCACCTAAACACAGGAGCAAAGAAACAGAGTTTTAGTCTTGACTTTTCCAGCTATATTTGTAAATGTCAGTCTGACTGATGGCCATGAGTCTCCTACCTTCGAGAGTATCAGCAGCTTGATCTTGCTTCATCTCTCTCAGGAAGAAGAGTGTGAGATCAAGAGCTGCTTCTGTGATACTGCATCTGTTCTCATTAAACTCCTTTACAAACTCGTGTTGGTTTTCTTCTTGTAAGATTTTCTTAAAGTTTTCCAGTTCATTCTTCACAAACTTGATAATTTTACTCTCAAGATTCTAAATTTGAAAAAAAAAAAAAAAAGAAAAAAAAAGAACACTATAACAGACATTCAATCACATACTGTTGTAAAACTATTTAATAATTGAAAATACATTATAATACAGGTCTGTAAGTGCTCAATTCTGATTGACTGAAAAAAAAAATATAAAAAAATAAAATTAAATTAAATTAAAAAAAAAAAACACTTTACAGTGTTTTTATTTTAGATAAACACGTAGTTAAATTGTTCAGGCAGGCTTTGAGCACATTATATTTCCATATCACTATGCTGAATGATTTCAGTTATTTCACAGCGACAACAATCAAACCACATTGCAGAAGGCTTTGGATGAGACATGTAAAGAACAAGTCCTAGACACAGGAGCAGTTGGAGAACAAAAACCTGACAAATGTCTGAATTACAGCATCTGAACTGTGGAAACCATAGTATCCCAACAAGCATAGGTTTGGGTTTAATTGAAGACTACAAGACAAATTAAAAGTTGTTTGACTAAAATAAGGTTGAATTTGGAAATATTGACTACACATGTCAAGTCTGATCCGTGTATTTTGTGACTTGGCAAGTGTTAAGCTATTCTTAGATGTCTATTAAAATTTCAGTGACGACCTAAATTTTGTCTTATTTTAGCCAAGCCATCTTTGTCTCTTAAACACAAAAATCACTTTGTGCCAAGTGTGGAATAACGATCTCACATAATTTGAAATATTAGAAAATAATACACACCAGAGGTATAATGACATCATCATGAGTATCGGTCACGCTGGTAGACAAGACAGAGATGGTTCACTTTTCACAGTATTTATTCAAAACAAAGTCGCTGATCACAGTGAGAAATCAAAGGGTTGATAATGCTGTAGCAATCTTTTGTAACAGCAATGAAAGTCAATAGCAGATGTAAACAATCTCACTGATAGTTTGCTCGTAGGAGACTCAGCAGGTGAGTATGCAGACACAGTTTATCTAGTGGATAGCTGATCTTCTGGTAAACACTACACAAGTGCAAGCATCCCTCTAGATCGATGAGAAGGATCACAAAGCATGTAATGATCATCCGTTGAAGAGTATACAAGCACGCAGTTCATCAGAGTAATAGCAGATCTTCTAGTGAACATCAGACAAGAATAATCTCTTCCTTGATCAGTATGAAGGACTCATAAGGAACATCCATGGAAGAAAGGGAAGAGACGAAAGAGTGAAGATGAGGACACCCATCCGACTTTAATACCAGCTGACGACTGAGAGAAGAAGGTCAGTTTATATTGTGTCCTTTGGTGATGGGGAACAGGTGCAGGTCATTAGAAGGCTGATGAGAATTCACGGGATTGGATGGAGGTGGTTTGTAAAGGAGATCGATGATTGGGTGAGCAGAAACGAGCCGGGGATGTGACAGTGTCACAGGTGTGTATTAATTTCTAACAACTCAATGAACTGGAGTCAATTATTCCTTACTTAACAAATACATTGTAATTCTTCAAAAAAGTAAATACATGGAAAAATAACATTTACAAATGACATGTTTTACAAAAGCAATATTTTTTAAATAAACATATTGCCTGTTATAATATGAATTGGAATAAATTTTTCCCACCTGGAAGATCATCAGGAGATTGCCTCTGAAACTCTTTTGCCTTCTGTGAGTATTGTTTCTTGAATCTGGTAACTCGTATTCAAAACTGTTAACAGATAAAACTACTGAGGCAAACAAATACAGATATATCTCAAAGACATAAAAAATACTAAATGTTCTGTAGACCTCATGGTAAGGAGACAGTCGGGACAGTGAACTTGTGCAGTTGGTCCATTGCTGTGTCCTGTATTAAATTGAGCTGATAAATTACAGACATTGTGCATTTGGTGTGAGGTGTGAAGTTTGCCAAGCACAGCATGAGCACACAATTTCCTAGGTATCCCTAGGCCTATAATTACCAGAGTATGTAAATAGTTTAGAATTTAGGGTGTTGAATATTAACTTTTTACCTAGCTAACTGTAGTCAAGAGATTTTTTAAATATGACAGTACGTTGGGAAAGCATGCCAGTCTCAAAGGGGAAGGGTGGTGCGAAGGCGACATGCTACCCAATGGGGAGACCTGGTGACAATAAGTAAAAGCGCTTCATAAGATAAGTTGGTTAGCGGGTAGGGAAGACACAAATCTGCCTGAAAAGGGGAAATGCTTGTTGACTGAATAACAGATATGGGATCGTTTCCCCAGAGGTTGCCGCATCTCTGAGAAAGGAAGTGATTTCTCAGGGGAATTTGTCAAGGAGGGGTCGTCGCTAGGAGTTTGAGTTCAAAAACAACAAGGTCGGGTTGGACCGCGGAGGTGCAACAAGCAAGACCTGCTGCTCTTTCTCCCTGACCCTGCACAGGGTCTGTGTGAGCAGGATCATGGAGGACAAATCCATACTGCTTAAGCCTCAGGGCCAGCGGAGAGCCAGCGCATCTGTGCAGAGCAGGGAAAAAAGCAACTGCCGATGAGCGGACTTGCAAGAAGCAAGCAGGATGACCTAGGCTTCTCTGAAGTGCACCCATATTACCTGGACCATGCTGGGGTGGAGTTTCTATTCTCCCAGGAGTGTGAGCTGCCATGAGAGCATGTCAACTGGCATGGTCGAACTTGCATGGGATATGAACAATGTGCAGCGATTTTCAGCCTCATGACTCCAGGCTAATATCTAATATCATCTAATATCTGTGAGAACTATAGTATCTCAATAAGCACATTTTTGCTACTAGACATCCCATCTAGTCTAGACTACTAGACATCCCATCAAAGATGGCTTGCCTAAAATAAGGTTAAATTTGGAATTAACAACTACACATGTCAAGTCTGTCTAATCTGTGTATTTGTCTAGTTTTGGGCTATTCTTAGATGTCTATTAGATTTTTCAGTGACAGGCAAATTTTTTCCTTGTTTAGGTTCCAGACATCACTTGTTTGTTGTGGACACTTGTTTTAAGAGCACCCAGGCACGTAGAAGGCCAGATCCATCCAGGGACTGAAGGTGCGGCAACACAGCAAGGTGATGGTCACCCTGTGCATCCCTGCACACCATGCCCATCTGGGGACTTGACAGTGAAGCCAGTGCTGAAGTGGTCACATTTGAACAATCTGAGCAGTGAGATAGCGGCTGCAACATGATATGGCCCAGGAACCTCTGAAAAACTTCAGTAAGACCATTGTTATCCTGTCAAACTGTATCAGACAGTGCAGCACCACAATGGAGACAGAGGACAGCATTCTGCTCACGCAAAATGGGTGGCTGCGGCTTTGACTGCCATGAAATACATGCCAGTAAACTCGGGAAACCGATGACCTCAGGAAGATGACCTGATTCATTGTGCTCAGCTGTTCTTTCACCACTGAGGACTGCTGGGTAGACAGTGTCACCAAATAGGCCTGTGATGTAGGCATGCCAAGAAATCGAGCTCAGTCAGCATGGCACATATCTACCAGGGTAAGCCAAGGGTGGTGTTCTTCGACCACTGTGTGGCCATCATCTTCCCCAGGGCTCAGAAGGCCGATTTGGTGGTCATGAGAGCATCGCCGGCCACCTGTGGTGCTGTGGTACCATGGTGCAGGGTCGAAGAGGCATGGCCCGCAGCAATGTGGGCTCTGGCTGTGAGAGACCCAGATAACCCACCCGAGGATCTCAGCTTTCCCCTCCAGGTGGTGGCACCTACCATCTAGGCAAAAGCTTTGTACCGCCATCGAGGGATGTGAGGGTAGAAGAGCGAGAGGTAAAAACATTCTCCATACCTGGTTGAGCTCCCTTTATGCTCCCTGGAAGATGGGGACGGGGGTCTGGAAGAATTTATCTCACATCAGCACCCGCTCTAGTTGGTCCAACGGTGGGACTAGGGGGACAACCCATCTCCAGCCCTACCGCCAAAGCAGCCCGGGAAAGCACAGCCATCATGCCTGACTCTGGATCCATGACCGTTAATTGCACCCCAGATGTTGCTAGCGTGCTTGGTCTGTCATCTGAACATGACAGCTCACCCTCTGATGCTGTGATGGGCATCTGATCTCCGGTGTCAATGAGTGAAAGCACGGGCATCACAGAGGACAAACCAGCACAAATGTGAAGGGCCCGGAGCCAATGGATAGGCCACCACTGTAATCCTCAGATCTACCTGGGTGCTCACCACTTTCGTGACTATTAAAGTATTCTTTTATTTGTTTTATTCCCAAAATGTTTTCTAAAAGTTCTGAAATCAATTCTGTATTCAGAGTGGATTGCGACATGTGGGACTGCATGAGCTCAAACAGAAAAACAGCTAATAGGCACACATATGCATCCTGCAGAATTTGCTTCATTTGGACAGATGGATAAAAGTCTGTAATTATGAATTCATATTAAAGCCAGCCACAAAACGAAACAGAAGCACCAGATAATAACAGTCTGTAATTGTCTGGTGCTTCAGTTTTGTTTTGTTTCGTGGCTGACTTCAATATGCTGTTTAATTTCCTTCCGCACCCAAAAGTGAAACCTAGAGTCGTTATAGATTCCATTTATTAAACACAAGCACAGAAAATTAGGTTTCCTGGTTGAAATTTAAAGTTGTAAAGACATACATGTACAGCAGAAAATACAGGAAAACTAAGTTAAGAATCATTTTACAACTGAAATCAAATCAGCTCATGAGGTTCCTAAAGGTTCCAACTACTAGTGACCAAAATGTAAAACACAAAATACCTTTCGGCAGAAGATGGTGTTTTCTCTCTGAGGTTTGGTGGATGGTGTTTTGACTTCCCTAAACGGAAAAACCTAGAATGATGACAAAGTGAATTATGAAAGGTGTCACCATCAGCACCAGACACACTAGAGGGCACTCTATACCTCATATCAGCCACTGTCAAACTCAGTTCCTGGAGGGTTGCAACTCTGCACAACTTAATTCCAACCCAAATTAAACACACCTGATCAAACTAATTGAGTCCTTCAGGCTTGTTAGAAACCTACAGGTAAAGCTGCGGTCACACTTGACTTTTCTTCCCATAGACTTCCATTCATACGCACGCGAATGCGTCAGACCGGAAACGCAGGGTCATGCGTTAAGTTTCGCATGTAGCTGAGGTGCAAAGTTCAAGCTTGGTGAACTCTGACCAGCGAAATCGCATCACTTGACTGTGTGAGACCAATCGAGGATCAAAACACGACCTGTCTGGACAGAAACTTAAAACATGGAGCAATCGCTCGCTTTTTTTAATGTCTAATCATCTTGTTTAATCCCGCCCCTTTTTGCAGCACCGCACGACAGAATTTTGCACACACAAAGCCCAGTGTGACCGTAGCTTCAGAGTTGGAAATCTGAAAATCTGAGGCTGCAGCCCTCCAGGAACTGAATTTGACACCCCTGGTCTACATGACCCCAATGCTTTCCACATCATAATTCACATAAACTTGGCTCTGATGACCTGCAGACAATTCACTCACATATAAGCACCATTTTGACAACCATTGCTGAGGATTGTTTCATGTTATGGATTGTATCAAGCATTTCCCTGTTCTCTGGTTTTCCTGTGTTCGGTCTTTTTGGACTCTTTTAGTTCATTGATTGTTTGCCACCTGCCTCACCTATGCTTGTTTATAAATTAACAGTATAACCTACAGTATAAATGCTTCTCATCTAATATCTTTAAATATGAACTGTTTTTCAATGTCTTTCAGTGTCAATATCTGTTTTCAAGACTTATTTATTGTTTGTTCCATGATCAGATCTGCTAAACAAGACAACAGGAGACTCATTCATTCATTCATTTTCTTTTCAGCTTAGTCCCTTTTTTAATCTGGGACCACAGCGGAATGAACCGCCAACTTATCCAGCACATGTTTTATGCAGCGGATGCCGTTTCAGCCGCAACCCATCTCTGGGAAACATCCATACACACTCATACACTATGGACAATTTAGCTAACCCAATTCACCTGTACCGCATGTCTTTAGACTGTGTGGGAAACCGGAGCACCCGGAGGAAACCCACGCGAGCGCAGGGAGAACATGCAAACTCCACACAGAAGCAAGTGACCCAGCTGAGACTCGAACCAGCAACCATCTTGCTGTGAGGCAACAGCACTAACTACTCGCCACTGTGACAACAAGAGACTAGTAACTATTATTTCTTTTCATTTTCTGAATGTCTCATTAAACATCTACAAACTCATAAAACTGACCCGAGATCAGGTAAAACTGCAAAACCTGTTCAGTGATTTACCACTGGAGGGCAAACTGAATTCCTTTGTGTGATTCATGTGGATATTATGCAGATCAAGTTTTCGCCCCCTTGTGGAGAAATATTGAATTTCCAAACGTTTCAAAGCAATAAAGACATAAAAAAGCCTCGATTACTGAAATCACATGACTTTGCTCATTTGATATGTGCTCTGATTCACTGATTTGAAACAAAAAAACTGCAAAAAGTATTGAAGCTTCATGAAGCAGTGCTCCAAAATCAGCCATCACCTCTGTTTACTGGAGTACTCTTGTGGATTACAGGTCTGTTACTCGTTCATGTACATTCAGAGCGTGTTTCACTGGTTTGTGTTTTAATCTTAGACTATTTCTGTTTTCATTGTTAGCTGTCTGGATATTTGATTATTCTATTTGGATTACCCTTGATTATGATTGATTGTTTTATGCCCTTGCCTGTCTAAAAGATACCCTGAAAAAGAAACTATATAGAAACAATACAGTCCAAGTGTGTCCAATGATGTAAAACACTAATTACCTTTTGACTGATGATGGTGTTTTCTCACTGAGGTCTGGAGGATGACCTTTAGACAACTCACTCTTCAGAGACACAGAGCTGGACACACATGATCCTGATCTCACACTGAAGACACAAACACACCAGAGGAATAAACTGCAGGAGAAACTCCTTTACAAGAGTTTATCAGACAAATATGAGTTTGTTCAGTTTAATTCAGCACTAATAGTTGACTGAAGGTCTGTGTGATCAGGTCTGCTACACAGGAATCATGGGTAAACAGACGAGTGATGTGCTGCTTTCTCATTCTGCACAATCTCAGCTTCACTGAAAACACATTTGACTCTAAAACCTTGTGATGGAACCTGTAGAGTAAAAACTGACCACAGAAACCAGATGAGGAGATATAAAACACTAAACATTAATGTGTATCTATAATCTCTGAGTCTGAGAGACAAAAATACTTTATAATTCCTTTCACTGAACTATACAATTATGGTCGTTTCCCCTCCTCTATAAGCACTGAAACTGTTCTGTGGTCAGCTTTAACTCTGATGTTGTTCAGGACTTAAAACAGCACACATGACACATATTGAGCTCTGATAAAGATGACCCCAGATCAAGCTGTCTGTAATCTAGACTGATCTAAACACATTTCCTGAAGTTAAACTGAAGCTTTGTCCATCATTTGATCAGCCAATAGCAACACAAATAAATGAATTGTTGTTGGTCTTTGTTCTTCAGAGAAAGTGTTGAAATAATGGTGTAAAAACAGAGTCAATACCTGTGGTTCTCTGAGAGAGAGTCCTTTACTCGCTCCTCTGCCATACTGCAGCTAAAACACCAATGCAGACATTAGCAAAGCTTTCAGGAAACAATCATATATATATATATATATATATATATATATTATAGTCCTTTACATGAATGCAGTTGGTTTAACCCCTGATCTGACACCCCAGCTATTTCACATAAATGCAAGTTAAATAGAGTTTATCAAGTTAAGTTCAGGTTTAGTCAACTGTTGATTTAGTTAGTATTAATATGTCTATCTATTAAAGAGGCTATTTGGTTAGTTAATGAGTTACTCTGACAGTAAAGGGTTAAATGCAGTTTTGTTTAAGGATCGTCAGCTTGTTGTTTTTCAGCAGCTTTTCTTCCTGTTCAACTGGAAGATCTGGTTTAACTTTACTTTTGATTTCGTGATTCTGAATGTTTAGAGTTATATTTAATGCTGAATTATTGGAAACTATTGAGTCAGTCTGATATAGAAGAGAACAAACACTTTAAAGGGATTAAACAATAAAGCTTTTAGACACAGTGTTTAAATGGCCGTGTTTGACTCAGTGTTTAATCTGTGTTGGAGGATTTGATCTTCAGGATCAGACATTTAAATCACACTCACACATCTAAAATCCCTTCATCATCTCCACAAATAAGCGTAATGGTAGAAGAATTAAACTCACATGCAGAAGTACAGACGCTCTTGTGCAGCAGGAACACAATCTGAGCTCTTTGACTCTTTCACTTCACTAAAACACACATGTGTGATCTACAGGTATATCCTGAAATATTATTGGCTGCACAGAGTGACACTTACATAAATATTCATGAGATTCTCCTGACTGTGGATGTGTCCTGAAGACAACACATAAACCACTGGAGCAGAAGATATCTGTGCAGCTTCTCTGAGCATGAGTGTGTTGAAGGAAGATTTAGAGAAGGTATTTGAGATGAAATCTGAGAGGTCTCTGAAGAATATTTACAGCAATGTTGAACCTATAAAATAAGATTAGAGATTTATATATAAATGAGTACACCTCATACAGATCTCTCTGTTATATTATTATTTTCTATATGATGCTGTTCAATAATATTCAATAAGTCTGTTTATACAATAGATTAGTCAGTACCAAAGGCAAAACTGGAACTAATGAACAAAATAACTTCAGATCACAGTGAAGAAAAGTGAAGTGTCTTGAATAATATCTAGTAAAATATTATTTACTGTCATCATGGCAAAGATAAAATAAATCAGTTATTAGAAATGAGTTATTAACACTATTATGATTAGAAATGTGCTGAAAAAAATATTTGCTCTATTAAACAGAAATTGGGGGAAAAATAAACAAGCGGTCTAATAATTCAGGGGGGCTAATAATTCTGACTTCAACTGTATATATATGTAGAGATATTTTTAAAGCAGTGTATTTATTAATGCGGTGCATTGTATATATACAGCAGTCAACATTTGAAATGGTTCAAAAAGCTTTTCTAAATTGTCCTAAGACAAGAATAGGACAGCTTTAATGAAATGTGTTGATTATACAATGATCCCTCATTTACAATACAGATGTTTAATACTGTTGTTTTTGTCATCATTTCTCAAAATTCAGGATAAAAAGTCAATAAAAATATCAATAATTTACTCAGAAACTGGAAGACGGGGTTGACGTGTCTTGGTTGTGAGAAATGATTTATTATTATCAGTAAAAAATCTAACTTAGCAGCTTTTATTCATTTATTTCTTTGTTCTTTTATTATATGTTTAAAGGGAAATAGCATAAGGGAATACATAGTTACACACAAACCATTATAAAAGGGAATTTTCAAATTAAATACAGAGAACTTAAATATCTTAAATGACTGAAATCAGGGAATCATTAAAACCTTTAGATCGGTGGAAAAGAGTTCACAGATTCAGGATCAGTTAGCATACATTGTGTTCTGTGAATGTGATGTTTTCCAAAAAGTGTAAGAATTTTACTTCACAATCCATAAACAAGATTATTTTAATCAGTTATAATGATAAATGTACAGAACACTAAAATATAATTATGAGATAACGAGGAACTAGAATAGTTTAGTGCAATTACAACTGAAACAGTCATTTAATAATAGTATATCTGTATTATTAAATATCTGTAATATTTTAAAATGGCTTTCTTTTACCTTCACTTTATTAATGTATATATATATATATATATATATATATATATATATATATATATATATATATATATTTATTTATAAAGACACTGATGTGGTGTGCAGAGGTAAACTGATATTTCCTTATCAATATATTCTCTATCATTTAAATAACATTTTTATTCATTTTAATGCTTGTGAATGACTGAACCACAAAGAATAAATGGTAAATCAGAAGGGATACTTGCGCTAATTATTATATTAATAATGTATTTAAAATTGACATATTTTCATTTTTTTTACTTTTACAATAGCTGGACATGTTTTATCCAATATCTCAACAATCAGTGACAAATATAAATATATATTGTAGTCATAATAGTAGTGATATGATAATAGTGCCTTCTAATACTTCTCCAAAAAGTTTACTTTACTTTATTTGAGAAACCCCAAACGTCATCATGTATTACTGACCTAAATGTCTTCTGTGTGCTGTGAGGAGTTAGCGATTGGGTGCACGCTGCTTTTGGACGACGCTGGATTTAGGACGCTGCTATGAATCGGAGGATACTGGTGGTAAAATATAGAGTAGAAAGGACAGTTTGAAATAAGTCTTGGGTAGACGCAATGGATGATGAATCAGACGATGACAATCAGGAAACAGAATTCCATGAAGAACGATATAATACAAGTAAAAAGGAAACAACATGGGTGATGAGTAAGAACATGAGCAAATGTGTTCAGGCGGAAATAAGGAGATGGGACAAAGGGAAAGAGATCTTAAAATCTTAGTCACGTTTGTCAAGCAGTCAGAACAATATACGCATCCTGTTAAACTATCAAAAGCAATAGAAAAAGAAATAGGATCAGTAAAAGAGGCAACATGTCTAAGTAATGGAAGAGTTTTGATTAAATGTAAAGATGAAATGCAAAGAGTAAAGATACTAAAACTAAAAACATTGGCTGGTGGTAAAATAAACTGTACTGAAGTTGGGTCAAAAAAGTGTGGGGTCATCTCAGGTGTACCTTTAAACGTAACTATGGAGGAAATTAAAGGGAACTTGAGTGGAGGAACTGGTATGGCCAAGAGACTTATGATGTGGAGGGACATTACAAATGTGAGAGCCTTTCTGTATTGATACACTTTGAGGATAAAAATTTACCAGCAAATGTGAAACTAGGCTTCATCAGCTATACGGTACGAGAATGTGTTCCTCCCGCTCTTCGTTGTTATAACTGCCAACGCATAGGACATTCGGCTGCTGTTTGCAAGGGGAAAATGCCTTGTGCAAAATGCGGTGAAGAGCATCAGTATGGGAAGTGTCGAGAAGGAACTAAGTTGAAATGCTGCAACTGTGGAGGCGAACATAGCACCGCATATGCAGGTTGTCAAAATTGAACATATGCAGAAGTAGCTCGTAAAGTAAAACAGCTGACACAAATACAGACTCATAGGGAACATGTACACAATTCTCAAGTGAATGAATCTGAGAAACAAAAGAGCATGCTTCAGAATGACTCCATCAACAACATTAGTGTGAATAAAACTGATTTTGTGGCGTTCATTTGTGCAGTGGTGAATGGCTCCGCGCAGGTAGGAAGAATTGTGGCAGAATGTGCAAACAAATTCTTGAATTGTACAGATATATCGGCTGAACAAAACCACAAGAACTTAAAAGCAAAAGAAGGAAAGATAGAGTGGAATATGATGGCAAGTTATGATGCATCCCAATGTAGTGATACTTAACATTGTCATGTCTTTCCGGTTGCTTCATTAGAAAGCCAGGAGTTTGACTGCTAAGTTTAAAAAATACATTGGAAATATGAGCAAGCTCCTGATATAATTCGTATTCAAGAAACGTGGTGATGCAAATCATTATGTTTCAAGCTGAATGGTTATGAAGTAATAAGGAAAGAGAGGAATAATAGTAGAGGGGGAGGGTGTGCAACTTTCCTAAAAGAAACTGATTTATAGCTATGTAAATAACAAAAGTGAAACAGAAAGCATATGTATAGAAGTAATGGATGAGCATGGGGTAATCAGAAGAGTAAACTCTTATAATCCATGTTTAGAATTAGCAGTAGACATATTGGAAAGCACTGTAGGTTAAAACATCAAATAAAATAGTTGTATGTGGTGACTTTAATGCACACAATAGTATTTGGGCTAGTAGGAAAACCGATAAAAATGGGGAAATAATTGAAAAATTCATGAAAGAGAAATCTTTAGTGTGTCTAAATGATGGCAAACAAACAAGAATAGATATAATGAAAAGGTTAGCGCATCATGCTTGGATCTCACAAGCGTCACTAGCTGGTAAATCTAAATGGTCAATCTCTGGAAATAATATAGGAAGCGATCGTTTTCCTATCATCGGTAAAATTCAAGGTGCATACACAAAATTGTAATAATAGTATAAGATGGGTATACACAAGTGCAGATTGGGGAAAACTCAGAGCAATATGTGAAGAAGACCTTTATAAAAATATAACACTAGAGAGAAATATTGATCATGTATATGGTAAGGTAGTAGATGGTAATTATTCTGCAGCATTACAATCTATCCCATTAGCAAATGGCACAAGAAAGAGGACAAATGTACATTGGTGGTCTGAAGAATGTTCAAGGGCAATCAAAGAAAAACAATAAGCATTTAGATTTAAAAGAATGCTCAATCCAGAAGCAGTCTTAGATTACCAAAGGAAAAAAGCTCATGTTAAAAAGATTATCAAGAGCACCTGGCAACATTTCTGTAATACAATAGGCAGGGAAACTGATATGAATACAGTTTGGCATATGATTAGAAAGATGAGTGGAATTGATAGCTCCAGAAAAATACCTGTGATGGAGGAAAATGGGAAGATCACAATTACAAATAAAGAAAAGGTCACAATGTTGCCTCAAACATTTGCTTAAGCTCAAAGCATTGAAAACCTAGATGATGTATTTTTAACAAAACGTCAACAAATTATGGAATTATATAGAGATGTATGCATGAAAACGATAGATTTTAATAGTAGTCTAGATGATGAATTTAAGTGTTTTGAGATGAAAGCAGCTATCTGTAATTCAAAGAATACAACACCAGGTAAGGATATGATAAGTTATCAAATGTTAAAAAAGTTACCAGTTAAAGCATTAGAGATATTATTAGAGGTAATTAATCGAATATGGAATGAGGGTGTTTTGCCCAAGCAATGGAAAACTGCAGTCGTGCTCCAATTAGTCAAGCCTGGGAAAGACAAAACAAAGCCTAGCAGTTACAGGCCTATAGCTCTTACATCCACGATATGTAAAGTAATGAAAAAAATGATTGTGAAGCGACTAAATCATATGAGAGAAAAAGGAAATATTAACAACCTTTCAAAGTGGGTTTAGGAAGAATAGATCCACAACTGATGCCTTGATTTTATTCGAAAATGAAATTAGATAAGCTTTTATAATGAAAGAGTATATGCTAGCAGTTTTCTTTGACATCGAGAAGGCCTATGATACATTATGGAGGGTAGGATTGCTAATTAAATTGAAGAAAATAGGTAAAGGTGGAAACTTTTATAACTGGGTGTTAGACTTCTTACTTGAACGTACCTTTCAAGTCAAAATTGAAGAAGAATTATCAGCTGCTTTTAATATTGCAAACGGTACACCACAAGGCAGTGCAATCAGCCCCATTTTATTTAATTTAATGAATAATGATGTTTTTGATGAGGTTAAAATGGTAGGAATAGGACTTGCACTTTATGCGGATGATGGAGCATTATGGAAAAGAGGACGCAATATTAAAAATGTTAAAAAGGGAAATACAGGAATCAATTAAAAACGTTGAGGAATGGTCCCTAAATGGGGCTTAAAGTTCTCAGCGTCAAAAACTAAATACATGATATTTACAAAAAACAAGAAAATTGTACACACAGATCTAAAGTTATTTGATCAGATATTGGAAAGAGCAGCTGTTTTTAAATTCCTTGGTTTATGGTTAGATGAAAAATTAATATGGAAAGTTCATATAAATAAAATTGAAACAAAATGTAAAATGGTTATAAACTGTATGCGTTCAGTTGCTAGTCACAGCTGGGGAGCTAGTCGTAGTGCATTGCAGTGCATGTATCAAGCATTGATTCGATCCTGTTTTGATTATGGCCGCATTGTCTATGAATCTGCATCCAAGACTATATTAGGAAAATTAGATACCATACAAGCTAGAGCGTTAAGATTATGTTGTGGAGCAATTAAAACGTCCCCTGTAGATGCAATTAGGGTAGAAATGGGAGAAATGCCTCTTGAATTTAGGAGGATACAATTGATGATGACATACTGGGTAAATCTCCAACAATCAGTTAGTAACCATTTTACTGGTAAAGTACTAGAAGATTCCTGGGAATACTCATATGAAGGACAGGATAGTTTTGGATGGAAGAGTAAAAAGTTGGCTAAAGAATATGGTATGGACAACATGATCTTCTGTCCCAATGTACCACTCACTGATGTCCCACTATGAAGAGCTCCTGAACCACTTGTAGATTTAAGCTTGCTAAGTAAATCTAAAGATGAATATAGTGGGAAAGAAGTAAATGCTATTTTAAATAATAAGTATTATTCAACTTTACAAATGTTTACAGATGGTTCCAAAGAACCTAGTAGTAAAAAGATAGGAATAAGTATAAATATTCCAGAGTTCAAAGTACATATTAGTTTAAAATTGTCCAATAATCTATCAGTATCCACTGCAGAGTTAACAGCTATAATTATAGCATTACAGTGGGTTGAACAAGTCAGACCAAACAAAGTAGTAATCTGTTCAGATTCATCTTCAGCTTTAGTTAGCATAACAAACTCGAAATCAGATAGAGAGGATTTAATAACAGAAGTCTATTTATCTTTATATAGACTAAAGGAAATAGGAATAATTGTCTATTTCTGCTGGGTTCCATCTCATATTGGGGTATCTAGTAATGAAGACAAATTAGCAAAGGAAGCACTAAATAAACAAGAGGTGGAGGTGAATGTACCTTAGGGGAAAAGATAGGCGAAATCTAATAAAAAACTAATAAATAAATGGCAAATTAGATGGGATAATAGAGTATAAGGACAATTTTACAAAAAAATTGTAAATTGTTATTGTAAAAAAAATATTACTTTGTTCACAAATTTACTGCTTGCCATGATTTTACCAAAGTTATCGTGAAACAACTGAGATCATTAGCTGGCATGTGAATTAACTTTGAGGATAGAAAACAAGAATATGTAGGCTAACTAAACCCTCATATGATTTTTTTTAAAACTAAGTCAGAGGATCTAGGTCTCTTGATTGGTGACTGGCAGAGCACTAAGGTTTTGCCTGTTGAATCGCATGCAGCAACAAACACAATGGTTCTGTGAAAATAAGCATGTAAAAACACCAATGATAAATGTAAAAACACTAAAGATCCTCTTACAATATCTATTGGATATTGTTCTGGGGATATAAATTTAAACATTGTAGAAGCTAACAGTCTGTAAAAAATAATAGCACACCCAAACTCCATGTTCAGTGTTTATGATAAACATATGTAGCAGTAAAAATACACAAACTTACATTTCAGTGGAATGCACGTACTGTATGGTCTTGACGGCAAACACTCCACATACTGACCTACATATAAAAAAATATATATATTAAATACTACAATATTACAGCTCAATTTATAATTCTAATTACAAGCATTATAACAATATAATTGAAGCCTACCTCATATAGCTGAATGTTAAAGGCCTACAGGCATTTTAAAGGAAAATCTCACCAAAACAATCTAATATTAATTTTAATATGTTTAAAACTGAACACATAAAATAGTTTATATCTCGACAATAAGATGCTAATGCACATTTTTTTATTTTACAATTTACTTAAATTTAATGTAATTCTAAGATTTTGAAAATTAGTTCAAACAGTCAACAAAACAAAACAGACTGATAAGCAACATCTGATTTTGGAACTTATTGTCTTCCACTGCCACCATCTCTGTCTGGAGCGTAACGTAACCATTTTTTTACTACTTCGCTAAAGTCAGTTTTGGATGCCTCTTTCCCCTGGGGAGTATTTTGTAATGGACCTGAAAGAAAAAAAGAACAAAAACTAACATTGTGTCTTTTTTTGTGTATGTTTTTTTTGTTCACATTTGTCTGTTATATTTAATCATGTCTATATTCCACCTTTTGTCCATTAGTAAGTATATGCTGTATCTATACCATATTTATTATTTTATATGTAAGGATTAATTAACTTTGGTCCGATGAATTATTCGAATATAATGAACACCCAAGGTTGTGAGCCGGCCAATAAGCGAAGTCTTGGGCGTACATTATTATTCCACTTGTGGCTACGTTTGAAGGCACTGACAAACAGCAACAGGGTTGAAAGTAAAGTCAGCAAGTCAGCAAGGTGGGACAATTTATCTCTCGAAAGGCGAATTTAGAGATCTTAGGTCTACGAATATATAATTAGACAGAACTACAATTGTCAGAGATAGTTCGTATAGAAAACCAAGAGCTAAACTGTTGCTTATGGAACATTGTCTTTTTAAGATTTGAGGCTTCAAAGCTCCTCTTCTGTCCACGTCCAGCCCAGTTAAATTGGGATGCAAGCCTGTTTGTGAAAACGTGGCTTAACATTCTTCTTACAGTGTTCTGCAAGTTGAGTCCACCCAGTAGTGATAGCTGGCAAATCTAATGAAAATGGATATCAGCATTAACATAAATGTTCATCTAAATCCACACAAAACCAGACAAAACATCAGTTAAGTTATCTAGATGGAATATTGCTACATTTGATTGATATCTGAGAGGTTGCTTGACATTTTTTTTTTTTTTTGGCATTCTCTGTTGACTTCAGTCATCAATAACTTTAGTTCACAAATTTATTAAAAGAATCTGGAGAAACAAATCATAATTTTAATGCAAATATATCAAAACAGTATTCTTAGATGCTTTATGGTGTAGTAGTGTAGATTATGATGAAGATTAAAATTAAGCATTTGATTAAGGATCAAATGGCTGTTAAATATAAAAGTTTACTAATCCCATGAGCCTATTGATTCCTCCGACCCATGCCACCCCATTAACAAAATCCTAGGAGTACTCCTGCTGTAGTGTCATACATTTTTAAATAATAGTTTAAGATATGAACATCTAGTGCAGGGGTTACCAATCTCGTTCCTAGAGGTCCGGTGTCCTGCAGGGTTTAGCTCCAACTTGCCTCAACACACCTGCCTGGGTGTTTCAAGTATACCTAGTAAGACCTTGATTAGCTTGTTCAGGTGTGTTTGATTAGAGTTGGAGTTAAAATCTGCTGGACACCGGACCTCCAGGAACAAGTTTGGTGATCCCTGATCAAGTGTGTCCTAGACCTAAAACAAGTGAAACATAATTGTAACTACATTACTAGACATACCAATCTGTTAGTCTCAGCATCATTTTGTAAAATCCTCTCAAGGGCATCGAAGTCTTCCAGTGACTGTGCTGGAAAAGTGAAGCTGAATTCTGCTTGAAGTGGAACGGGTACTGGTGCTCCCTGAAGTTGCTGTATCATTGCCTTCTGTTCTCGTTGCTCATTTTTTATTTCCATTAAAACTTTCAAAACGTTCCTCTTAAAAGGAGACAACTCTGCAAAGAAAATAATTAATCAATTAGTTAATAAATATTGTAGAGGGAGAAACTCATAAGCTAATTTCTATCATTAGTAAATAATTGAAAGGTTAAGATAAAACAAACACACACAAAAAACTAAATGCATACACACACACATATATACACATATATGTACAGTTGAAGTCAGAATTATTAGCCCCCTTTGATTTTTTTTCTCCATTTTAAATATTTCCCAAATGATGTCTAACAGAGCAAGGAAATTTTCACAGTATGTCTAATAATATTTTTTCTACTGGAAAAATTCCTATTTGTCGTATTTTGGCTAGAATAAAAGCAGTTTTACATTTTTAAACACCATTTTAAGGACAGAATTATTAGCCCCTTTAAGCAATTTTAAACAATAACTTGCCTAATTACCCTAACCTGCCTAGTTAACTTAATTAACCTAGGTAAACATTTAAATGTCACTAAGCTGTTTAGAAGTGTCTTGAAAAATATCTAGTCTAATATTATTTACTGTCATCAAGGCAAAGATAAAATAAATCAGTTATTAGAGAGGAGTTAAAACTATTGTGATTAGAAATGTGTGTGAAACAATCTTCTCTACATTAACAGAAATTAGGGGAAAAAATAAAACAGGGGGGCTAATAACTCAGGGGGGCTACTAATTCTGACTTCAACTGAACTGTGTGTATTTATATATATGTGTGTGTGTTAACTTTGAGGGGTTACAGAAAAACATACGACTGGGAACAATAAATATATAAAACAAAATAAAACAAAACAAACCGCTGCCACCAATGTAACCGAACGTTTGTACAGGGTCCGCCTTAACACTGAAACATACAAAACAACAAACGGAGGCGACTGAACTCTTCCAAACTCTCATTTATTCTGCCAGTTTACTCTCACACTTCTCAGTACCTCCAGTTCCTGTGTGCATGACCATAAAACCCAGCTACAACAAACCCCTAGGGGCAGCTTCATTTTGGACGCTCACAGTATATAGCCGGTGAGCCCCATAAATCTATTCCTGCTACTGTTTTGAGCACAGAAAAACAGAATAAAACTGTTGAAAATGAGCATTGGCATAAACAAGGTGCGAAACCAAAGGGTACTTGTGGGGTCAGATCATACGCTGCCGCATTAGCGTCTTCTACCCCAATACAGCTCGGACTCAATTACAGCTTCAGAACAAATTAGATATGGTATCAGTAATGTGGGTGAAGAATCCCCAAATGCAGTCAGACAGAGATCGCATGACTCAGCAGCTAACTCTGCATGGAACAGAGGCTCAAGGCGACCTAGACAGCGGCATTCTGCTCCGATCGCACCTGAGATCAGAACACTAGTTGTAGGAGATTCAATAGTCAGAAATTTTAGGAGCAAATCTACAATGACATACTGCTTCCCTCATGCAACGTTTTCTGATGTAAACAAAGAACTTAAGGAAATTCTGGAAAAGCACAAGACTACAAAACGGATTATCATCCATGTGGGGAAGAATGATATTTGGAAGGAACAGTCAGAACTGCTCAAGAGAGATTTCTGTGAGCTCTTGGAAACAGTTGAAAGAGTGAAAATTCAGCCGTTCATCAGTGGACCACTCCCTGCAAGAGGGACAAATATGTTTTCACAGCTTCTTAGTCTAAATGTATGGCTGCAGAAAGCATGTAACAGGAAAGGACTGAATTTTATTGACAATTTCAATCTCTTCTGGAACCAAAGACAACTGTTGACATCAGACGGCCTTCCCCTAAACAAACTTGGTGCAAAGGTGCTAAAGGAAAATATCTTTTTCTCCCTCCATCATCCATCAGCTGTGTGTGCCACTGACCTCAATCCAAATGGCACATACACTCCTAGCAAATGTCCGGATGACCACAGGACCTCAAATCAGCTCCTGAGTGGACTCGGGGCTGAAGCATCACCCAAGGACAGTGATAACGCCACGCAGCCAAAACACCCACTGTTGATAGAGACACTGTCACTGGGCCTCTGCTCAACACAGACAGACTGTGACGCATCAGAACAGCATCAAGTCTCTTCACTCAAAAATGATCCCCAGGAAACATATTTCAGCAGCCAGAATCTCCAGAGCCACAGCCTCTGACACGTTCTCATTGTCATCTTGCTCGCCTCTCTTGGGTTTCTCAAAAAAGATGGAGGAACTGGTGTATGCTGGAACTAAACTTTCACACTCCATTGCCGCAAACCCCAGTTACCAACTGATCAAAAGCGGCCTGCTCTACAACCACCTCTGAGCTTACCTGGAAGAGCCCTCTGACTTTTTCCCCACCGCCAGGGCCCAAACAACAACGTACCATCTTCAGCTGGTGAACACAACAGCTCTCCATGATGTGTCTCCGGTGCCTGCTTAGATAACAGTGCCTTATCAGATGTTTACAGAACAAGCAGGAACCCAGTGTGCCTGTAGCTTTCTCTACACATATATGTGTTGTATTACGTGAAAGAAAACCGAAGACTTTATCAGGCCGTATAGCAAATCACTCAAATCTTGTGTCTATTAAATATAAATCTGAGACTACTGTAGCAAAAACAGCTAAAACTGTTAAGTTAGCACTTTTAAACATCCGATCACTTAACAATAAGTCACTTTTAGTCAATGATCTTATCAGCTCAAATTGTCTTGATTTTATTGCTTTTAAATGAAACTTGGCTAGATGACAACTGTAGTGCAGCAGTTCTGAATGAAACAGCTCCTTTAAACTTTGACTTTTTGAGTGTTTGCAGAGCCAATAGGAGAGGTGGAGGCATCACTGCCCTGTTTAAAGATGTCTATGAGTGTAAACAAGTGTCATTTGGTTACTATTTGTTTTTGAATATCTGAGTATAGCACTAAAAGGTGCTCCACGTATCTTACTGATCATTATCTACAGACCTCCAAAATATTCTCCAACTTTTATTGATGATTTTACAGAGCTGTTATCAATAGTAACCTCTGAATTTGACTATTTTACCATTGCTGGGGATTTTAATATTCACATTGATAATCCAGAAATCAATGCTGTAAAAGAACTGATGACTGTTTTGAACACTTTTGATCTGACTCAGCATGTTCAAGGACCCACACACAATCGTGGACACACTCTTGATCTACTTATAACTAAGGGTTTACACATTTCATCGACTGTTGTTAAGGATGTTGCACTATCTGATAATTTCTGTATTTTCTTTGACATATTGATCACTCCAGCTATTAAAGACAGATCTGTCTCTGTCAGAAAGAGATGCATAAATGAGAACACTAATGAGCAGTTTATGAAGGCCATACCGCTAGCACCAAGTACATCTGCAGACTCTGTTGATTCTCTCCTTGATTTGTTTAACTCTAAAGTTAAGAATGTCATAGATGACATTGCTCCTGTTAAAGCCAAGAATATAACTAGCAGGCAAAGGGGATCTTGGACTAGGTCCCCAAGAATACAAATGATGACAAGACAGTGCAGAAAAGCTGAGCGTATGTGGAGAAAGACGAAACTTGTAGTCCATTATAATATCTATAAAGACAGTCTTCGTGCTTTTAATATGGAACTAAAAACTGCTAGGCAGACTTTCTTTTCAAGCCTTATAAACAGCAACGTAAACAATGCTCGTAAACTCTTTGCAACGATAGAGAAACTCACAACCCCCCCCAGTCGGATTCCCAGTGAGCTACTCTCTGAAAGCAAATGTAATGAGTTTGCTCATTTCTTTACTGACAAGATCAATAATATCAGAAAGGCAATCAGCTCATCCAATCAGCCAAGTTGTGTCGAAGTCAGACTAGCTCAACCACAACTTAAGAAATCAGACATTATGTCCGATTTCATGGCAATTAATGGCAAAATCTTAGAAGAGATCGTGCAAGTTATGAAAACATCAACCTGCAGTCTTGACACGCTCCCCACATCATTCTTTAAAACGGTGTTTACCTGTTTAGAAATGGATCTTCTAAAAGTGGTAAATGCTTCACTTCTCTCAGGGATTTTTCCTAACTCACTTAAAACTGCAGTTGTTAAACCCCTCTTGAGAAGAGCAACCTGGATAATACCCTATTGAGCAATTACAGGCCCATCTCAAATCTCCCTTTCATTGGCAAAATCATTGAAAAAGTTGTTTTTAACCAGGTTAACAAGTTCTTAAACTTCAAGGGGTGTTTGGACAATTTTCAATCTGGTTTCAGACCACATCACAGTACAGAGAGCGCTCTTATAAAGATAATCAATGACATCCGCCTAAATACAGATTCAGGCAAACTAACAGTGCTGGTACTGCTCGATCTCAGTGCTGCATTTGACACTGTCGATCACAGCATACTTCTGGATAGGCTGGAAAACTGGGTTGGGCTGTCTGGGACGGTCCTCAAATGGTTCAGATCTTACCTTGAAGGAAGAGGTTACTATGTCAGTATAGGTGACCATAGGTCGAGGTGGACACCTATGACATGTGGAGTCCCACAAGGCTCGATTCTGGCACCACTCCTGTTCAACCTTTATATGCTCCCTCTGAGCCAAATAATGAGAAAAAAACCAAATCTCCTACCACAGCTATGCTGATGACACTCAGATCTACCTAGCCTTACTGCCTAATGACTACAGCCCCATTGACACCCTCTGCCAATGCATTGATGAAATTAACAATTGGATGTGCCAAAACTTTCTTCAGTTAAACAAAGAGAAAACTGAAGTGATTGCGTTTGGGAACAGAGATGAGGTTCTCAAGGTGAATGGTACCTTGGCTCTAAGGGTCAAACAACAAAAAATAAGGTCAAGAATCTTGGTGTGACTCTGGAGTCAGATCTGAGTTTCAATAGTCATGTCAAGGCAGTAGTAAATCAGCATACTATCATCTCAAAAACATTGCAAGAATTAGATGCTTTGTTTCCAGTGAAGACTTAGAGAAACTTGTTCATGCTTTTATCAGCAGCAGGGTGAATTACTGTAATGGCCTCCTCACTGGCCTTCCCAAAAGACAGTCAGACAGTTGCAGCTCAACCAGAACGCTGCGGCCAGAATTCTGACCAGAACCAGGAAATCAGAGCACATCACACCTGTCCTCAGGTCTTTACACTGGCTCCCAGTTACATTCAGAATAGAGTTTAAAGTATATTACTGGTCTATAAATCACTAAATGGCCTAGGACCTCAATACATTACAGATACGCTCAATGAATACAAACCTAACAGATCACTCAGATCTTTAGGATCAAATAAACTAGAACTTCCAAGAGTTCAGTCAAAGCAAGGTGAATCAGCTTTCAGCTACTACACCCCCTCGCTGCTGGAATCAGCTTCCAGAAATGATCAGATGTGCTCCAACATTAGGCCACGTTCAAATCAAGACTGAAAACACCTCTGTTTAGCTGTGCCTTACTGAATGAGCACTGTGCTACGTCCGACAGATCGAACTACTATGTTTTTCTCTTCTTTTTAATTCTTTTATAACACATTTTATCAGCTTTTATTTATTTGTGTTTTATTTTTACCATTTCTATTATTTGTTTTTATTTCTCTTATACTTGTTTCTTTTATTCCTGTTTATGTAAAGCACTTTGAATTGCCACTGTGTATGAAATGTGCTATATAAATAAACTTGCCTTGCCTTGCCTTACTCAGCACCGACAGAAATAACGCCTTTGGGCACTCAATAGTTTACCTCTTTTTTTTTATCTTTTTAAATGTATTCATTTTTTTTTTTGGCAAATGAAGGAATTCAAAAAGCTTACAGCACCTGGTATTCCCAGGCGGTCTCCCATCTAAGTACTAACCAGGCCCAACCCTGCTTTGCTTCCGAGTTCAGATGAGATCAGGCATTGCTTTTTATTTTCTTTTTTTTCTTTTTTTTTTATTAAAAATAATTTTCAAATACAATAAAACAATACATTGAGTGACTTTTTCAAACATCAAAAATAAAATAAAAAATAATTATATATAATACTTGTATTTGTCCCACATCCAGGTAAACACCATTAGTCGTCAAATTGCCTAGAATAGCGTGCTTTTCTTTTGAAGGCCCTACCTAGTCCTGCTCCAGTAAATGTGTGAGGAGCCCTGCATGCCGAATGACGAGTTTACTCAGAAATCAATGCACATTGGCCTTGCCATGGATGGACCTTCTGCTACTTTCCTGCAAGGCCATTTTTTTAATTCATCATCTTCATGTCGGGCAGCAGCTCTATATCATCTTAAGGTTCCATGGTGTAATGGTTAGCACTCTGGGACTCTGAATCCAGTGATCCGAGTTCAAATCTCGGTGGGACCTGTTTTTATTTTGCCAGCACCGCACAAAAAAAGTTAAAATAGCATCCTGTTCCCTTGAAGGCAAAGAATGACACTAACTTTGGGTTTTCCAGCACACTGGTAAGGAAAACGGCCGGTTAGCTCAGTTGCTTAGAGCGTGGTGCTAATACGCCAAGGTCGTGGGTTCGATACCCGTACTGGCCAAATTTTTACTCTCTTATGCCTCAGATGCACTTAAGGGCTCAGCTTGGTCTCACAGACATCCCTGCAGGAAAGCTGTGTTATGGCAGCCGAAAACAGCTTAGTTTGGGAGAGCGTTAGACTGAAGTTCTAAAGGTCCCTGGTTCGATCCCGGGTTTCGGCAAAGCAATGTGTTGTTCTGTTTTGGGCACAGGGTCAGTTGAATGAAAGTCACACAAAAAGCCTAGCCGCTTCACCCTTAAGTCCACCTGCTTCCATTTGACCAAAACGCTACTTTCTCCCCAGGTGTCAAATCGCTTCTGGTGGATGATTCCTATGGCCTAATCGTCAGCACTCTGCTATATATTTAGTGCCTAGCAACCACCTTAGCAACCACCTAGCAACACCTTAGCAAACCACCTAGCAACACCTTAGCAACCGCCTAGCAACCACTAGCAACACCTTAGCAACCACCTAGCAACACCTTAGCAACCGCTAGCACCACCTAGCAACACCTTAGCAACCACTTAGTAATCCTTAGTCAACCGCCTAGCAACCACCTAGCAAACCCTTAGCAACCGCCTAGCAACACCTTAGCAACCACCTAGCAACACCTTAGCAACCGCCCTAGCAACCACCTAGCAACACTTAGCAACCACCTAGCAACACCTTAGCAACCGCCTAGCAACCACCTAGCAACACCTTAGCAACGCCCTAGCAAACACTCTTAGCAACCGCCTAGCAACACCTTAGCAACCACCTAGCAAACACCTTAGCAACCGCCTAGCAGCACCTTAGCAACCGCCTAGCAAACCACCTAGCAACACCTTAGCAACCACCTAACACCTTAGCAACCGCCTAGCAACCACCTAGCAACACCTTACCAACCGCCTAGCAACCACCTAGCAACACCTTAGCAACCGCCTAGCAACAACCTTAGCAACCACCTAGCAACCACCTAGCAACACCTTAGCAACCGCCTAGCAACACCTTAGCAACTGCCTAGCAACCACCTAGCAACCGCCTAGCAACACCCTTAGCAACCACCTAGCAACACCTTAGCAACCGCCTAGCAACCACCTTAGCAACCACCTAGCAACACCTTAGCAACCACCTAGCAACACCCTTAGCAACCACTAGCAACACCTTAGCAACCGCCTAGCAACCACCTAAAAACACCTTAGAAACCGCCTAGCAACACCTTAGCAACCGCCTAGCAACCACCTTAGCAACCACCTTAGCAACCGCCTAGCAACACCTTAGCAACACCTTAGCAACTGCCTAGCAACCACCTAGCAACACCTTAGCAACCGCCCTAGCAACCACCTAAAACACCATAGAAACCGCCCCGCAACACCCTTAGCAACTGCCTAGCAACCACCTTAGCAACCACGTTAGCAACCGCCTAGCAACACCTTAGCAACCGCCTAGCAACCACCTAGCAACACCTTAGCAACCCGCCTAACAACACCTTAGCAACCACCTAGCAACCACCTAGCAACCACCTAGCAACACCTTAGCAACCGCCTAGCAACACCTTAGCAACCACCTAGCAACACCTTAGCAACCACCTAGCAACACCTTAGCAACCCGCCTAGCAACACCTTAGCAACCGCCTAGCAACACCTTAGCAACCGCCTAGCAACCACCTAGCAACACCTTAGCAACCGCCTTAGGCAACACCTTAGCAACTGCCTAGCAACCCACCTAGCAAAACCTTAGCAACCGCCTAGCAACACCTTAGCAACCACCTAGCAACCCTTAGCAACCGCCTAGCAACCACCTTAGCAACCACCTAGCAACACCTTAGCAACCACCTAGCAACACCTTAGCAACCACCTAGCAACACCTAGCAACCCGCCTAGCAACCACCTAAAAACACCTTAGAAACCGCCTAGCAACACCTTAGCAACCGCCTAGCAACACTTAGCAACCACCTTAGCAACCGCCTAGCAACACTCTTAGCAACCGCCCTAGCAACCACCTAAAAACACCTTAGAAACCGCCTAGCAACACCTTAGCAACCGCCTAGCAACCACCTTAGCAACCACCTAGCAACACCTTAGCAACCACCTAGTAATACCTTAGCAACTGCCTAGCAACACCCTTAGCAACCACCTAGCAACAACCTTAGCAACCACCTAGCAACACCTTAGCAACCGCCTAGCAACACCTTAGCAACCGCCTAGCAACACCTTAGCAAACGCCTAGCAACCACCTAGCAACACCTTAGCAACCGCCTAGCAACACCTTAGCAACTGCCTAGCAACCCACCTAGCAACACCCTAGCAACAGCCTAGCAACACCTTAGCAACCACCTAGCAACACCTTAGCAACCGCCCTAGCAACCACCTTAGCAACCACCTAGCAACACCTTAGCAACCACCTAGCAACACCTTAGCAACCACCTAGCAACACCTTAGCAACCGCCTAGCACCACCTAAAAAACACCTTAGAAACCGCCCTAGCAACACCTTAGCAACCGCCCTAGCAACCACCTTAGCAACCACCTAGCAACCGCCTAGCAACACCTTAGCAACTGCCTAGCACCACCTAAAACACCTTAGAAACCGCCTAGCAACACCTTAGCAACCGCCTAGCAACCACCTTAGCAACCACCTAGCAACACCTTAGCAACCACATAGTAATACCTTAGCAACTGCCCTAGCAACCACCTAGCAACACCCCTAGCAACCGCCTAGCAACCACCTAGCAACACCTTAGCAAACCGCCTAGCAACCACCTAGCAACACCTTAGCAACCGCCTAGCAACCACCTAGCAACACCCTTAGCAACCACCTAGTAATACCTTAGCAACTGCCTAGCAACCACCTAGCAACACCTTAGCAACCGCCTAGCAACCACGTAGCAACACCTTAGCAACCACCTAGCAACACCTTAGCAACCACCTAGCAACACCTTAGCAACCGCCTAGCAACCACCTAGCAACACCTTAGCAACCACCTAGTAAACCTTAGCAACTGCCTAGCAACCGCCTAGCAACACCTTAGCAACCGCCTAGCAACCACCTAGCAACAACCTTAGCAACCACCTAGCAACACCTTAGCAACCACCTAGCAACACCTTAGCAACCGCCTAGCAACCCGTAGCAACACCTTAGCAACCGCCTAGCAACCACCTAGCAACACCTAGCAGCCACCTAGCAACACCTTCTAGCAACCGTCTAGTAATACCTTCGCAACTGCCTAGCAACCACCTAGACACACCTTAGCAACCGCCTCTAGCACCACCTAGCAACACCTTAGCAACCACCTAGGAACACCTTAGCAACCACCTAGCAACACCTTAGCAACCACCTACCAACCCCCTAGCAACACCTTAGCAACCGCCTAGCAAAACACCTAAAAACACCCTTAGAAACCGCCTAGCAACACCCTTAGCAACCGCCTAGCACCACCTTAGCAACCACCTTAGGCAACCCGCCTAGCAACCACCTAAAACACCTTAGAAACCGCCTAGCAACACCTTAGCAATACCGCCTAGCAACCACCTTAGCAACCACCTAGCAACACCTTAGCAACCACCTAGTAATACCTCAGCAACTGCCTAGCAACCACCTAGCAACACCTTAGCAACCGCCTAGCAACCACCTAGCAACACCTTAGCAACCGCCTAGCAACCACCTAGCAACACCTTAGCAACCACCTAGCAACACCTTAGCAACCGCCTAGCAACCACCTAGCAACACCTTAGCAACCACCTAGTAATACCTTAGCAACCACCTAGCAACACCTTAGCAACCCCCTAGCAACCACGTAGCAACACCTTAGCAAGCTCGCCTAGCAACCACCTAGCAACACCTTAGCAACCACCTAGCAACACCTTATGCAACCGCCTAGCAACCACCTAGCAACACCTTAGCAACCACCTACACTGTTAAAAAGTAAAGGTGCTTCAAGTACTCTGTTGAGTACTCAAGGACTTCACCATGTATTTTACGTGCCTCAAAGCTCTTTCTCTCAAAAAGGGGTTTCCTTGAGGAACACTGACAGTCTTGCAGTGCTTGCAGGACCCTTTTGCAGTACCTGGGATCCTACAAGCACTTTTTTGTCAATTACTGAGGGTCTGGAGTCACTGTTTCCTTACACTAAGACCTCGAAAGCACTTTGAAAGTTATTGGAGGAACTCAATTTCAAAAAGAGTTACTGAAAGATCTATGAACTTATATAATGGTTCCTGGTATATCTCTCCTCTAAAAGCTAGCACTTAAAGGAACCAAAATATTTTTTTTTGTTATAATTAAATAGACAATTGTGGAGACCAGAAAATGAGATGGATGTTCATTTACTTAATATTTACTTAGTTATTTGTGCTTTTAGAATGATATGAAATTTGGTGTTTGTTTTTCTTTTTTTTGTGGTGGCACTCACTGTGAACACAAGAATATCAATGATTAGAGTCTAAATGTTAACTTGATTGCAGTTAGGAGGCTTGACTGGGAAATGTGAAAAAAATTAGAAAATGTAAAATAATTTTGGATGGATAAATACAAATGAGCCACAACAAAGGGAAAAAAAAGAGACAAAACATGCACAGGCTCGTACAATATGAAATGATAATTATTATAGGGGACTAATTCCATTTTCTGTCACTTAACCTCATTAGACCTTGAATTTTGACATTTAAAACAATAATCATAACAACAACAACTGCTGCAATAATAATATTAACAATAATAATAATATTAAGCTATTATTTATTATTATTATTATTATTGTTGTTGTTGTTGTTGTTGTTGTTGTTATTCTTGTAAAAATAGAACTATATAACACAGTTCTTCAAAAATCCACTCATGAAAAATATTACTAAACTTTAGTATATAGGCTATGGGCTCTGGTTTATTAATAAAAGTATTCCTCCAGTTTGTTGTTTGATAAACCAACAAAGATAACTCTTCTACTGAATGCAGTATTTTGTACATTTTAATTTTTCTGAATTAAATGTTTTTTTTCATCTGTTTCTTGGATTATGGAATGGAATTAATTGTGTTGCCAAAAAAAAAAATACTAATTTAACTGGAACTAACAAAATAATATAAACATGACGCAGACGCCGCATCATCGTGTACGTGCATCGTGCACGCGCAGGTGCAGGTGCAGGTAGCAGGAGCGTTTTCAAATAGCGCTTTGTAACGGCTCCTTTCCTCCATTTCGTGACTGCTTGTCATCTCTAACACACAGAGGTGAGTAAGTTGGCAAAATAAATATACAAATTAGGTACGATTTTGCACATAAATATCTACACTTACACGCATCATTTATGTCGTGTAACCTGTTTTAGGAACGTCTCGTGAAGCGATTGCTGTTGTATAAGATTGTGTGAAAATTATTATTTTGCGATACTAACCATCAGCTGGATCTACATAATCACTCAAATTACACGTCTACCTCACACAAAGTATAAACAATGTTGTGATGTAAAATATTGATTTTATGTCGAAATATTTTATTGTCGTTGAACACGAAGCTTCCATGAAAGCCATTGCAAGCGACCGTTACTTTCCCAAATTAAACAGATAACGTTATACATTCGTACTGCTTATTAGACGGCTTTTTTTTTCCACAAATATATTTATTTATTTATTGTCTTCCCTTATATCTACAGTGTGTAGCAAATGTCTTGAGAAGGGTCGCTTATATTATTTTCTAGCCGCGATGCTATCTAATATTCTTTCCTTATATTGTTTGTGAGTAATATACGCATTTGTTATTATTTGCGTTTCTTCAACAGTTACCTGTTTGTGACAAATTGTGTCTAAGTTATGTACTTCAATACATTTTTTATTCATTCACACAATAATGTACCTAAAGCCTGCTTTTTTCCTTCTCAGAACATCCACATAAACCCCTGAAATTGTTCAGTATTCTCTCAGACTGCCGTTTTGAGTCACCTCAATGTAAGTATTTTTTAAGTAACTAACTGAATTGGAAATAAATGTAAAATATCTTCATTAACAAACAATATTATTTGATAATCATTATCCAGCTGGGTAACACTGAACTAATGACATTAAACTTTTACCTTTTAAGTGTCTACAAATCACTCACTTATTTTCTCATTTGCTTGTTTCTGATGTATCCATATATGTGTGAAATCATTGTGACAGATATAGACTAGAATTTAAGTTTGCTGTATCAATCCAGGTAGCAGAGGCCAGATTGAAACGGTCCGATGCACTTCACTTGCAATGCAGATCATCATTTCTGGACAGCTTTCTACTTACTGCTGTGGGACATGAAAGGTTCAAGTAGGACTTTTTGCTCTAAATGAATGGCTATTAACATGGTGTGAAGAACAAAATCTGCTCTTTATTAACAATTGGAATCTTTTCTAGGATCGTCCTAGGCTTTCCCATGCTGATGGGCTGCACCACAGCAGTACTGGAGCTGAATTCCTGTTGGACAACATCTTCAGGATGCTTTGACTAGTAAGTGAAAAACCACATTTAGCCATGTAGACTTTTGCTCATCCCCCACTTTAATCACAGTAATGCATATCTGGCTAACTTCATAGAAACTGTCTGTTCCTCGTATTATTAGATCAGAATTTAATTTACTATGTGTTCTCTAAACAAATCCATTAAAATCAAACCAGAAAAATGGCAAATAAGTGAAAATACTTTCTTTTTTTTTTTAAGTTCGGTGTTCTTCAAACGTCAGGCCACTTGCACCTAACGCACGTATTGTAAATGAACAAACAACAATCTTAATGCACTAATAATCCTAATCTTAATGTCTTACTGAAACCTGGCTTAACAAAATGAACTACAGTATGTTAGTTTAAAACGAAGCCACGTTGAACTTGAATTTTAAATTATATTTATTATTAGATAAAGCAACATAATGCTTGGGTAATACATTTAAAATTAATAATTGTTAATTAAATAATATTTATAAAGTGTCCACCAAATTATACTTTTTTTTACAAAGTAGTGATTTAATAATACCACCTCACAAATAAACATGGTTTAAAGTAAATTAAAATTTTGTCATTATTTACCCACCCCTAATATGTTCCAAACCTGTTTGGTTTTCTCTCTTTAGTTGAGCGCAAAACATTATATTTTGATTTAAAGCTGAACATTTTTAACCATTAAAAATAAATTATAACCAGTATAACAAAGGTATGGATTGTGGTTATAGGTTTTCTGTTTTTCAGTTCAACAGATGAAAAGACTTAAACAGGATTGAAACATGTGAAGGTTGAGTAAATGCATGACAGAATTAACTTTTTTGGGTGAACTGTCCCTTTAAAGTGGAAGTGAAAGCACTCAGTCAAGTTTACATTCATTTGTAAATTGATTTCCCGTTTAGTGAAAATATAATAAACAAACTCTATTATTGTAACCATTATTGAAGAAGAAAGAGCATGTTCTACAATAGTTTATATTTTTAGAGCTAGGGTGCAGCTATTTTGGAATATCACTGTCTGACGTCACAAGGTTGGTTCCGTTCCCTCAGCTGAACAGATACAGTGGAAGTAATGGACTGAAACTGGGGACAGGAAAGCCTAATTTAACACAATGCGTGAAGTTTGGATGTGCATCACAGAGCTAGTGCAAATACAAGCATTACATTTACAGTTAAAGTCAGAATTATTAGCCTCACTTTGAATTTTTTTTTTTTCTTTTTTAAATATTTCCCAAATGATGTTTAGCAGAGGAAGGAAATTTTCCACAGTATGTCTGATAATATTTTTTCGTCTGGAGGAAAGTCTCTATTTGTTTTATTTCAGCTAGAATAAAGCTGTTTTTAATTTTTTAAAAGCCATTTTAAGGTAAATATTAGCCCTTTAAGTTATATTTTTTGATAGTCTACAGAACAACCATCGTTATACAATAACTTGCCTAATTACCCTAACCTGCCAATTAACCTGGTTGAGCCTTTATAATGTCACTTTAAGCTGAATACTAGTGTTATGAAAAATATCTAGTAAAATATTATTACTCATCATGGCAAAGATAAAATAAAACAGTTATTAGAAATGCGTTATTAAAACTACTATGTTTAGAAATGTGTTAAAATATTTGGAAATTAGGGAAAAAAATAAACAAGGGTGCTAATACTTCAATGGGGCTAATAATTCTGACTTGAACTGTATGTCTGAAACATAAAAATACATTTATACATTTTTAAATTTGTCTTTTTATTACCGATCGTTTGATGTGCTTTGGTCCACTCTCTGTATTACGATGCCCTGACTGCCCTCAATGTTTTTAACAAGATCTGGTACTGACGTAATGAAGGCGGGTACTTTCACTTTTCACTATATAGCCCCTCACTTCTGTTCATGTTCAAACAGAAGTCGTTTGTAATCGTTGCATTAGTCTGAATGTAAATCACCGTGCCAGGCAGCGCTGCACCAGTGTGTGAGAGTAGACCAAAGTACATCAAATGAACAGTATTTAAAAAAAAAAAAAAGAAAAATAGTAGACATATAAAAAAAGTTTAGATTTTAGTCTGTTTAGATTTTAGTCTGTAGTAAGGAAGTCTGTTCCTTGTATTTGTACCAGCTCTGCGATGCATGTCCACAACTTCACACATTGTGTTAAATTAGGCTTTTCAGTCTCCATGTTCAGTCCATTACTTCCACGATATCAGTTCAGTTGAGGGAACGGAACCATCCCCGTGACGTCAGACACAGCGACATTCCAAAATAGCTGCACCCTAACTCTAAAACTACAGTAAAACAAGGCATTTTCTTCTAAATAGTTACATTAATCGAGTTTGTAATATATATTTCATTAATGTAGAAAACAATTTGCAAAATAATGTAAACTTGACAGACTGCTTTACTTTCATTTATATATTTTAAAAAACAAGACCAACTTTATATTAAGGCACCTTAACCACAGTACTTAAAGTTAAATTAATAATATGGTACAATGCACTTAAGTACTGTATATACATGTTTTTACATTGTATTATTGTAAAAACTTATTGTTGAGCCCTGTAATATTAATTTCTGTATTTCAAAGGCCACTTAAATTTAGTCCAAAAAATATTTGACCTTCATGCATAATTGATTTAAATTTTTAACTCATATAATTTTCTCTTTATTTAATGTGTTTTTAATCAACTAATGGTTAATTTAAAAAAAAAGCTTAACTACAACCTGAATAAAATAACAATATTGCAAATGCAGTACACTCAAAATTATAGTGCATTATCTGTGTGAATGAGTGGGAAAATATGTGGGGTGCACTAATGAGGGAGTGGTTTCAGACAGCTTTTGTGTTGTCTTATTTCTGCTTGTGCTCACATATTTGAGAGGTTTACATTCTATGGATTTTGCCTTTATTGATGTATATGGGCAATCTGCAAACGGTGAAAAAAATCCTTTTATATAAATTGAGACAATTCCTACTTTTATTGATGTTTCCTTTTGTTATTCAGAAATGGTCTGCATATCTTTTGTGAATATGTCTTGATAAGTAAAAAAAAAGGCATCTGGGATATTGTGAATTGCCTTTGTTTTCCACAACTTCTCAGGTTAACTACTTTTTAGTTTTCTTTTATAGTGACACCTCCAATGTGAAGCAGTGGACAGCTAAAGATGTTGCTGGCTGGTATTGCTAGACATTATTTAAATTTGATTGTTTGCATTCAAATGTATATTACATTATTAATCATATTATGTGAATGTAATTGTGATGTTTATTGATTAATAAAAGTGATTATTTATGAAAAATGTGATTGTATTTTTAAAAAATCTATAAACATGTATAGATAGATAGATGTCTATTGAATTTGTGATTAAACATGTTTGCACAAACCATGAATTAAGAGAGATAGGAAAAACAAGCATTAAAAAAATAAAATGGTGCTTCAAAGCACCCAAGGTGGTTCCTGGTCATTCTTAATAAGAGGGTTCCTCAGAGAACTGCTCCTTTTGAAATGGTGCCTAGAGGTTCTTTAGAGGGTTCTGCCGGTGTGGCCAATGTGAAGAACCCCAAAAAGTGCCTCCATGAACCTTTCATTTTACAGTGTTAATAAGAGGGTTCCTCCAGGAACCTTGAAGTTCCTCAAAGAACTGCCCTTTTTTGAAATGGGCCTAGAGGTTCTTTAGAGGGTTCCGCCGGTGTGGCAATGTGAAAACCCCCAAAAAGTGCCTCCAGGAACCTTTAATTTTTACAGTGTAGGCACTAGACAACAAACTTCTGTTAATCCTGATGTCATCTTGTAACGCCAGACAGCACGTGGCCCAGGATCATTGCCCGGCACACGTGTTAGCAGTTTGCAAGGCAGCAAAAGCCTTGGTTCGTCCCTGGGTGGGCTCGAACCATACCAATCTTTCGGTTAACAGCCGAACGCGCTAACCGATTGCGCCACAGAGACTCAGACACAAAAACAACTGTAGTAGAAACGCTGAACTTTGTCTCACTTGGTCTGCTAGATGAAGCCAAATGAAGCTGCCGAAAAGAGAGAGAGAAGGTAACAGTAACAGTAACACCCAACGTGGGGCTCAAACCGACGTCACTGAGATTAAGTGTCTCATGCTCTCCCACCTGAGCTAGCCGGGCTTGTGAGACACTCATTCTAGCACTGTTTTGATCAATACCTTCACTACCTGTGTAAAGATTGATGCTGATTTTAAGTCACTGGAACAAGTAACTGGCCAACCTAGGCACTAGACAACAAACTTCTGTTAAATCCTGATGTCATCTTGTAACGCCAGACAGCACGTGGCCCAGGATCAGTGCCCGGCACACGTGTTAGCAGTTGCAAGGCAGCAAAAGCCTTGGTGCGTCCCTGGGTGGGCTCAAAGCAACAACCTTTCAGTTAACAGCTGAACTCGCTAACCGATTGCGCCACAGAGACTTAGAGGGCATTGCAACTGTAGTAGAAATGCTGAACTTGTCTCACTAGGTATGCTCGAAGAATCCAAATTAAGCTGCCGAAAAGAGAGAGATAGAAAGTAACAGATACGCCCAACGTGGGGCTCGAACCCACGACCCCTGAGATTAAGAGTCTCATGCTCTACCGACTGAGCTAGCCGGGCTTCGATACAGTAATTCTAAGTAAACTGGCATAAGTACTTGGCCGATCCAGGCACTAGACAACAAACTTCTGCTAAATCCTGATGTCATCTTGTAACGCCAGACAGCACGTGGCCTAGGATCATTGCCCGGTGCACGTGTTTAGCAGTTGCAAGGCAGCAAAAGCCTTCGTTCATCCCTAGATGGGCTCAAAGCAACAACCTTTTCGGTTAACCAGCCGAACGCGCTAACCGATTGTGACACAGAGACTCAGACTAACCATACCAACTGTGGTAGAAAATGCTAACTTTGTCTCACTTGTTCTGCTGGATGAACCCAAATGAAAGCTGCCAAAAAGAGAGAGAGAAAGGTACAGAAACACCCAACATGGGGCTCAAACCCACGTCACTGCGATTAAGTGTCTCATGCTCTCCCACCTGAGCTAGTCGGGCTTGTGAGGTACTCATTTCTAGTCACTGTTTTGATCAATACCTTCCCTACCTGTGTAAAGTTTGATGCTGATTTTAAATCAACTGGAATAAGTAACTTGGCCAATAGAGGCACTGGACAACAAACTTCCGCTTAATCTTGATGTCATCTTGTACCGCCAGACAGGGCTTGTGAGATGCTCATTCAAGAGAAAGTCACTGTTTTGATCAATACCTTCCTACCTGTGAAAGTGGTAATGGTGTTTTTTAAGTCAACTGGAACAAGTAACTTGGCCAACCTAGGCACTAGACAACAAACTTCTGTTAAAATCCTGATGTCATATTGTAACGCCAGACAGCACGTGGCCCAGGATCATGCCTGGCACACATGTTAGCAGTTGCAAGGCAGCAAAAGCCTTGGTTCGTCCCTGGGTTGGGCCTCGAACCACCAACCTTTCCGGTTAACAGCCGAACGCGACTAACCGATTGTGCCACAGAGACTCAGACACCAAACCAACTGTAGTAGAAACACTGAACTTTGTCTCACTTGGTCTGCTAGATGAAGCCAAATAAAAGCTGCCGAAAGAGAGAGAGAAAGGTAACAGAAACACCCAACGTGGGGCTCAAACCCACGTCACTGAGATTAAGTGTCTCATGCCTTCCACCTGAGCTAGCCGGGCTTGTGAGACGCTCATTCTAGGCACTGTTTTTGATCAATACCTTCACTACTGTGCAAAGTTTGATGCTGATTTTAAGTCAACTGGAACAAGTACCTTGGCCGACCTAGGCACTGGACAACAACTTCTGCTAAATCCTGATGTCATCTTGTTACGCCAGACACCACGTGGCCCAGGATCATTGCCTGGCACACGTGTTAGCAGTTGCAAGGCAGCAAAAGCCTTGGTTCGTCCCTGGGTGGGCTCAAAGCAACAACCTTTCAGTTACACAGCTGAACTCGCTAACCGATTGCGCCAGAGAGACTTAGAGAGCATTGCAACTGTAGTAGAAACGCTGAACTTTGTCTCAATAGGTATGCTCGAAGATCCAAATGAAAGCTGCCCTAAAAAGAGAGAGAGAGGAAAGTAACAAGAAACACCCAACGTGGGGCTCGAACTCACGACCCTGAGAGTAAATAGTCTCATGCTCTACCGACTGAGCTAGGCCGGCTTCTGATACATTCATTCTAAGTAAACTGGCATAAGTAACCTTGGCCGATCCAGGCACTAGACAACAAACTTCTGCTAAATCCTGATGTTCATCTTGTAACGCCAGACAGCACGTGGCCCAGGATCATTGCCCGGCACACGTGTTAGCAGTTGCAAGGCAAGCAAAAGCCTTGGTTCGTCCCTGGGTGGGCTCGAACCACCAACCTTTTCGGTTAACAGCCGAACGCGCTAACCGATGCGCCACAGAGACTCAGACACCAAATCAACTGTTAGTATAAACACTGAATTTTGTCTCACTTGGTCTGCTAGATGAAGCCAAAATGAAAGCTGCCGAAAAGAGAGAGAGAAATGGTAACAGAAACACCCAACGTGGGGCTCAAACCCACGTCACTGAGATTAAGTGTCTCATGCTCTCCCACCTGAGCTAGCCGGGGCTTGTGAGGCACTCATTTTAGGCACTGTTTTGATCAATACCTTCACTACCTGTGTAAAGTTTGATGCTGATTTTAAGTCAACTGGAACAAGTAACTGGGCCGGACCTAGGCACTAGACAACAAACTTCTGTTAAATCCTGATGTCAACCTTGTAACGCCAGACAGCACGTGGCCCAGGATCATTGCCCCGGCACACGTGTTAGCAGTTGCAAGGCAGCAAAAGCCTTTGTTCATCCCTAGATGGGCTCAAAGCAACAACCTTTCGGTTAACAGCCGAACGCGCTAACCGATTGTGACACAGAGACTCAGACTAACCATACCAACTGTGGTAGAAATTGCTGAACTTTGTCTCACTTGGTCTGCTGGATGAACCCAAATGAAAGCTGCCAAAAAGAGAGAAAGAAAGGTAACAGAATCCCCACGTGGGGCTCAAACCCCACGTCACTGGCAATTAAGTGTCTCATGCTTCTCCCACCTGAGCTAGTCGGGCTTGTGAGATACTCATTCTAGTCACTGTTTTGATCAATACCTTCACTACCTGTGAAAAGTGTAATGGTGTGTTTTAAGTCAACTGGAACAAGTAATTGGCGACCTAGGCACTAGACAACAAAACTTCTGTTAAATCCTGATGTCTCTGTAACGCCAGACAGCACGTGGCCCAGGATCATTGCCCGGCACACGTCTTAGCAGTTGCAAGGCAGGCAAAAAGCCTTGTTCGTCCCTGGGTGGGCTCGAACCCCCAACCTTTCAGTTAACAGCTGAACTTCGCTAACCGATTGCGCCACAGAGACTTAGAGAGCATTGCAACTGTAGTAGAAATGCTGAACTTTGTCTCAATAGGTATGCTCGAAGAATCCAAATTAAAGCTTGTCCGAAAAGAGAGAGGAGAGAGAAAAGTAACAGAGTACGCCAAAGCGTGGGGCTTGAACCCACGACCCTGAGATAAGAGTCTCATGCTCTACCGACTGAGCTAGCCAGGCTTCTGATACAGTCCATTCTAAGTAAACTGCATAAGTAACTTGGCCGATCCAGGCACTAGACAACAAACTTCTGCTAATCCTGATTGTCATCTTGTAACGCCAGACAGCACGTGGCATAGGATCATTGCCCCGTTGCACTTGTTAGCAGTTGCAAGGCAGCAAAAGCCTTTGTTCATCCCCTAGATGGGCTCAAAGCAACAACCTTTCGGTTAACACCGAACGCGCTAACCGATTGTGACACAGAGACTCAGACTAACCATACCACTGTGGTAGAAATGCTAAACTTTGTCTCACTTGGTCTGCTGGATGAACCCAAATGAAAGCTGCCAAAAGAGAGAGAGAAAGGTAACAGAAACACCCAACGTGGGGCTCAAACCCACGTCTCATGCTCTCCCACCTGAGCTAGTCGGGCTTGTGAGATACTCATTCTAGTCACTGTTTTGATCAATACCTTCCCTACCTGTGTAAAGTTTGATGCTGATTTTAAATCAACTGGAATAAGTAACTTGGCCAATAGAGGCACTGGACAACAAACTTCCGCTTAATCTTGATGTCATCTTGTACCGCCAGACAGGGCTTGTGAGATGCTCATTCAAGAGAAAGTCACTGTTTTGATCAATACCTTCCCTACCTGTGAAAAGTGTAATAGTGTTTTTAAGTCAACTGGAACAAGTAACTTGGCCAACCTAGGCACTAGACAACAAACTTCTGTTAAATCCTGATGTCATCTTGTAACGCCAGACAGCACGTGGCCCAGGATCATTGCCTGGCACACATGTTAGCAGTTGCAAGGCAGCAAAAGCCTTGGTTCGTCCCTGGGTGGGCTCGAACCACCAACCTTTCGGTTAACAGCCGAACGCGCTAACCGATTGTGACACAGAGACTCAGACACCAAACCAATTGTGGTAGAAATGGTGAACTTTGTCTCATTTGGTCTGCTGGATGAACCCGAATGAAAGCTGCCAAAAGAGAGAGAGAAAGGTAACAGAAACACCCAACGTGGGCTCAAACCCACGTCACTGCGATTAAGTGTCATGCTCTCCCACCTGAGCTAGTCGGGCTTGTGAGATACTCATTCTAGTCACTGTTTTGATCAATACCTTCACTACCTGTGAAAAGTGTAATGGTGTTTTTAAGTCAACTGGAACAAGTAACTTGGCCGACCTAGGCACTGGACAACAAACTTCTGCTAAATCCTGATGTCATCTTGTAACGCCAGACAGCACGTGGCCCAGGATCATTGCCTGGCACACGTGTTAGCAGTTGCAAGGCAGCAAAAGTCTTGGTTCGTCCCTGGGTGGGCTCAAACACAACCTTTCAGTTAACAGCTGAACCTCGCTAACCGATTGCGCCACAGAGAGTTAGAGAGCATTGCAACTGTAGTAGAAATGATGAACTTTGTCTCAATAGGTAGCTCGAAGAATCCAAATGAAAGCTGCCGAAAGAGAGAGAGAGGGACGAAAGTAACAGAACGCCCAACGTGGGCTCAAACCAACGACCCTGAGATTACGGAGTCTCATGCTCTACCGACTGAGCTAGCCGGGCTTTTGATACATTCATTCTAAGTAAACTGGCATAAGTAACTTGGCTGATCCAGGCACTAGACAACAAACTTCTGCTAAATCCTGATGTCATCTTGTAACGCCAGACAGCACGTGGCCCAGGATCATTGCCCGGTGCACGTGTTAGCAGTTGCAAGGCAGCAAAAGCCTTCGTTTCGTCCCTGGGTGGGGTCGAACCACCAACCTTTCAGTTAACAGCCGAAAGCGCTAACCGATTGCGCCACAGAGACTTAGACACAAAACCAACTGTGGTAGAAATGTCGGGCTTGTGAGACACTCATTCTAGTCACTGTTTTGATCAATACCTTCCCTACCTGTGTCAAGTTTGATGCTGATTTTAAATCAACTGGAATAAGTAACTTGGCCAAGTAGAGGCACTGGACAACAAACTTCTGCTTATCTTGATGTCATCGGTTTGGACCTGCCAGACAGGGCTTGAGAGATGCTCATTCAAGAGAAAGTCACTGTTTTGATCAATACCTTCCCTACCCTGTGTAAAGTGTAATGGTGTTTTTTAAGTCAACTGGAATAAAAAATTGGCCAATACAGGTATGGACAACAAACTTCTGCTAAATCCTGATGTCATCTTGTAACGCCAGACAGCACGTGGCCCAGGATCTTGCCCGGTGCACGTGTTAGCAGTTGCAAGGCACCAAAAGCCGTCGTTCGTCCCTGGATGGGCTCTAAAGCAACAACCTTTTGCTAACAGCCGAACGCGCTAACCGATTTGTGACACAGAGACTCAGACTAACCATACCAACTGTGGTAGAAGAATGCTGAACTTTGTCTCACTTGGTCTGCTGGATGACCCAAATGAAAGCTGCCAAAAAGAGAGAGAGAAAGGTAACAGAAACTCCCAACGGGGGGCTCAAACCCACGTCACTGAGATTAAGCGTCTCATTCTCTCCCACCCTGAGCTAGCCGGGCTTGTGAGACACTCATTCTAGGCACTGTTTGATCAATACCTTCACTACCTGTGTAAAGTTGATGCTGATTTTAAGGTCAACTTGGAACAGTAACTTGGCCGACCTAGGCACTAGACAACAACTTCTGCTAAATCCTGATGTCATCTTGTAACGCAAGACAGCACGTGGCCCAGGATTATTGCCCGGCGCACGTGTTAGCAGTTGCAAGGCAGCAAAAGCCTTCGTTCGTCCCTGGATGGGCTCAAAGCAACAACCTTTCGGTTAACAGCCGAACGCGCTAACCGATTGTGACACAGAGACTCAGATTAACCATACCAACTGTGGTAGAAATGCTGAACTTTGTCTCACTTGGTCTGCTGGATGAACCCAAATGAAAGCTGCCAAAAGAGAAAGAGAAAGGTAACAGAAACACCCAACGTGGGGCTCAAACCCACGTCACTGAGATTAAGTGTCTCATGCTCTCCCACCTGAGCTAGCCGGGCTTGTGAGACACTCATTCTAGGCACTGTTTTGATCAATACCTTCACTACCTGTGTAAAGTTTGATGCTGATTTTAAGTCAACTGGAACAAGTACCTTGGCCGACCTAGGCACTGGACAACAAAGTTCTCCTAAATCCTGATGTCATCTTGTAACGCCAGACAGCACGTGGCCCAGGATCATTGCCTGGCGCACGTGTTAGCAGTTGCAAGGCAGCAAAAGTCTTGGTTCGTCCCTGGGTGGGCTGGAACCACCAACCTTTCGGTTAACAGCCGAACGCGCTAACCGATTGCGCCACAGAGACCCAGACACCAAACCAACTGTAGTAGAAACGCTGAACTTTGTCTCACTTGGTCTGCTAGATGAACCCAAATTAAAGCTGCCAAAAAGAGAGAGAGAAAGGTAACAGAAACACCCAAGATGGGGCTCAAACCCACGTCACTGAGATTAAGTGTCTCATGCTCTCCCACCTGAGCTAGTCGGGTTTTTGAGACACTCATTCTAGGCACTGTTTTGATCAATACCTTCACTACCTGTGTAAAGTTTGATGCTGATTTTAAATCAACTGGAATAAGTAACTTGGCCAATAGAGGCACTGGACAACAAACTTCTGCTTAATCTTGATGTCATCTTGTAACGCCAGACAGGGCTTGTGAGATGCTCATTCAAGAGAAAGTCACTGTTTTGATCAATACCTTCCCTACCTGTGTAAAGTGTAATGGTGTTTTTAAGTCAACTGGAATAAAAAATTGGCCAATACAGGTACTGGACAACAAACTTCTGCTAAATCCTGATGTCATCTTGTAACGCCAGACAGCACGTGGCCCAGGATCATTGCCCGGTGCACGTGTTAGCAGTAGCAAGGCAGCAAAAGCCTTGGTTCGTCCCTGGGTGGGCTCAAAGCAACAACCTTTCAGTTAACAGCTGAACTCGCAAACCGATTGCGCCACAGAGACTTAGAGAGCATTGCAACTGTAGTAGAAATGCTGAACTTTGTCTCAATAGGTATGCTCGAAGAATCCAAATGAAAGCTGCCGAAAAGAGAGAGTGAGAAAAGTAACAGAAACGCCCAACGTCGGGCTCGAACCCACGACCCTGAGATTAAGAGTCTCATCCTCTACCGACTGAGCTAGCCGGGCTTCTGATACATTCATTCTAAGTAAACTGGCATAAGTAACTTGGCCAATCCAGGCACTGGACAACAAACTTCTGCTAAATCCTGATGTCATCTTGTAACGCCAGACAGCACGTGGCCCAGGATCATTGCCCGGTGCACGAGTTAGCAGTTGCAAGGCAGCAAAAGCCTTCGTTCGTCCCTGGGTGGGCTCGAACCACCAACCTTTCGGTTAACAGCCAAACGCGCTAACCGATTGCGCCACAGAGACTTAGACACCAAACCAACTGTAGTAGAAACGCTGAACTTTGTCTCACTTAGTCTGCTGGATGAAGCCAAATGAAAGCTGCCGAAAAGAGAGAGAGAAAGGTACCAGAAACACCCAATGTGAGGCTCGAACCCACATCACTGAGATTAAGTGTCTCATGCTCTCCCGACTGAGCTAACCGGGCTTGTGAGACACTCATTCTAGCCACTGTTTTTATCAACACCTTCCCTACCTGTTTAAAGTTTGATGCTTATTTTAAATCAACTGGAATAAGTAAACTTGGCCCGACCTAGGCACTGGACAACAAACCTTCTGCTAAATCCTGATGTCATCATTGTTACGTACCAGACAGCACGTGGCCCAGGATCATTGCCTGGTGCACGTGTTTAGCAGTTGCAAGGCAGCAAAAGCCTTCGATCGTCCCTGGGTGGGCTCGAATCACCAACCTTTCGGCTAACACCCGAACGCGCTAACCGATTGCACCACAGAGGCTTAGAGAGCAATCCAACTGGTAGTAGAAATGCTGAACTTTGTCCTCAATAGGTATGCTCGAAGAATGCAAATGAAAGCTGCCGAAAAGAGAGAGAGAAAGGTAACAGAAACGCCCAACATGGGGCTTGAACCACAACCCTGAGATCAAGAGTCTCATGCACTACCCAACTGAGCTAGGCGGGCTTGTGAGATGCTCCTTCGAGAGAAAGTCACTGTTTTTATCAATACCTTCCCTACCTGTGTAAGTTTGATGCTGATTTTAAATCAACTGGAATAAGTAACTTGACCAATAGAGGCACTGGACAACAAACTTCTGCTTAATCCTGATGTCATCTTGTAACGCCAGACAGGGCTTGTGAGATGCTCATTCAAGAGAAAGTCACTGTTTTGATCAATACCGTCCCTACCTGTGTAAAGTTTAATGGTGTTTTTAAGTCAACTGAATAAAAAAAATTGGCCAATACAGGCACTGGACAACAAACTTCTGTTAAATCCTGATGTCATCTTGTAACGCCAGACAGCACGTGGCCCAGGATCATTGCCGGGTGCACGTGTTAGCAGTTGCAAGGCAGCACAAGCCTTGGTTCGTCCCTGGGTGGGCTCGAACCACCAACCTTTCAGTTAACAGTCCGAACGCGCTACCGATTGCACCACAGAGACTCAGACACCAAATCACCTGTAGTTAGAAACGCTGAACTTTGTCTCACTTGGTCTGCTGGATGAACCCAAATGATAGCTGCCGAAAGAGAGAGAGAAAGGTAACACAACACCCACGTGTGGCTCAACTGTAGTGGAAAGTTGCGCTGGATCTCGAAAAACATCTTCTAGGTTTCAAAAAGAGGCTGAGGTCTTCGAAGTTCTCAAGTTGAAGCAGTTTTATTGTTACAGCAGAGATGGTCGAGTCGAGCTCTCTCCCACTCAATGTCCAAAAACCCACAGTTTATATACAGTTTCTTATCCATAGGTATCATGAGATATGATTTAACATCACCCTATTCCCGGCTCCAATAGGATCCTAGCTTTTTAATTAATGGCTGTATGTTTTTCTGTTTTACATATCTTAAAGGTCATATAGCATGTGCTTACAATCATGTGTTTGCATAGGATCATGTGGTTTCATACTTTCTAAATTATTCTCTTATGTATGCTATTTTGGCGAGGGTTGTTTTTGTCTTGTTCAACATATACATTGTCTAAATGTATTGCATACGCTCTGTCATAATGTTCTCACTTTGGCGCAATGACATTGCTGTGCTTCAATTGTAAGGCCCTCAATTATAAGGGCCCTGCATGTTGTATGTCTCTTCTGCATTACTTGAATATAGGTATTTCTATAAGTTTTAACAGTGTATTTTAATAGTAATATATATTTTAATAGTGGCAGATTATATAGTGATTACATATAAAAGTTCCACTATATATAGTGATTACATAATAAAAGTATACACTATAAATCCCCCCTCAGGGACTTTATCAAAAAAGTACCTTTCCTAAATCCCTCACTGAAGTGCAACTTAAGAATCTAACATTCGCATCAGTTTTTAACGTCTTGTGCAACCAAAAAATTGCCCATCTACATCCTTATCAATTGTCAGCATCCTTGCGCCGCACTTCAGAGGAGAAACGGAACCAAACATCTCCCTCCACTTTTGGCTTTAGAAGGAGTAAAAGATCCCACTCTCCCTAACTAAATACTTTCTTGGGGAGTTCAACACTCAATAATTATTAGTCATGTTAAAACATATGCTTTGTCAGCTTTGCTCACAGCAGTGGTTATATAACATATATACTTGATTAATCAACACACAAGAGAAAATCTCAATATTTTGCAAACATTCATAGCGCCTGTAAAGAACTATATCTGATGTTTCATCCCACGTCGCCAGAGGTACTTCTGAGTACTGTCTGGTGTTGGAGCAGACAGTGGGGTTTTAAACCTCCAGTAGATTCTGCTCTTCTTCTCCTTTGTTGCTGGATTCTGGAGTGTCCCTTGACCCATAGTCATCTTCCCTCTCTTCCTCGTGTACATCTGATATCAGCTCCGGCAGCTTTGATGAACTCCTATATACACAGAATTTTATACTAGTAAACTGGTCTTAAAATGATTACACAATCTTTCAGTTCAGTCCATTCTATTGCATTTTCCTGTATTAGGATGATGCCGTGCTTAAAACCATTCTCTTTGGGATTTAAAGCCTTATGACATAGTAAAAAGCTAAAGAATTATATTATTATTATTTTTAAGACATTAAAGATGAAAGAAATTAGGGTAGTAATTGTTCTCAAAACTCATCAAATGTTCAAATCTGGCCCAAGAACTTCATAGACATGGTCTCTGCAGTCATGCACAGTTCTATTAACTCGTACATTGACCATCTGTTTGGCAGCAAGCTTTAGCTATAAATCTGAGAAGAGGGATAACACAGAGAAAGAGAATAAAAACAAATATAGCAATTCTTTTGAATATTCAATCTTAATTATTGTCCAACGCAACTATTGTCCTAATGATCCATATATGGAGGGCAAACTAGTCACTAAAGTTCTCTTATCCTCTCCAGCATTCTCTTTTACTTCTTTCCTCAGATTTTCCAATTTTCGCAGGACTTTTAGTGAAAGATCCCACTTGTGGCAGTATTATTTGGAATATAGGAGCAGCAAAGGGTGCAGTGATTTACCAAGCCATTTTATTTGTTAGGGCCAATTATTCTCCTAATACTTTAACGTCATCATTTGTGTACTTTATAAATCTTTGTTGGTTGTAATAAATGTAGTTAATCCACTGTAAAAATTGTCATTGGCAATTATCCACACTATTATAGAGGTCAAGTCCTTCTTTGCTATATCTCTAGTTTTAAACTCATCTGGTATTACACTAGGTTGGCCAATGTGAACTTTCTGAGTCAGGTGTATATGTCTCTTAACTCGATGCTTCCAATTCTGCTGTCTTTGTATGTCATTTTGCTCTTCAACTCAATCAGTTATTATCACTTCCTGTATTAGTTTAACTCTAGTACAAATCCCTTTCCATTTCAATAGAATGTTGGGGTGTAATATTCCCCTTCCATAGATCCAGTAGTAGTCTGCTATTTGTTCATATTGTTGTATTAAGGGAAATCATCTTGGCAATTGGACATTTGTCCAGTGCAATTACCAGTGTGCTGTTAGCCGTCCTATCGCCTTTTTCTGAAACTGGCAACATTATATTCTTTATTGTAGCTGTAGCCATTTGGAAGGTTTGCATATAACATTTTCTTTTCCCCACATTTGTCAGTCAAATGGCAAATTATTGCACAATTTCCTTTTAAATTTTCTCACATTTGTCGATCCACTTGTTTGATTATAACATTCATATTCTAATTTCTTATTGCATATTTGTGGGAATCTCTCTTGTTGTTGCTTGAACTTTAATGTTCATTGTCTTTGCTTTCTTTTTTTCAACCTAATACCATTGTTCTCTAATGTAAATTTGGTGCTTCCTATAATATCAAGACATTGGGCCTGGCAAAATGGGCAGTCACAGTACAGTATACTGAATTTTGTACAATATTTTTCTTCAGACGATTGTTCTTTACCTTCATTTTGTTGTGGGATATTCACCCCTTTCCAAGAAAAATTAAGAAGTCAATTGTTGGATACTCTTGTCTGACTCCATCAGACTGGGATAATCCTTTACCTTTGGAGAAGTTACCTCTAGCTTTCATTTGCATCATCATCCAGCAGCAGCAGGAACATCCTTCCTTCTGTCGTTCACTGTTCTGTTCCTGTGAATGAATAGCTTCATACATGGCAGTTAGTTTTCTTATAAGACAAAATTCTTATTTGCCAATGTATTAGACAGGACATTAGCGTTCCATGCAGTGTTAAGTTCCTGTTTCTGTTAGTGTACATGTAAAAGCTCATTAAGCATCTGTTTACACATCAGTCTAGTTTAATAATCCAAACTTAATCAAGTTTAGCATTTTCACATATTTTTAAAAAGAGCTTTGGCCCTAATGGATCTTCTTGTAGCTTTTGACCAGTCCTTGTGATTGTGCATGATAATTTCACTCTAGCCTTTGATTTATTCTTAATTAACAGTACTTCTTTAACATTTTTATTTTTTGTTTGCTTATTCATTTACTTATTTAGCTATTTTTAGTTTACTTCAATTACACTAAATACTTATAATGCACACCCATTATTTGAAATTATTTCTGATGTTATTCCAGATGTAGAAATCATAGTTTTTCTTATTAGAAATATAATTAATCACCACAACCTGTTTTTAATCCTAACCTGTTAAGTAGTACAAACATGTATTTCTTGCCTTGTACTCATTTTAGTATAACCTCAAAACCCTCATTACTAAATGCTTGAATGTCACTTAAGGTACTGGTTGCTGTCCCTTTCCTCACATTATATTTAGCACGATGTAACATAGGCAAAACTCACTAATCACTGCATTTAATAAGGAGACCAATCTCCTTGCTGTTTAATTTTTCCTAATACTTTACCCTTGATCAAAATCATGTGCATCTGCAATAAGTATACTGTACTTAGAGATGCTGTTGGTGCAATTATTCCTTTATGTATAGGCCTATAGACTGTCTTTTCCGCCCTTTCATGCTAGAATGTTCACAGAGATCTGTTTGTTGTTTAATTTTCACAATGTTCTTTAATTGAGATTGTAGCTCTATAGCACTATAGGTGACTTGCTACCTCACATCCTGTCACTTATTTACTTCAAATCTGTTACAGTGTTTTCTCAATGACAGACTAATTTATATTTCATCATCTCAAATGACTTTATTGCATCTGTGTTTCCTGTTAATTCAGAACTGTATTTTTGCAGTTTTTCCTGGTTTATTAATTCTCTCCAGTGCTGTTCTTTGTAAAATTCTCTGTTCCATCAATGCTAAAATCAGTCATCCCTAAAACCTCATGTTTTCTTGCATTTTAACTGAGCTAAGTCTATATGGAGATAATTAAATCAACCACATGTTGTAACAAACTACTAGTCCTCATCAGATCTTCAGGCACTTTGTTGTATGTATAATTTTCACCAGCAATGTAAATACTAAGTGGTACCTACCATCCTCTGCTAATTACCTAAAATAAGCTGAACAGATATGAATTACTTAACAATATTTGACATCAGGAGGATTATTTGTTCATAAAATGTAGGAACCTCAGCTGGAAGATTTTCTCTCATTGATTGTTCTTATAGCATCTGCTTTTTACCGGCTTTAATGCAGCATAATTAAAATATTTTAATTAAAATTAAAATCAGATCTTATTAGTTTACATACACAGTCATACCTGACTTGAAATATATTTAAATCGAAAATATCCAATGATTTATTTCATATTATAATCACTAGGTGTTAATAATCCTACTCTCAATAAAACTCCAATATTGTTTTTATAATCATTTCAGCATTTTTCTTATTTTCTCTGCAGATGTGCATCTGATTTAATTTTAACCCTCACTGTACTGGTTAATTTTCTAATTATAAATTCAAGTCCTGCAATGATAATAATTCTTTAAGTATTTAACACTGCACTTGTTTAATATCATTTAACTTCTGAGCTATTTGTTCATTCAGATGTTGTATTCAATATTGTTTCTCTTTCTCTTGATATTTACTTCTTAAGGCCAGTCTATCATACTGATTGGGTTCACAGTTTTGTGTATTTTTTGTAAAATCACTGAATCTATCTGGTCTGTTTTGCTCTTTTTTTCCTCATTATTCCTCAAATTTACTTCCCAATTTTTCAGTTATATGGCTATATATGCGAAACAAACTCTATTATATTAACCCCCTTTTTCCCCCAAATCATAACTTATTACACATAGAGCTTCTCACTGTTGACTTATTCTAATGTGCTGTTCTTTTTTTTCTTTAATTTCTTCCTAGTATTAATTTTCTAAGCCTAAATCTCTTCAGGATCATACATCTGCATAGACAAATTCTGCTTTTTACTAGCCCTGCTTCAGAAATGTTTAACTCAATCTATTTTCCCCATTACCAATTGTCTTACTTACATCTTCTGTTATAATTAATAGATATTATCTTTTATTTTGTAATTCTATTTAATTCAAATTGCTTTTAACTAAATGTGAAGTCCTAATTCATATACCTTCCTTCCTGACTAATTTGACAGGAGTCTAATTTGATTCAAGAAAGGGTCCACTTTTGTTTTAATCTGCAATGTACTTGATTTGCATCATAGTTCTACTGGGCTTTTGAGATTGAGTTTGCTTGGCCACAGCCAATCTCTCTCCCTCGCACCCGAGGCAACTGTTCCATAGATGGTGCAGTCTTTGCATTGTTGTATTCAGGAATCCCCACATTTCCTGCATTTTGAAGGAGTTAAAGTGTAGCGCATTCCTCCTTCCTCTTGGTGATGGCTTCTTTCACCCAGCTGATGTTGCTGGAAAGCTTAGCTTTTTTGATCAGTTTATCAGTCTCTTGTTTCTCCTTCTTTAAGTGTCTCTTGAACATATGTGGATGGGTCAAGTCTCAGTAGTTCTCTGCATGCAGTGCCTGGCTCACTGCTTTAGTTCCTGTAATCAGTCCACAGTCAACAATTTGCTCCTTGTGTTTTCTCCAAACACCTTATTCTATTTCCCAGTGCCTTCAGGAATGTCCGGCAGGCGAAAAGACAAGGACCCTTCAAAGTCCATCTCCGTGCCCCTCAATTTAATATATACATTTGCTTAGTTATTATCTAACCATTTTTCTACTTTCCCATGTTTCCTTTATCAAATAAAGACTCCTCTCATCTCTGTTCTTCTCTTTGCTTTCCAACAGCTGATTTTTTAAATATTTATTACTAAATCATTTGTATTTTGTATTAATTTCCTATTTTGTTAGTTTTCTTCTAATTCCATTTCTTTAGCTTCAGCTTGTGCTTAACTTATTTATTTTTCTCCTAATTTATTCTAGTGTTTTCTCACTAGTTGGTCTTTCTTTACATTGTTTTAATTTCTATAGCATTTTCTATACCTGTTTCAAGTTTACAGTACACATTTACTCACTCTTTTTTCACACTCATCATTTTACTTTTTACCTTTCGTCTTATTCTTTTCATTTATAATTATTATTTTTCAGAGTTTGTATTTACTCACACACTGCTTACATCAAATGTTCCTCCTCTTTGCCATTATTTTTCTTTTCTGTTCTCTCTTGTTGAGTATTAATTATAAATTATTTATATCTTAAACATACTTTCTAAATTCTAAGTATTATTCCTCTCTGTTCCCAAATGTTTAACTTATTACTTTATTCTTTTATATAACACATTTTTTATTTTCCAATTGTATTTACTTTACCATATCCTATACTCTTTACACCTCATTAATATTAATCAGATACTATTATTCACTAAATTAAATTCTAAGAATTTATATTATGATCTCTTTGTATGCACAAATGTCAACCTATGTTATATACTTCTCCTTAATTTAATATATTTCTCTTTATATCTTTCTATCTGAACTGAATTCATTTATTTCCTAAATATTATAATCTCTTCCCTAAACTGCATCAGTCTCTTCTCTATTTTCTCTATTACACAATATTTCACAGTCCATCTTTATATTATAATCTACAATGATGATTCTTTTATCTCACTCTTTATCACAAACACTGAACACAAACACTTAACCACACTCTCACATTCTAGTCACTCAAATTTAGAGGACTCATTCACTCAATATATGTCCCTTATCTACAGGGCTCATTCAGTCATCATTCCTCTCAGTGTACCACAGAGTGTCCATCCCTGCCATGCTTCCACTTAAGGGGACTGTGCAGAAGGGGGCTCTGCCTGTCCACCAATATGGAATTTTACACAACCATTCACACAGACACAGACACACACAACACTAAAGCAATAACCATAGGAATTTCCTTGCACACGTCATTATAATCCAGTCTGCTTTTAATCTCTTAACTGTCACCACACATTCAGAACTCACTCTTGAAATCTAAATCTGTTCTATGTATATCCTATATTGTTAAAAAACTTCCCAAATCTGAGTAACAGTTACTAGTTAACGTCTGTCGCTATCAAGGCCTCTTAACGAGCAAACACAGATCATTTGCATGCAACTATTCTTTTTTTAATCTGGAATCCAAACATCCCTCTATTACTTTATTTCTTTATTTCTTTTGGAGGAACAGTTAAAATGTCTTATCATCACAAGCAGGTCCTGAGAGACAAAACAAACTTTTTTACATGCAAAACTGCTTTTCTTAATTGTTGTGGCCACTTTGCTTGCTTTGTCCCTCCAGCACAGCATGTGCAATTTTTATTCATTCTCTAATCAATTAATATTTTATCTGTATTTTAATCTCTTATAATACTCACTTTCTCTCACACTACACCTCAGTAATTTCTCTCTAGCTATCATCGTCCTAAACACACACCTACTCATGCTTTAACCTTCTAAATCTCTACCATATGCATCTTCATTCACAAATGTCTCAGCATTTGCATTCTTATTCTCATTCTCATTCAATCTAATATCTTTTTCCAAAACATTCCCCATTCTCTTCGGTCCAGACCACATACATATATAAAAACACAACATATAGACTAACACAGGTCATCCACTGAGATCCAGCCCTCCCTGTAGGTGCTTTTGGGATCAGATTAAAGGCCTCCTCCCAATTTCCCTGCCTCTATCGGGAGAGTCTTACTCAATCCACAGGCGAGTACAGAGATGCGGAGCGCTCCTTTGCTCTAATCACACCTACAGCAAGTGATCATTTCCAGTGCTACCTCGCGCGCCTTGCTCCCGCCTCTCGCGTAGCAATCCATGCATGTACCTCTCTTTCATACGCATATAATTTACAGCCATTTGTTAGTAAATAATACAAGCCATTGTTAGTGCACAATTACAGCCATTTGTAGAACAAGCACATACCTTGACAACCTGGAAGACCTCTTTTTCTTATAAATAGTTCATTTCACTATCTTTTATCACTTTATCATTTACTTTATAATTCTTTTTAATAAATTTAGTCAATTCATAGGTTCTTTTAATGGTGAGGTATTTCAAAAGTCAAGTTCAGGTGTCCGATCCACCCCACAGCACACTCATCAGAGAACCAAAATAAAGCAAAAATCTGCGCACCTTTTTTAATCTGCGCGCTACTTGGTCTCTGTCAAGGATTGGCCCATTGACACCTTCCTTCGACTATCCTTAGTCCAGCCCCACGTTTGAAGGCGCCAAATTATGTAGTGGAAAGTTGCGCTGGATCTCGACAAACATCTTCTAGGTTTCAAAAAAGAGGCTGAGGTCTTCGAAGTTTTCAAGTTAAGCGGTTTATTGTTACAGCAGAGATGGTCGATCGAGCTCTCTTCTTCTCAATGTCCAATAACCCACAGTTTATATACAGTTTCTTATCCATAGGTATCATGAGATATGATGTAACATCACCCTATTCCCGGCTCCAATAGGATCGTAGCTTTTAATTAATGGCTGTATGTTTTCTGTTTTACATATCTTAAAAGTCATATAGCATGTGCTTACAATCATGTGTTTGCATATGATCATGTTGTTTTCATACTTTCTAAATGATTCTCCTTATGTATGCTATTTTGGCGAGGGTTGTTTTTGCCTTGTTCAACATATACATTGTCTAAATGTATTGCATACGCTCTGTCATAATGTTCTCACTTTGGCGCATGACCTGCTGTGCTTCAATCGTAAGGCCCTCAATTATAAGGCCCTGCATATTTGTATGTCTCTTCTGCATCACTCGAATATAGGTATTTCTATAAGTTTTAACAGTGTATTTTAATAGTAATATATATTTTAATAGTGGCAGATTATATAATATATATTTTAATAGTGGCAGATTATATAATGATAACATAACATTATATAGTGATTACATAATAAAAGTTCCACTATACCCTCCATGGCAACTGCTCATTGGTAGACAGTGCCATTAAGATGGACCAAACCAGATCACTTAAAAACCTACTGCAACAGTAAAACTTTACTTTTGCATTAGCTCACTCATGCTCGCTGCTGCTCTGTCCGCTCTTGCCTTGCTCTCGGACACTGGCACCGCCACGCAATCGGGTCGCAAAGAACTTTCCATGCAACCTCTTAAAGTTTAGGAACCGCTGAAACCGAAAAAAAACTTCTGCAAACCGACTCACAGCAGTCTGTCACCCCGGTAACCCAGGACAACTTCCACTCAGAAGCAAGTGAATCCCAAGGTCGTCACTAAAGCTGAGTCACTAATCATTCAGGAACGTCGTGTTTCGTCAAGGCTAGTCAGCGAGGAGAAACTCAACAAATGTTGTCTCTTGCTGAACTGGTGCAAATTGATCTTAAGCAGTTAAAGATAAGCCAAATCTCTGCTTTTGTGGTTTCTCATGTGTGATTCTAAGATCTCTTTATAAGACCTAAATTTAATTTGGGATGTATGTCAACTCATTGTACACAAGCACCAGAATTGAGAACCACTGCTCTGAGGTACTCAATATAGCAAACTATCATGCTCAAAATGAACTGCCTTCCTAAAGTTACTTCTCTACTTCAGTATATCCCTGTAAATGTTTTTTTTTTTTTACAATATTTAAAACAGTTTGATAATTTAGTGAAATAATATAACTGGAACAATAAGCACCCTAGTTTTCATAGGAGTACATCGCAACAGCCAGTTTATAAAAAGGGGTGGGGCTGCCTGAGCATTTATTTCATTATTATGCCTTCAGTCTGAGACATCTCACGCACTGGTCTATCCCTCCTGAGAGAGCTCCATCTTGGTTTATGGGTGAACAAGCCATCCTACTTCCCCTTCTTCTACTACAATGTCTATCCATCCATCAGTTTTGATCTCAAAAATAATCATTTTTTACTGACAGAATTTTAGGTGCAGGCTAGGACTGTCTTTTGCAGATAACATCCTTTTGGCTTCATAGGACATGGATCTTCATCATGCAGTGGGACGGTTTGCTGCTGAGTGTGACACGGCAGGGAAATAACAGCACCTCTAAGTCAGAAACCATGGTGCTTGACTGGAAACGGTGGCCATCTCCAGTTTGGAGGAGAGTCCTTTACCCCAAATGGAGTTCAAGTATCTGTGTTTTTTTTTTTAAGAGGAATGGAATGTGAGATTTAAAGATGGGATCAGTGCAGCGGCAGCAGTAATGTAGTTGATGTGATTGTCTGTTGTGTGAAGGAGCTGAGGCGAAAGGCAATGTTCTCAATTTACCACTCAATCTAGGTTTCCTACTCTCACCTATGGTCATGACTGAAGGACAAGATGTCAGATACAACCGGAAACATTTTACAAAGTGTTATGACCCGCTTGTTTGAGTCACAACATAAAAGAGAGATGAGCCAACAAAATAGCCTGAACGCAAAATATTTATTATAAAATTTAACTCATAGAACACCCAAAACAACCAACAAATGTCTATAGATATAATGAAGACAAAGAACTTAGTATAAATCACAACAACACTTTAACTACATGATATAAGTAATGCAAAACAAAACTATCCTGGTGGTAGCTGGCGCAACAACTTTTATATACCCATTGATGAGTAATGCAGGCATCCAATCAGTATTTACCACAATCTGGAGTCTTGGGATAATCAACGTGTATAATATTGTAAACTTCATAGCTGTTGCTCTGCCTAAATCAAAAATATTCATCAAGTTTGTATTTTACTCAAAAAAAGTACCATGTAGCAAACTAGAAAAAATCTTGAACCCAAAATAAAGAACGTTACTAATAAAAGATGCAACACAGGACAATTGAATGGGCTTTCTTAACTTGAGGCCCTGGTATGCTGCAAACCTAACCATCCTGGAGCTCCACCTTCTCTGTCGTGGCGGTGTCCATGCCAGTGATTTGTTCTCATTTAGGGAGTCAGACAGAAAATATAATCAAAACAATACTAGCTACATGAATACACTGGAGAGTGAGTAGAGATGTATCCACACCTGTACAATCACTTGCAAAGAGATTTAAGCTGCATAGGTGCTGTTGCCAGATGTTTATGAAACTGTTCTTCTCTCAGCCACCATATTGTGTTAACGGTAAATGCAAGGAGCGCAACACATTTACACCCCACCTACTGCAGTGTAGGAGTGTGGAAACTGCTCTGATTACTAAAGTAACCCTCATTACCCGAGGAGGGGAACGGAAATGCTTATAAGTGGATTTTTAATCCACGTATGGGGATTTCATTCAGAAAGCCAATCATCTGAAACGAGTATGTAAACGGGGCCAATGAAATGCCAAAGGACACTGGCAGTGTCAGTGATGCTTGTTGCAATCAACTTAGCATAAAACCAACAGCGAAAGCCAGATGAGGCATCCTTTTTAAGCCGAAGAGACTGATATCTACGGCTAAGGAACAATCATTATGGCGATGCAATATAGCGTTTCCGTCCCCGAGGTTACTTTAGTAACCAGAGCTTTCCCCTTTGGATGGGGAACTTCAATGCTATAGTGGATTTTTAAGCCACGTATGGGAAATGTCTGGGAAAAGCCATATAACTGCACCTTACCTTCCCCTCTGATGAGAGGATAGCCAGGCATAGCGTGAGCGTGCCTGCATCATAGAGAGGCGCGGTCTTCCAACGTGATCCCTGGCCCTTACTTATCCCACTTCAAAGAAGATTTACGGATTTAGATATAGATTTTTCAGGAGCCGTAAGCGTCTAGATAATTCTAGGAATTGAATACGACGGTACATTGGGAAATCGTGCAGTCCCGAAGGGGAGGATGTTGCGGAGGCCACTTGCTTCCCAAATGGGGAGATGATGGCAGAATATATGGACTAGCCCTGAGAAGGGGGAGTACGCATATAATAAGATGATTAGCAGAGAGGCAAGACCTGTGCGGACCTGTGAGTGGGGGACTGCATCGTGGCTGAATAATCGCCTAGTGGGGATCACGCATAGCGGGCACCTATACCCAAAATGTGGGCTGACCAGAGGGCAGACCTACAATGTAATGGGCCAGCGAGTGACTCCTCCGCTGAGTCAGTGATGGGGGCCTTGGAGGAATCTGCAGGGCTCACCTAAGCGGGGAATAAGCGCACGTATCTCTGTGTTAGGGAGAATGGCGTGTTTCAACACCTTAACAGAGTTGTTTCCTCAATCACCAAGGGTTACCTAATACCCTTGAGGAAACCGGCTCCAGCATTCTCAGGGAAAGCTAACAGACCGATCTGGGCTTCCCTGAATCGTGCCCATATCAGCTAAACAGACTCGGGTGGAGTCTCCATTCTCCGGGACGTAAAGGCTGCCGTGAGCGCACATCGGCTGCACGGTTGAGCTTGCCTGGAATGTGAATGGCGCGCATCAATTTCAGTCACGTATGACTCCAAAGGAGCAGACGGCGGGCTATCTGAGACATGCGGCGAGAGCGAATACCCGCCATTCGTTTGATATACGCCACCGCCGCCGTGCTGACCAGCATGTGCCGCTGCTCCAGCACCGAAAAAAAAAAAGGTGGAGAGCAAGGAACACTGCAAACAGCTCTAGGCAATTGATATGCCAATGCAACTGGGTTCCTTTCCACAGGCCCGCAGCTGCATGCCCGCAACACACAGCCCCCCAGCCCGTGCTGGAACAACATGACTGGACGTCTGTCCTGGAGGCACTCTGGCCTGTAGGAATGAATGGTTGTTCCAAGGTCTGAGGCGACACAGCGCAGTTACAGTGACTCGGTGTGTGCCTGCGTGCCATGCGTGTCTGGGGACTCAATCGTGAAGTCAGTGCTGAAGTGGTCTCATATGGAGTAATCAGATCGGCGTGACAGCGGCTGCGGATGCCATATCCCCCAGGAGCCTCTGAAATAATTTCAGTGGGACCACTATTTTGCTGTCGAACTCTCTCAGACAGTTCAGCATTAGCTGAGCGCACTCTCTGGAGAGGCGCGCTGTCATGGTGACCGAGTCCAGCTCCAGCCCGAGAAAAGGGATCCTCTGCACGGGGCGAGTTTGCTCTTTTCTCGGTTGACCTGAAGCCCCAACAGGTGCAGGTGCCGGAGCACCTTGTCTTTGTGCATAATCAATTGCTCCAGAGAGTGGGCTAAAATCAGCCAGTCGTCAAGATAACCGAGTATGCAGAAGCCCGCGAGCCAAAGGGGCGCTAAGGCACCCTCCGTGAGCTTGTTGAAGACCCGCGGAGACAGAGAGAGCCCGAAGGGGAGGACTTGTATTGCCAAGCTTGACCTTTTAACGCAAACCTTAGAAACTGACAGTGGCATGGAAGAATGGAGACATGGAAATACGCGTCCTTCAGGTCTATCTCTGCAAACCAATCCAGGCAGGCAGAGCTGGAAGGCATGGAGTCCCAGACTGGCAGAGTTCGGGCTGTCACATCCGGGGAAGTGGAAAAGTGCTCTTTCATTGATGTTTGCGTGGCACTGAAAAGTGCCGTTGGAAATGGGACCCGGCCCTCCAGCGGGAAAGAGCAGATTCCCTCTTCTCCGAATGACCTGTCTCAGGGACGCTTCGCGGTCCGTTTACCGGACTTAACGGCGCCCTAAGCAGGGTGGATGCCTGCTTCCGAGGTGATCAACGCGCCCGCTTCGCTGGAGGCGCAGGTGGGGCAGCTCTCGTAGGCGGGCGCCCTCTGCAAGGAGCAGCAGATGTGGATGGCTCGGCGGGCGGAGCGGGCTTACAGTCCCGCCGATAGATGACATTACCATCGCACCAGACTGCTCTCTCACCGCCTTGAATTCCTGGGTGAATTCACCGACGGTGTCGCCGAACAGGCCAGCCTGGGGTATGGGGGAGTCAAGAAAGCGGACTTTGTTGACTTTGCGCATATCAGCCAGGTTTAGCTAGAGGTGGCGCTTCTGGACCACTATTGGGGACATCGTCCTCCCCAAC
>NC_079438.1:22897508-23034231 GCF_903798145.1 Danio aesculapii
GTCTATAGGATATTTTTTGACAAAAATTGGACAAAACTAAACAAATCTAGACAAAACTAAACAAACCTAGACAAAACAAAACTAGACAAAAATAAACAAAACTAGACAAAAATCGGACAAAACTAAACAAATCTAGACAAAACTAAACAAACCTAGACAAAACAAAACTAGACAAAAATAAACAAAAATAGACAAAATCAGACAAAACAAAACTAGACAAAAGTAGACAAAATCAGACAAAACTAAATCTAACAAAACTAAACAAAACTAGACGAAATCAGACAAAACAAAACTAGACAAAAGTAGACAAAATCAGACAAAACGCATCTAGACAAAATCAGACAAAACAAAAGTAAAAAAATTCGACAAAACAACAGCAGACAAAATCTGACAAAACAAAACTACAAAAATAGACAAAATCTGACAAAACAAAAGTAGACAAAATCTGACAAAACAAAAGTAGACAAAATCAGACAAAAGTAGACAAAATCAGACAAAACAAAACTAGACAAAACTAAACAAAACTAGACAAAAATCGGACAAAACTAAACAAATCTAGACAAAACTAAACAAACCTAGACAAAACAAAACTAGACAAAAATAAACAAAAATAGACAAAATCAGACAAAACAAAACAAACCTAGACAAAACTAAACAAACCTAGACAAAACAAAACTAGACAAAAATAAACAAAAACAGACAAAATCAAACAAAACAAAACTAAACAAAAATAGACAAAATCAGACAAAACAAAACTAGACAAAAGTAGACAAAATCAGACAAAACGCATCTAGACAAAATCAGACAAAACAAAATTAGACAAAATCTGACAAAACAAAACGACAAAATAGACAAAATCTGACAAAACAAAAGTAGACAAAATCAGACAAAAGTAGACAAAATTAGACTAGACAAAACTAAACAAAACTAGACAAAAATCGGACAAAACTAAACAAATCTAGACAAAACTAAACAAACCTAGACAAAACAAAACTAGACAAAAATTAACAAAAATAGGCAAAATCAAACAAAACAAAACTAAACAAAAATAGACAAAAACAGACAAAACTAAACAAAATGAGACAAAACTAAGCAAAAATAGACAAAATCTGACAAAACAAAACTGGACAAAAGTAGGAGTATTGTCTATAGGATATTTTTAGACAAAAATCGGACAAAACTAAACAAATCTAGACAAAACTAAACAAACCTAGACAAAACAAAACTAGAAAAAATAAACAAAACTAGACAAAAATCGGACAAAACTAAACAAATCTAGACAAAACTAAACAAACCTCAACAAAACAAAACTAGACAAAAATAAACAAAAATAGACAAAATCAGACAAAACAAAACTAGACAAAAGTGGACAAAATCAGACAAAACTAAATCAGACAAAACTAGACAAAATCAGACAAAACAAAACTAGACAAAAGTAGACAAAATCAGACAAAACGCATCTAGACAAAATCAGACAAAACAAAAGTAGACAAAATCTGACAAAACAAAACGACAAAAATAGACAAAATCTGACAAAACAAAAGTAGACAAAATCAGACAAAACTATATAAAAGTAGACAAAATCAGACAAAACAAAATTAGACAAAACTAAACAAAACTAGACAAAAATCGGACAAAACTAAACAAATCTAGACAAAACTAAACAAACCTAGACAAAACAAAACTAGACAAAAATAAACAAAAATAGACAAAATCAGACAAAACAAAACTATACACAAGTAGACAAAATCAGACAAAACTAAATCAGACAAAACTAAACAAAACTTGACAAAAATAGACAAAATCGGACAAAAATAGACGAAATCAGACAAAACTAAACAAAACGAAACAAAACTAGAAAAAATCAGACAAAACAAAACTAGACAAAAGTAGACAAAATCAGACAAAACGCATCTAGACAAAATCAGACAAAACAAAAGTAGACAAAATCTGACAAAACAACACTACAAAAATAGACAAAATCTGACAAAACAAAAGTAGACAAAATCAGACAAAACTAGACAAAATCAGACAAAATAAAATTAGACAAAACTAAACAGAACTAGACAAAAATTGGACAAAACTAAACAAATCTAGACAAAACTAAACAAACCTAGACAAAACAAAACTAGACAAAAATAAACAAAAATAGGCAAAATCAAACAAAACAAAACTAAACAAAATTAGACAAAAACAGACAAACCTAAACAAAAAGAGACAAAACTAAGCAAAAATAGACAAAATCTGACAAAACAAAACTGGACAAAAGTAGGAGTATTGTCTATAGGATATTTTTAGACAAAAATCGGACAAAACTAAACAAATCTAGACAAAACTAAACAAACCTAGACAAAACAAAACTAGCCAAAAATAAACAAAACTAGACAAAAATCGGACAAAACTAAACAAATCTAAACAAAACTAAACAAACATAGACAAAACAAAACTAGACAAAAATAAACAAAAATAGACAAAATCAGACAAAACAAAACTAGACAAAAGTAGACAAAATCAGACAAAACTAAATCAGACAAAACTAAACAAAACTAGACGAAATCAGACAAAACAAAACTAGACAAAAGTAGACAAAATCAGACAAAACAAAACTAGACAAAAATAAACAAAAATAGACAAAATCAGACAAAACAAAACTATACACAAGTAGACAAAATCAGACAAAACTAAATCAGACAAAACTAAACAAAACTTGACAAAAATAGACAAAATCGGACAAAAATAGACGAAATCAGACAAAAATAAACAAAACGAAACAAAACTAGAAAAAATCAGACAAAACAAAACTAGACAAAAGTAGACAAAATCAGACAAAACGCATCTAGACAAAATCAGACAAAACAAAAGTAGACAAAATCTGACAAAACAACACTACAAAAATAGACAAAATCTGACAAAACAAAAGTAGACAAAATCAGACAAAATAAAATTAGACAAAACTAAACAGAACTAGACAAAAATTGGACAAAACTAAACAAATCTAGACAAAACTAAACAAACCTAGACAAAACAAAACTAGACAAAAATAAACAAAAATAGGCAAAATCAAACAAAACAAAACTAAACAAAATTAGACAAAAACAGACAAACCTAAACAAAAAGAGACAAAACTAAGCAAAAATAGACAAAATCTGACAAAACAAAACTGGACAAAAGTAGGAGTATTGTCTATAGGATATTTTTAGACAAAAATCGGACAAAACTAAACAAATCTAGACAAAACTAAACAAACCTAGACAAAACAAAACTAGCCAAAAATAAACAAAACTAGACAAAAATCGGACAAAACTAAACAAATCTAAACAAAACTAAACAAACATAGACAAAACAAAACTAGACAAAAATAAACAAAAATAGACAAAATCAGACAAAACAAAACTAGACAAAAGTAGACAAAATCAGACAAAACTAAATCAGACAAAACTAAACAAAACTAGACGAAATCAGACAAAACAAAACTAGACAAAAGTAGACAAAATCAGACAAAACGCATCTAGACAAAATCAGACAAAACAAAAGTAGAAAAAATTTGACAAAACAAAAGTAGACAAAATCTGACAAAACAAAACTACAAAAATAGACAAAATCTGACAAAACAAAAGCAGACAAAACGCATCTAGACAAAATCAGACAAAACAAAACTAGACAAAAATTAACAAAAATAGGCAAAATCAAACAAAACAAAACTAAACAAAAATAGACAAAAACAGACAAAAATAAACAAAATGAGACAAAACTAAGCAAAAATAGACAAAATCTTACAAAACAAAACTGGACAAAAGTAGGAGTATTGTCTATAGGATATTCTTAGACAAAAATCGGACAAAACTAAACAAATCTAGACAAAACTAAACAAACCTAGACAAAACAAAACTAGACAAAAATAAACAAAACTAGACAAAAATCGGACAAAAATAAACAAAAATAGACAAAATCAGACAAAACAAAACTAGACAAAAGTGGACAAAATCAGACAAAACTAAATCAGAAAAAACTAAACAAAACTAGATGAAATCAGACAAAACAAAACAAGACAAAAGTAGACAAAATCAGACAAAACGCATCTAGACAAAATTAGACAAAACAAAAGTAGAAAAAATTTGACAAAACAAAAGTAGACAAAATCTGACAAAATACAACGACAAAAATAGACAAAATCTGACGAAACAAAAGTAGACAAAATCAGACAAAACTAGATAAAAGTAGACAAAATCAGACAAAACAAAATTAGACAAAACTAAACAAAACTAGACAAAAATCGGACAAAACTAAAGAAATCTAGACAAAACTAAACAAACCTAGACAAAACAAAACTAGACAAAAATAAACAAAAATAGACAAAATCAGACAAAACAAAACTAGACAAAAGTAGACAAAATTAGACAAAACTAAATCAGACAAAACTAAACAAAACTAGACAAAAATAGACAAAATCTGACAAAAATAGACAAAATCAGACAAAACTAAACAAAAAGAAACAAAACTAGACAAAATCAGACAAAACAAAACTAGACAAAAGTAGACAAAATCAGACAAAACGCATCTAGACAAAATCAGACAAAACAAAATTAGACAAAATCTGACAAAACAACACTACAAAAATTGACAAAATCTGACAAAACAAAAGTATACAAAATCAGACAAAACTAGACAAAATCAGACAAAATAAAATTAGACAAAACTAAACAAAACTAGACAAAACTAAACAAACATAGACAAATCAAAACTAGACAAAAATAAAAAAAAAACTGGCAAAATCAGACAAAACAAAACTAGACAAAAGTAGACAAAATCAGACAAAACTAAATCAGACAAAACTAAACAAAACTAGACAAAATCAGACAAAACAAAACTAGACAAAAGTAGACAAAATCAGACAAAACGCATCTAGACAAAATCAGACAAAACAAAAGTAGAAAAAATTTGACAAAACAAAAGTAGAAAAAATTTGACAAAACAAAAGTAGACAAAATCTGACAAAACTAGATAAAAAATAGACAAAATCAGACAAAACTAAACAAAACGAAACAAAACTAGACAAAATCAGACAAAACAAAACTAGACAAAAGTAGACAAAATCAGACAAAACACATCTAGACAAAATTTGACAAAACAAAAGTAGACAAAATCAGACAAATTTAGACAAAATCAGACAAAACAAAATTAGACAAGACTAAACAAAACTAGACAAAAATTGGACAAAACTAAACAAAACTAGACAAAAATAAACAAAAATAGACAAAATCAGACAAAACAAAACTAGACAAAATCAGACAAAACTAAATCAGACAAAACTAAACAAAACTAGACAAAAGTAGACAAAATCAGACAAAACGCATCTAGACAAAATCAGACAAAACAAAAGTAGAAAAAAAATTACAAAACAACAGTAGACAAAATCTGACAAAACAAAACTACAAAAATAGACAAAATCTGACAAAACAAAAGTAGACAAAATCAGACAAAACTAAATTAGACAAAACTAAACAAAACTAGACAAAAATCGGACAAAACTAAACAAATCTAGACAAAACTAAACAAACCTAGACAAAACAAAACTAGACAAAAATAAACAAAAATAGACAAAATCAGACAAAACAAAACAAACCTAGACAAAACTAAACAAACCTAGACAAAACAAAACTAGACAAAAATAAACAAAAATAGGCAAAATCAAACAAAACAAAACTAAACAAAAATAGACAAAAACAGACAAAACTAAACAAAATGAGACAAAACTAAGCAAAAATAGACAAAATCTGACAAAACAAAACTGGACAAAAGTAGAAGTATTGTCTATAGGATATTTTTTGACAAAATCGGACAAAACTAAACAAATCTAGACAAAACTAAACAAACCTAGACAAAATAAAACTAGACAAAAATAAACAAAACTAGACAAAAATCGGACAAAACTAAACAAATCTAGACAAAACTAAACAAACCTAGACAAAACAAAACTAGACAAAAATAAACAAAAATAGACAAAATCAGACAAAACAAAACTAGACAAAAGTGGACAAAATCAGACAAAACTAAACAAAACTAGACAAAATCAGACAAAACAAACCTAGACAAAAGTAGACTAAATCAGACAAAACGCATCTAGACAAAATCAGACAAAACAAAAGTAGAAAAAATTTGACAAAACAAAAGTAGACAAAATCTGACAAAACAAAACGACAAAAATAGACAAAATCTGATAAAACAAAAGTAGACAAAATCAGACAAAACAAAATTAGACAAAACTAGACAAAACTAGACAAAAATCGGACAAAACTAAACAAATCTAGACAAAACTAAACAAACATAGACAAAACAAACTAGACAAAAATAAACAAAAACAGACAAAATCAGACAAAACAAAACTAGACAAAAGTAGACAAAATCAGACAAAACTAAATCAGACAAAACTAAACAAAACTAGACAAAAATAGACAAAATCAGACAAAAATAGACAAAATCAGACAAAACTAAACAAAACGAAACAAAACTAGACAAAATCAGACAAAACAAAACTAGACAAAAGTAGACAAAATCAGACAAAATGCATCTAGACAAAATCAGACAAAACAAAAGTAGACAAAATCTGACAAAACATTACTACAAAAATAGACAAAATCTGACAAAACAAAAGTAGACAAAATCAGACAAAACTAGACCAAATCAGACAAAACAAAATTAGACAAAACTAAACAAAACTAGACAAAAATTGAACAAAACTAAACAAATCTAGAAAAAACTAAACAAACCTAGACAAAACAAAACTAGACAAAAATAAACAAAAATAGACAAAATCAGACAAAACAAAACTAGACAAAATCAGACAAAACTAAATCAGACAAAACTAGACAAAAGTAGACAAAATCAGACAAAACGCATCTAGACAAAATCAGACAAAACAAAAGTAGAAAAAAATTGACAAAACAACAGTAAACAAAATCTGACAAAACAAAACTACAAAAATAGACAAAATCTGACAAAACAAAAGTAGACAAAATCAGACAAAACAAAATTAGACAAAACTAAACAAAACTAGACAAAATCGGACAAAACTAAACAAATATAGACAAAACTAATTAAACCTAGACAAAACAAAACTAGACAAAAATAAACAAAAATAGACAAAATCAGACAAAACAAAACAAACCTAGACAAAACTAAACAAACCTAGACAAAACAAAACTAGACAAAAATAAACAAAAATATTCAAAATCGAACAAAACAAAACTAAACAAAAATAGACAAAATCAGACAAAACAAAACTAGACAAAAGTAGACAAAATCAGACAAAACGCATCTAGACAAATCAGACAAAACAAAAGTAGACAAAATCTGAAAAAACAAAACGACAAAAATAGACAAAATCTGACAAAACAAAAGTAGACAAAATCAGACAAAACTAGACAAAAGTAGACAAAATCAGACAAAACAAAATTAGACAAAACTAAACAAAACTAGACAAAAATCGGACAAAACTAAACAAATCTAAACAAAACTAAACAAAACGAAACAAAACTAGACAAAATCAGACAAAACAAAACTAGACAAAAGTAGACAAAATCAGACAAAACGCATCTAGACAAAATCAGACAAAACAAAAGTAGACAAAATCTGACAAACTAGACAAAATCAGACAAAACAAAACTAGACAAAACTAAACAAAACTAGACAAAAATTGAACAAAACTAAACAAATTTAGAAAAAACTAAACAAACCTAGACAAAACAAAACTAGACAAAAATAAACAAAAATAGACAAAATCACACAAAACAAAACTAGACAAAATCAGACAAAACTAAATCAGACAAAACTAGACAAAAGTAGACAAAATCAGACAAAACGCATCTAGACAAAATTAGACAAAACAAAAGTAGAAAAAAATTGACAAAACAACAGTAGACAAAATCTGACAAAACAAAACTACAAAAATAGACAAAATCTGACAAAACAAAAGTAGTCAAAATCAGACAAAACAACAGTAGACAACACTAAACAAAACTAGACAAAAATCGGACAAAACTAAACAAATCTAGACAAAACTAAAGAAACCTAGACAAAACAAAACTAGACAAAAATAAACAAAAATAGACAAAATCAGACAAAACAAAACAAACCTAGACAAAACTAAACAAACCTAGACAAAACAAAACTAGACAAAAATAAACAAAAATAGACAAAATCGAACAAAACAAAACTAAACAAAAATAGACAAAATCAGACAAAACAAAACTAGACAAAAGTAGACAAAATCAGACAAAACGCATCTAGACAAAATCAGACAAAACAAAAGTAGACAAAATCTGAAAAAACAAAACGACAAAAATAGACAAAAGTAGACAAAATCAGACAAAACTAGACAAAACTAGACAAAATCAGACAAAACAAAACTAGACAAAAGTAGACAAAATGCATCTAGACAAAATCAGACAAAACAAAAGTAGACAAAATCTGACAAAACAACACTACAAAAATAGACAAAATCTGACAAAACAAAAGTAGACAAAATCAGACAAAACTAGACAAAATCAGACAAAACTAAACAAAACTAGACAAAATTGAACAAAACTAAACAAATCTAGAAAAAACTAAACAAACCTAGACAAAACAAAACTAGACAAAAATAAACAAAAATAGACAAAATCAGACAAAACAAAACTAGACAAAATCAGACAAAACTAAATCAGACAAAAATAGACAAAAGTAGACAAAATCAGACAAAACGCATCTAGACAAAATCAGACAAAACAAAAGTAGACAAAAATTGACAAAACAACAGTAGACAAAATCTGACAAAACAAAACTACAAAAATAGACAAAATCTGACAAAACAAATTTAGACAAAATCAGACAAAACAAAATTAGACAAGACTAAACAAAACTAGACAAAAATTGGACAAAACTAAACAAAACTAGACAAAAATAAACAAAAATAGACAAAAATCAGACAAAACAAAACTAGACAAAATCAGACAAAACTAAATCAGACAAAACTAAACAAAACTAAACAAAACTAGACAAAATCAGACAAAACAAAACTAGACAAAAGTAGACAAAATCAGACAAAACGCATCTAGACAAAATCAGACAAAACAAATGTAGAAAAAAATTTACAAAACAACAGTAGACAAAATCTGACAAAACAAAACTACAAAAATAGACAAAATCTGACAAAACAAAAGTAGACAAAATCAGACAAAACTAAATTAGACAAAACTAAACAAAACTAGACAAAAATCGGACAAAACTAAACAAATCTAGACAAAACTAAACAAACCTAGACAAAACAAAACTAGACAAAAATAAACAAAAATAGACAAAATCAGACAAAACAAAACAAACCTAGACAAAACTAAACAAACCTAGACAAAACAAAACGAGACAAAAATAAACAAAAATAGGCAAAATCAAACAAAACTAAACAAAAATAGACAAAAACAGACAAAACTAAACAAAATGAGACAAAACTAAACAAAAATAGACAAAAACAGACAAACTAAACAAAATGAGACAAAACTAAGCAAAAATAGACAAAATCTGACAAAACAAAACTGGACAAAAGTAGAAGTATTGTCTATAGGATATTTTTTGACAAAAATCGGACAAAACTAAACAAATCTAGACAAAACTAAACAAACCTAGACAAAACAAAACTAGACAAAAATAAACAAAACTAGACAAAAATCGGACAAAACTAAACAAATCTAGACAAAACTAAACAAACCTAGACAAAACAAAACTAGACAAAAATAAACAAAAATAGACAAAATCAGACAAAACAAAACTAGACAAAAGTGGACAAAATCAGACAAAACTAAACAAAACTAGACAAAATCAGACAAAACAAACCTAGACAAAAGTAGACTAAATCAGACAAAACGCATCTAGACAAAATCAGACAAAACAAAAGTAGAAAAAATTTGACAAAACAAAAGTAGACAAAATCTGACAAAACAAAACGACAAAAATAGACAAAATCTGACAAAACAAAAGTAGACAAAATCAGACAAAACAAAATTAGACAAAACTAGACAAAAATCGGACAAAACTAAACAAATCTAGACAAAACTAAGCAAACCTAGACAAAACAAAACTAGACAAAAATAAACAAAAACAGACAAAATCAGACAAAACAAAACTAGACAAAAGTAGACAAAATCAGACAAAACTAAATCAGACAAAACTAAACAAAACTAGACAAAAATAGACAAAATCGGACAAAAATAGACAAAATCAGACAAAACTAAACAAAACGAAACAAAACTAGACAAAATCAGACAAACAAAACTAGACAAAAGTAGACAAAATCAGACAAAATGCATCTAGACAAAATCAGACAAAACAAAAGTAGACAAAATCTGACAAAACAACACTACAAAAATAGACAAAATCTGACAAAACAAAAGTAGACAAAATCAGACAAAACTAGACAAAATCAGACAAAACAAAATTAGACAAAACTAAACAAAACTAGACAAAAATTGAACAAAACTAAACAAATCTAGAAAAAACTAAACAAACCTAGACAAAACAAAACTAGACAAAAATAAACAAAAATAGACAAAATCAGACAAAACAAAACTAGACAAAATCAGACAAAACTAAATCAGACAAAACTAGACAAAAGTAGACAAAATCAGACAAAACGCATCTAGACAAAATCAGACAAAACAAAAGTAGAAAAAAATTGACAAAACAACAGTAAACAAAATCTGACAAAACAAAACTACAAAAATAGACAAAATCTGACAAAACAAAAGTAGACAAAATCAGACAAAACAAAATTAGACAAAACTAAACAAAACTAGACAAAAATTGGACAAAACTAAACAAATCTAGACAAAACTAAACAAACCTAGACAAAACAAAACTAGACAAAAATAAACAAAAATAGACAAAATCAGACAAAACTAAACAAACCTAGACAAAACTAAACAAACCTAGACAAAACAAAACTAGACAAAAATAAACAAAAATATACAAAATCGAACAAAACAAAACTAAACAAAAATAGACAAAATCAGACAAAACAAAACTAGACAAAAGTAGACAAAATCAGACAAAACGCATCTAGACAAAATCAGACAAAACAAAAGTAGACAAAATCTGAAAAAACAAAACGACAAAAATAGACAAAATCTGACAAAACAAAAGTAGACAAAATCAGACAAAACTAGACAAAAGTAGACAAAATCAGACAAAACAAAATTAGACAAAACTAAACAAAACTAGACAAAAATCGGACAAAACTAAACAAATCTAAACAAAACTAAACAAAACGAAACAAAACTAGACAAAATCAGACAAAACAAAACTAGACAAAAGTAGACAAAATCAGACAAAACGCATCTAGACAAAATCAGACAAAACAAAAGTAGACAAAATCTGACAAAACAACACTACAAAAATAGACAAAATCTGACAAAACAAAAGTAGACAAAATCAGACAAAACTAGACAAAATCAGACAAAACAAAATTAGACAAAACTAAACAAAACTAGACAAAAATTGAACAAAACTAAACAAATCTAGAAAAAACTAAACAAACCTAGACAAAACAAAACTAGACAAAAATAAACAAAAATAGACAAAATCACACAAAACAAAACTAGACAAAATCAGACAAAACTAAATCAGAAAAAACTAGACAAAAGTAGACAAAATCAGACAAAACGCATCTAGACAAAATCAGACAAAACAAAAGTAGAAAAAAATTGACAAAACAACAGTAGACAAAATCTGACAAAACAAAACTACAAAAATAGACAAAATCTGACAAAACAAAAGTAGACAAAATCAGACAAAACAACAGTAGACAAAACTAAACAAAACTAGACAAAAATCGGACAAAACTAAACAAATCTAGACAAAACTAAAGAAACCTAGACAAAACAAAACTAGACAAAAATAAACAAAAATAGACAAAATCAGACAAAACAAAACAAACCTAGACAAAACTAAACAAACCTAGACAAAACAAAACTAGACAAAAATAAACAAAAATAGACAAAATCGAACAAAACAAAACTAAACAAAAATAGACAAAATCAGACAAAACAAAACTAGACAAAAGTAGACAAAATCAGACAAAACGCATCTAGACAAAATCAGACAAAACAAAAGTAAACAAAATCTGAAAAAACAAAACGACAAAAATAGACAAAATCTGACAAAACAAAAGTAGACAAAATCAGACAAAACTAGACAAAAGTAGACAAAATCAGACAAAACAAAATTAGACAAAACTAAACAAAACTAGACAAAAACCGGACAAAACTAAACAAATCTAGACAAAACTAAACAAACCTAGACAAAACAAAACTAGACAAAAATAAAATGTTTGTACTTCAGCTATTTAATATAACTATTCTGTTGTGTAATATATCTGAAAACACAAGTAATAAAATAAACAAAATACAATATATGCTTATAATATTTTTACAATAGATTTATGAAATAAAATACAATCTACTAAATATATATCATATATTGTCATGAACAAGTGTTAAACTCAAATGTTTTTAAAGTTTGTGCAGTCGTTTTACTTAAAATAGAATTATTTTAAAAGTATAGAATTACTTGCTAAATTAAATGTTTAAGAAAAAACTCTGTATTTAATGCAATTACATTATAAGTAACTGTAACTGTACATTTAAATACAGTAACGTTAACTTTTTAGAGTGTACACCGCGATAATAGGGCCCAATATTGCTAGGTCGAATGGGGGCATTATTATTCTAAACAAATATCAGAACATTTTGTTTAATCATTTGACCAAATGGTGATGATTCCACCTTTTCTGATCACTAGCGACATTTTGCTCTGTATTTATCATGGGAAACATTACCGTTTTACAAGTTATGTAGAAAACATCTGCTATAACGTTACCTTGCTGTCGATTGTAACTTATCATTTAACAGAAATACACACAGTATAATAAACTAATAATAAAGTAGTGTTACATCTGGCTTACCTGATTCAAAGATGACGATTATAATAAAAGCGTCGTGTGCTTGGTCAAAAGTAAGCCATCGAGGAAAAATGCGATTGGTCAAAAATACGTCACAGCAAAAAGAAATGCGATTGGTCAAAAGTAAGCCACTGAAGTGAAACGCGATTGGTCGAAATGACGTCAGCACAAAGACAAACGCGATTGGTCAAAAGTAAGCCACAGGGGTTAAACTCTATTGGTCAAAAGTAAGCCACTGAGGTGAGACGTGATTGGCTTATGTGGGCTTACTTTGGGCTTACTTTGGCTCTGTAGTTGAATGAAAGCGAGAGGTAGCGGGATCGATGCCCGCATTCTCCACTTGTGTTTTCATGCCTTTCACAGTGGCTTTTATTGCAAAGCTGGTTGCACCTGGAGGGTTTAGAGCGAATTTCCTTACGTCAGCTTTGCCGGTTCTGTGTAGTACTAATCATTGCAATCCTTCAGAAGCCCTATCAAGTCACAGTTTTCTTTTATTCGATGGCACGTCCGCAGTGGGAAATCAAAGCACTAAATATATAGCAGAGTGCTGTCGATTAGCCCAAAGGAATCATCACCAGAAGCGATGTGACCACCTGGGAGAAAGATAGCGTTTTGGTCAAATGGAAGCAGATGGACTTGAGGGTGAAGCAGCTGGACTTGAGGGTCCTAGAAAACCCATAGTAACTGTTATTCTCTGGCCTTCAAGGGAATAGAATGCTATTTTAGCTTTTTTGTGCGGTGCTGGCAAAAAAAAAAACAGGTCCCATCTAGATTTGAATTTAGATCGCTGGATGCAGAGTGCTATCCATTACATTATGGAACCTCAAGATGGTGTAGAGCTGCTGCCCGAGATGAAGATGATGAATTAAAAAACTGGCCTTGCAGGAAAGTAGCAGAAGGTCCATCCAAGGCAAGGCCAATGTGCATTGATTTCTGAGTAACTCGTCATTCGGCATGCAGGGCTCCTCACACATTTACTGGAGCATTACTAGGTAGGGCCTTCAAAAGAAAAGCACGCCATTCTAGGCAATTTGACGACTAAATGGCAGGCAGGGCAAAGAAGCCACCACAGAACAGATGTGATCTTATTTTTTCTTTTTCGACCACGTCTAAAATGTTCAATTTTGACTGTGAAAAGGGGAATTAGCTTAAATGGTAGAACGGTCGCTGAGCATGCATGAGAGAGGTAGCTGGATCGATGCCCGCATTATCCACTTCTGTTTTCATGCCTTTTACACTGGCTTTTATTGCAAAGCTGGTTGCACCTGGAGGGTTTAGAGCGAATTTCCTTACGTCAGCTTTGCCGGTTCTGTATAGTACTAATCATTGCAATCCTTCAGAAGCCCTATCAAGTCACAGTTTTCTTTTATTCGATGGCACGTCCGCAGTGGGAAATCAAAGCACTAAATATATAGCAGAGTGCTGTCGATTAGGCCATAGGAATCATCACCAGAAGCGATGTGACCACCTGGGAGAAAGATAGCGTTTTGGTCAAATGGAAGCAGGTGGACTTAAGGGTGAAACGGCTAGGCTTTTTGGGTGACTTTCATTCAACTGACCCTGTGCCCAAAACAGAACAACAACATTGCTTTGCCGAAACCCGGGGATCGAACCAGGGACCTTTAGATCTTCAGTCTAACGCTCTCCCAACTGAGCTATTTCAGCTGCCATTACACGGCTTTCCTGCAGCAGGGATGTCTGTGAGACCAAGCTGAGCCCTTAAGTGCATCTGAGGCATAAGAGAGCAAAAATTTGGCCAGTACTGGTATCGAACCCGCAACTTTGGCGTTGATAGCACCACGCTCTAAGCAACTGAGCTAACCGGCCGTTTTCTTACCAGTGTGCTAGAAAACCCAGAGTTAGTGTCATTCTTTGGCCTTCAAGGGAACAGGATGCTATTTTAACTTTTTTTGTGCGGCGCTGGCAAAATAAAAGCAGGTCCCACCGAGATTTGAACTCGGATCACTGGATTCAGAGTCCAGAGTGCTAACCATTACACCATGAAACCTTAAGGTGATATAGAGCTGCTGCCCGACATGAAGATGATGAATTTAAAAAATGGCCTTGCAGAAAAGTAGCAGAAGGTCCATCCAAGGCAAGGCCAATGTGCATTGATTTCTGAGTAACTCGTCATTCGGCATGCAGGGCTCCTCACACATTTACTGGAGCAGGACTAGGTAGGGCCTTCAAAAGAAAAGCACGCTATTCTAGGCAATTTGACGACTAAATGGCAGGCAGGGCAAAGAAGCCACCACAGAACAGATGTGATCTTATTTTTTCTTTTTTGACCACGTCTAAAATGTTCAATTTGGCTTGTGAAAAGGGGAATTAGCTCAAATGGTAGAGCGCTCGCTTAGCGTGTGAGAGGTAGCGGGATTGATGCCCGCATTCTCCACTTGTGTTTTCATGCCTTTCACAGTGGCTTTTATTGCAAACCTGGTTGCACCTGGAGGGTTTAGAGCGAATTTCCTTACGTCAGCTTTGCCGGTTCTGTGTAGTACTAATCATTGCAATCCTTCAGAAGCCCTATCAAGTCACAGTTTTCTTTTATTCAATGGCGCGTCCGCAGTGGGAAATCAAAGCACTAAATATATAGCAGAGTGCTGTCGATTAGCCCATAGGAATCATCACCAGAAGCGATGTGACCACCTGGGAGAAAGATAGCGTTTTGGTCAAATGGAAGCAGGTGGACTTAAGGGGGTTGCGGCTAGGCTTTTTGGGTGACTTTCATTCAACTGACCCTGTGCCCAAAACAGAACAACAACATTGCTTTGCCGAAACCAGGGATCGAACCAGGGACCTTAAGATCTTCAGTCTAACGCTCTCCCAACTGAGCATAACACAGCTTTCCTGCAGCAGGGATGTCTGTGAGACCAAGCTGAGCCCTTAAGTGCATCTGAGGCATAAGAGAGTAAAAATTTGGCCAGTACGGGTATCGAACCGGCGACCTTGGCGTTATTAGCACCACGCTCTAACCAACTGAGCTAACCGGCCGTTTTCAAGGGAACAGGAAGCTATTTTAACTTTTTTTGTGCGGTGCTGGCAAAATAAAAACAGGTCCTACCGTGATTTGAACTTGGATCACTGGATTCAGAGTCCAGAGTGCTAACCATTACACCATGGAACCTTAAGATGATATAGAGCTGCTGCCCAAGATGAAGAGGATGGATTAAAAAACTGGTCTTGCAGGAAAGTAGCAGAAGGTCCATCCAAGGCGGAGCCAATGTGCATTGATTTCTGAGTAACTCGTCATTCGGCATGCAGGGCTCCTCACACATTTACTGGAGCATTACTAGGTAGGACCTTCAAAAGAAAAGCACGCTATTCTAGGCAATTTGACGACTAATGGTGTTACCTCGATGTGGGACAAATACAAATGAATGTATTTTCTATAATTATTGTTTTATTTTATTTTTGATGTTTGAAAAGTCACTCAATGTATTGTTTTATTGTATTTGAAAATTATTTTTAAGAAAAAAAAGAAAAAAAAAAGCAATGCCTGATCTCATCTGAACTCGGAAGCAAAGCAGGGTTGGGCCTGGTTAGTACTTGGATGGGAGACCGCCTGGGAATACCAGGTGCTGTAAGCTTTTTGAATTCCTTCATTTGGCAAAAAAAATAAATTTTATTATTTAATAAAAAAAAAAAAGAGGTAAACTATTGAGGGGCAGAGGGCATTGTTTCTGTCGGTGCTGTGTCAAGGCAAGCTGAGCGGCACTCGGCTCCTGGTGCTGCGCCTATTTTTAAATAGCCAACTCTTGACTGGTGCTCTCGCTTACGGCCATACCACCCTGGCAATGCATGATCTCCTCTGAACTCGAAGCAAAGCAGGGTTGGGCCTGGTTAGTACTTGGATGGGAGACCACCTGGGAATACCAGGTGCTGTAAGCTTTTTGAATTCCTTCATTTGGCAAAAAAAAAATTAATTAATTAAACAATTAAAAAAAAAAGAGGTAAACTATTGAGGGGCCAAGGGCATTGTTTCTGTCGGTGCTGTGTCAAGGCAAGCTGAGCGGCACTCGGCTCCTGGTGCTGTGCCTGTTTTTAAATAGCCAACTGTTGACGGCTACTCTCGCTTACGGCCATACCACCCTGAGCACGCCCCCTTGAGTTTGACTGAGTCACTGCTTTCAAGGAAGTGTGAGGTGGCAGTAGGGAGAGAAAGGCTCTCCCATTTTGATTTTCTTTATTGTTTTTTACTTGATTTTGCTTGAAATAAGTTATATAAATTTTGTTTAGTTTTAGTTAAACCCCAGACAGTGTTATCTGTTTGGGGTTAAAACCTTTTGAAAGGATGGACACTTCGGTAAAGGAACAAGAACTGAATATGGACTACGGCAGCACGGACAAAGCTACTCCTGAAGATATCAATTCAGGAGATTCAAACAAGGACATTGACAATAATGACACATGGGCAACTGTTGTGGCAAGAAGGAGGAAAAACAGATCAGACACAAGTAGAGGAGGAAGTGGAGAAATACAACAAACAAAAGGTAAAGCAATTGCTGAACGTTTGGAAAACACCCAGCAAACAAGTCAAAGAAATGAGATGATAAACAAACTGAGAAGTCAAGCTAGATTTCAGAGACAATATAAAAAAGAAACAACTTTGACAATGACTGTGAAAGATCCTGAAAATATCACAGTAGTTATGATTATAAAGGCTGTGGAAGGAAAGACTGGAGTTGGGAAATTGTTTGGACTGAGAAAAAAATCTAATTTTGACTATGAACTAACTATGGAAAATGAAACGGACTGTGATCATTTAATGGATGGACTCATAATTACCAACAATTCTGTGAGATATCAAAACTCTGCACAACTAAGAGAATGGTTTCTTTTTTAAATTTACCCAACTATATTCAAGATTGTGAAATCATCCAAAAGCTTGTCGACTGGGGAGTTTCTCCAATTCTCCCACTAAGAAGAAGATATCATCCAGGAACAACTGTGGCTGATGGAACAAGGTTCATCAGGGTGAACTTTCCAAAAGAAGTCATGACTCTTCCTTACAACGTCAAATTTGATACAGAGGAAGGACCCAAATATTTTAGAGTGATACATGATCAGCAGATAAAAACATGCAGATTATGTGGAAGCACTGAACATGAAAAAAAAGACTGCCCACAATTTGTGTGTAGAGAATGTCTGGAGCAGGGGCATTTTGCGCGGGACTGTAAAGCCCCACGGTGCCAAGGCTGCAAAAAGACAGCATTGTGGTGCAGATGTGAATCGGATGAGGAAGACACTGGAGTGATGGAAATGCATAAACCAACGGAGAAATCAAGCGATAAAGAAAGAGAGGATGAAGAACAGAAATTAACACTGGATGGTTTGAATGAACATGAAGAGGAGCAGGCCATGAGTGAAGAGGATGAAGGAGATACAGTAGAGACTGAGGCACAACATCTAATGAAAGATGATGGACAGGACATGGAAAAAGAACAAGGAGCAGCGGGTGAAAATACAGAAAGCAGAATTGAGGAAGAGGTAAGCGATGATGATAATGATGAAATAAATATTGGGACTAAAGACAGAACAATAGACAGCATTAACAGAAGACGCAGAAAAACTGTACAAATAAATATTCAGCAAGTGCTTAAGAAACAGAAATCAGAAAAGAAGCAAAAGCAAAACTAAAAACTGACAGAACTGATCTAAGATTTTAGATTAAAAAAGACTACAGATGATTGATGGTTTGTTTAATTTGGATTTTCTTTTGTTTGGATGGCTTGTTTTTTTTTATATTTCTAATGAACAACTTATGTTTGGTTTCAATTAATGTAAGAGGGCTGTCATCTAAAGTGAAGTTTGAAAATGTAATTGCTTTAACAGAAAAATGTGATATAATATGTATACAAGAGACTGGATGGAATGAAACGATTATTAATGAGTTTAAAAAATGTTGGGACGGGGAAATATTGTATAATAATGACCCAAATAAGAAAAAAGGCATGGCAATATTAATTAGAAGAGGAATAGGATGCTCATTTGATGTTTTATTTAAAGATAACTATGGAAGGATCTTAACTATTAAAATAATAAATAAGGGTGAAGAAATAACAATATGTAACATCCATGCTCCAAATCAAGACTTGGAAAGAGTTTCTTTTTTTAAGGACCTAAGTGTTTTAATGAGTGGATGGAATAATGTTATTGTCTTAGGAGATTTTAATACTGTTTTAGAAAGGATAGATGTAGATGATTATATGGTTTATAGAGCAGATGTTGGAAGAAAAGAACTGAAATACATGATTGAAAAACATAAATATGTAGATGTATGGAGAGAGAGAAATAGAGCCAAAAGAGAATACTCAAGAAGGCAGTGGGTGAATACAGTTTTAAAACAAAGTAGATTAGACTATGTTTTATGTACAAGAAGATTAGAATCTTTTATTTCAAAGATTTTTTACAAGATTTTTAGCTGTAGTGACCATGATTTTTTGTATGTAATGATGGATTTCAGTGGAGTTGAAAGAGGACCAGGTGTATGGGTGTTTAATACAGAGCTCTTAAAGAATGATTGTTATAAAATTGAAATGGAAAATATTATTATTAATAGTGTAAATGATGAGTTGTATGATGAAGAAATAAGTGTGTGGTGGGACAATGTCAAATTAGAGGCCAAAAGATTTTCAATAGAATGTTCAAAGAAAATCCAGAAAGCTAATCGAGCTAAAGAAAGACAATTAAACAAAGAATGGGAGAATGAAATGGAAAAGATAACAGAAGGAAATATGGATATTAGGAGAATAGTGATATTAGAAGAGAAACTGAAAAAAGTAGAAGAGGAAAAATGTATGGGAGCTAGAATAAGAAGTAAGATGAAAAATACAGTGGAAGGAGAAAGAAGTACAAAGTTCTTTTATGATTTAGAAAAAACACGACAAAAAGCCGATTTGATAAAGAATGTCTCAATAAAAGGGGAAAATGTCAAAGATAAAGAAAATATTTTAAGAACAGTTAAAGATTTCTATGGCATTTTGTTTAAAGGAGAAGGAGTTCATGAAGAAGATAAGGATTTTTTATTGAATCAAATAAAAGTCAAAGTAAGCGAAGAGGATAAAGAACGGTGTGATAGTGATATAACTGAAGATGAGATAAATAAAGCTATAACACAATTAAGCAATGGTAAAAGCCCTGGTTTAGATGGTTTGTCATCCGAGTTTTATAAGACTTTTAAAGATGTTTTAATTCCAATTTTAAAAGATCTTTTTACTGCTATTTTTAAAAAAGGAGAGTTGAGTGAGAGTATGAAGAAAGGAATGATTAAAATAATTTATAAAAATAAAGGTGATAAAGATGATTTGCAAAATTATAGACCTTTAAGTATGCTAAATACAGATTATAAGATATTAGCAAAGATTTTAGCAAACAGACTTAAAAAGGTAGTTCCCACTCTTATCACAACTAATCAGGCTTATGGTGTAATAGGCAGAGATATAGCAGACACAATAACAAGTATAAGAGATTTAATCTGGTACATAAAAGAAAAAAAAAGATGAAGGATTTTTATTCAGCATAGATCTAGAGAAAGCTTTTGATAGAGTTGAGCACAGCTATTTATTTGACTTAATCCAGAAATTTGGCTTTGGTGAGAATTTCATTAAGTGGATAAAATGTTTTTATACAGATATTGTTAGTTGTTTTAAAATAAATGGATTTTTAACAGACTACATTGAGATTTCCAGATCTATAAGACAAGGATGTCCTTTATCAGCGTTATTATACACACTAGTTGCTAAAATCAGCATCAAACTTTACACAGGTAGATAAGGTATTGATCAAAACAGTGACTAGAATGAATGTATCAGAAGCCTGGCTAGCTCAGTTGGTAGAGCATGAGACTCTCAATCTTACGGTTGTGGGTTTGAGCCCCACGTTGGGTGTTTCTGTTACCTTTCTCTCTCTCTTTTCGGCAGCTTTCATTTGGGTTCATCCAGCAGACTAAGTGAGACAAAGTTCAGGGTTTCTACCACAGTTGATACGGTTAGTCTGAATCTCTGTGGCACAATCGGTTACCGAGTTCGGCTGTTAACTGAAATGTTGTTGGTTCGAGCCCACCCCGGGACGAACTAATCTTTTCTCTGCCTTGCAACTGCTAACAAGTGTACTGGGCATAGATCCTGGCCCACGTGCTGTCTGGCGTTACAAGATGACATCAGGATTTAGCAGAAGTTTGTTGTCCAGTGCCTGGATCGGCCAATTTACTTATTCCAGTTGACTTAAAAACACCATTAAACTTTACACAGTTAGGGAAGTTATTGATCAAAACAGTGACTTTCTCCTAAATGGGCATCTCACAAGCCCTGTCTGGCGTTACAAGGTGACATCAGAATTTAGCAGAAGTTTGTTGTCCAGTGCCTCTATTGGCCAAGTTACTTGTTCCAGTTGACTTAAAATCAGCGTCAAACTTTACACAGGTAGGGAAGGTATTGATCAAAAAAGTGACTAGAATGATTGTATCTGAAGCCTGGCTAGCTCAGTCGGTAGAGCATGAGACTCTTAATCTCAGGGTCGTGGGTTCGAGCCCCACGTTGGGCGTTTCTCTTCTTTTTTCGGCAGCTTTCAATTGGATTCTTCGAGCATACCTATTGAGACAAAGTTCAGCATTTCTACTACAGTTGGGTTGCTCTCGAAGTCTCTGTGGCGCAATTGGTTAGCGCGTTCGGCTGTTAACCGAAAGGTTGGTGGTTCGAGCCCACCCAGGGACGAATTAAGCTTTTCTCTGCCTTGCAACTGCTAACACGTGCACTGGGCATAGATCCTGGGCCACGTGCTGTCTGGCGTTACAAGATGACATCAGGATTTAGCAGAAGTTTGTTGTCCAGTGCCTCTATTGGCCAAGTTACTTATTCCAGTTGACTTAAAATCAGCATCAAACTTTACACAGGTAGGGAAGTTATTGATAAAAACAGTGACTACAATGAGTGTCTCACAAGCCCGGCTAGCTCAGACGGGAGAGCATGAGACACTTAATATCAGTGACGTTGGTTTGAGCCCCACGTTGGGTGTTTCTGTTACCTTTCTCTCTCTTTTTGGCAGCTTTCATTTGCGTTCATCCTGCAGACCAAGTGAGACAAAGTTCAGCTTTTCTACAACAGTTGGTTTGGTGTCTGAGTCTCAGTGGCACAATTGGTTAGGGTGTTCGGCTGTTAACCGAAAGGTTGGTGGTTCGAGACCACCCAGAGAAGAACGAATGCTTTTGCTGCCTTGCAACTGCTAACACGTGCACCGGGCAATGATCCTGGGCCACGTGCTGTCTGGCGTTACAAGATGACATCAGGATTTAGCAGAAGTTTGTTGTCCAGTGCCTGGATCGGCCAAGTTACTTATTCCAGTTGACTTAAAATCAGCATCAAACTTTACACAGGTAGAGAAGGTATTGATCAAAACAGTGACTAGAATGAATGTATCAGAAGCCTGGCTAGCTCAGTCGGTAGAGCATGAGACTCTTAACCTCAGGGTCGGGGGTTCGAGCCCCACGTTGGGCGTTTGTGTTACCTTTATCTCTCTTTTCGGCAGCTTTCATTTGCGTTCATCCTGCAGACCAAGTGAGACAAACTTCAGCTTTTCTACAACAGTTGGTTTGGTCTCTGAGTCTCAGTGGGACAATTGGTTAGCTTGTTCGGCTATTAACAGAAAGGTTGGTGGTTCGAGCCCACCCAGGGACGAACAAATTTTGCTGCCTTGCAACTGCTAACACGTGCACCGGGCAATGTTCCTGGGCCACGTGCTGTCTGGCGTTACAAGATGACATCAGGATTTAGCAGAAGTTTGTTGTCCAGTGCCTGGATCGGCCAAGTTACTTATTCCAGTTGACTTAAAATCAGCATCAAACTTTACACAGGTAGGGAAGGTATTGATCAAAACAGTGACTAGAATAAATGTATAGGAAGCCCGGCTAGCTCAGTCGGTAGAGCATGAGACTCTTAATCTCAGGGTCGTGGGTTCGAGCCCCATGTTGGGCGTTTCTCTCTCTCTTTTCGGCAGCTTTCAATTGGATTCTTCGAGCATACCTATTGAGACACAGTTCAGCATTTCTACTACAGTTGGGTTGCTCTCGTAGTCTCTGTGGCGCAATTGGTTAGCGCGTTCGGCTGTTAACCGAAAGGTTGGTGGTTCGAGCCCACCCAGGGACGAATTAAGCTTTTCTCTGCCTTGCAACTGCTAACACGTGCACTGGGCATAGATCCTGGGCCACGTGCTGTCTGGCGTTACAAGATGACATCAGGATTTAGCAGAAGTTTGTTGTCCAGTGCCTGTATTGGCCAATTTTTTTATTCTAGTTGACTTAAAAAAACATTAAACTTTACACAGGTAGGGAAGGTATTGATCAAAACAGTGACTAGAATGAGTTTCTCACTAGCCCGGCTATCTCAGTCGGGAGAGCATGAGACACTTAATCTCAGTGACATTAGTTCAAGCCTCACGTTGGGTGTTTCTGTTACATTTCTCTCTCTCTTTTCGGCAGCTTTCATTTGGGTTCATCCAGCAGACCAAGTGAGACAAAGTTCAGCGTTTCTACCACAGTTGGTATATTTAGTCTGAGTCTCTGTGGCACAATCGGTTAGCGCGTTCGGCTGTTAACCAAAAGGTTGTTGCTTTGAGCCCATCCAGGGACGAACGAAGGCTTTTGCTGCCTTGCAACTGCTAACACGTGCACCGGGCAATGATCCTGGGCCACGTGCTGTCTGGCGTTACAAGATGACATCAGGATTTAGCAGAAGTTTGTTGTCCAGTGCCTCTATTGGCCAAATTACTTATTCCAGTTGACTTAAAATCAGCATCAAACTTTACACAGGTAGGGAAGGTATTGATCAAAACAGTGACTAGAATAAATGTATGGGAAGCCCGGCTAGCTCAGTCGGTAGAGCATTAGACTCTTAATCTCAGGGTCGTGGGTTTGAGCCCCACGTTGGGTGTTTCTCTCTCTCTTTTCGGCAGCTTTTAATTGGATTCTTCGAGCATACTTATTGAGACACAGTTCAGCATTTCGACTACAGCTGGATTGCTCTCGAAGTCTCTGTGGCGCAATTGATTAGCGCCTTCGGCTGTTAACCGAAAGGTTGGTGGTTCGAGCCCACCCAGGGACGAATTAAAATTTTCTCTGCCAAATAAAAGTCTTTTTTGTTAAGCTTTTTTGCCACTCACTGTTGCAGTCATGACTTACTGATACTCCCATGTTTTTTACTTTACACTATATATACTCTCTCTCTCTCTCTCTCTCTCTCAATTCTGAGAAACTTTTTTTAATCCAGTTCATGATGACTTGCATGTCTACAACATTACTTCCTATTAATATCTGAGCCCAAATCTCTATTACTACAACTTATAGAAATTTAAGCTTTTTTAAATAAATATAAGGTATTTATATTCTACTATATATCTATAATCTATATAACAAATATGTAATCTATATATATGTTTAACCTATTGTAAATATTGACTGAATGTTTTTCACATTATTTCATCCTCAGCAACATTGTGAACTTTTCTAAACGTGTGTTTGGTCATTAACTTGTGAACGCAGAATTACACAAACACTGAGAAGATTCTCTGTATGAAAGATGTGTGAGAGCACCAAAAACACAAATGGACAAGATTTCCTGCTCCCTGCTTTTAGTCTGCTTTTAGGGCTGCAGGGCCCATATGATGGCAAGTCTTTTTCTGAGATGTAATTTAAAGCAAAAGTACATCATTTATAGATGAAACAAGCTCAGGGACGCACACAAATCATGAAATAATTACACAAATATAACATTTATCAAATCAATATATCTTCTGGAAACAGAAACACACACATAAACCTCAAAACAACACAGATTTGGGAGGAAAAAAGTGGTTTATTTGATGATATTTCAGGTGCAAATGCAATGTTAGTAAGCACGGACATGTGAAATGTGTCATGTGATCATGAAAAAGTGTTAAAAACAGAATATTACTCTTTAATAATCATCATTTATAATGTCTTATGCTAGCAAGAAGCCTTGAATTCATTACTTTCAGCTTTGGAAACACAGTTTAGGACATTTTTGTGCTTCATGCAGATCATCAGATGTTACAGATACAAATGATACCCGCTACACACACACACACACTCTCTCTCTTTCTCTGAGTGCATGCTGGGAGTGGGTGTGGTGAGTGTGAGCGTGAGTGGAAGCCAACTGTGGCTGGTAAGAGTGATCTTCTCTTTGCAACATTGTTTTGTTTCTTTCTTTCTTTTTTGAGTTGTATAGTTTGTTGATTTAGTTTTGTGAGGAAACGCCTGCTCCAGCTTGTTTTTTTAACTGGAAGTATGGCTTTTCCAAACAAAACAGTGTTTGAGAGTTTAACACGGCGACATGGAGTTAAGATAGTGTCCAATGCAAGTGTGGAAGACGCGTGTTAGGCTGTAGGAGAGATAGTGGGCCATGAGGCATCGTGTCTGCATCTCGCATGAATAATGCAATTGTGATTGTTTCAAACGCTGTTGAGAAGGCAAACGAGGTAGTTCAGAATGGCGTGGTGATCGGAGGTTCACTTACTGCGGTGCTCCCCTTGAGCACTCCTTCAAAGAAAGTAATCCTTTCAAACGTCCCCCCTTTCGTAAAAGACGAACTCATCACACAGGAATTGTCACGCTATGGGAAACTTGTATCCCCCATTAAAAAAAAATACCTCTATGATGCAAGTCTCCTTTAGTTAAACATCTTGTGTCCTTTAGGAGACATGTTTTCATGATCCTAAAGAATACCGACGAGGATTTAAACTTGGCATTGAAGCTAAAAATAGATGGTTTCAATTACACGATTTTTGCGTCATCTGATACAACGATGAAGAGTTACGGTTGCGGAAAAAACGGCCATTTCATCCGTAATTGCCCCGAGAAGGGTGATAAAGATACAGAACAGGACAGTAGTGCGGCTGAGAATAGCGCACTTGTGACTGCCGCACCGGAGCCCGGGACAGATGAGACGCAGAGTGTGATGCGGGCAGAGCCGTTTACGGGAGAAAGTAGTACAGAGGAACGGGTGTTCGAGTTTTCTCGTGCTGATAGTAGTGAAGTAAGAGAGCCGGCAATAGGAGAAACTGTATCTTCAGTTACAGTCGAGTCAGAAAAAGCTAAAGAATCTGGGAATGAAGAAGTTAGGCTGAATGATTGTGAATTGGACAGGGAAGTTGAACCAACATTTAAAATTCCAATCAAAATAAAAAATAATCTTAATGAAAAAATAAAGAAACAAGCTAAAAAAAGCGATCTTGATGATGAGAACATATCTTATGATGAGGATTCAGATTCAAGTGCTTCTGTGTGCTGTTTTCTCTGATTGTTCTCAAAATGAAAAGGAAAATGCTCTTTTTAAAGCTGAAGACATTAGACGTTTTCTAATAGAGACTAAAGGAAAGAAAGGTATTGAAGCTGACCACTATTTCCCCAATCCAGAACGATTCATAAAAGACACAAAATATTGGTCAAAAGAAGGTTTTTTCTCTGACCTTGAGATGTTTCGTTTGTGGAAACAAGTTAAGAAAAACAATGCTTGATGAGGACAAAGATAGTATGGATTAGATCAATGCCTTTTGTGATTTTGATTATAATATTCTCTCTTAAAAATGTGTTTCTGAACATTAATAGCTCTATGAACCAAGTAAAAATTGGACCCCTAAATTTAAACGCTGCTAGAAATGTTCAGAAAAGGATGATGATGATATATGAGTTTATAAGGGAGAGGTTAATTGATGTTATGTTTGTGCAGAAAACACACAGTGATAAAAGAACAGAAGTCGATACGAAAACAGAGTGTGATTGAGAGCTATTTATGAGCCATAAATCTTCCATTAGTGGTGGAGTAGCAATTTTATTTTCTAAAAAAGTTACTTTAATTTCCTATAAAATCAATGAAATCGAGAAAGGACGTTTAATAAAAGTTATAGTACAATTGGAATAAATGGTGATGGTTTTTATATTTATGCACCTGCAAATGGAGCAGAAAGAGTTGTGTTTTTAAATTGACTTAATGACACCTTGAAAAATTGAAATACTGATGATTTTCTTGTTTTAGGTGGAGATTTTAATTGCAGTGAGAATGACAAAATTGACAGGAATCACTTAAAGCCACATCCTGCTTCTCAAAAGATTATTAAACAGTTCGTTCAAACCTTTGATCTCAGTGACGTTTGGAGGAATAAAAATTAAAACTCTAGACCGTATACCTGGGCTCACTGTAAAGAGAATTCTTTATCTTTGGATAAATTTGACAGTTTTAGACATCATTTTAGTGTTTTTAAGTCCTGTATGATAAATCCTGTTGGATTTTCTGACCATAGTGCAGTTATTTGTTCTGTATTCATGAATAATATACAGTCAAATAGTGCTTTTTGGCATTTTAACGCTTCTTTAATAAGTGATAAACATTTTAAAGATTCTTTTATTTATTTTTGTGATGTTTTCAAGCAAGAAAAGTTTTTCTAGAGTTCTTTACAACAATGGTGGGATTGTGGGAAGACTCAAATAAAGAATTGTTGTCAACAGTATACATTAAATGTTACGAAAGAAATAACAAAATCTTTGAATGAAGTAGAAAAGGAGATAAATGAACTGTAGAGTTTGTCGAATGATAATAGAGCTCATATTCACAGAAAACTTCTTTGGCAAGATTGCTGGATATAAAAGCACAAGGAGAGTTAGTACGCTCACGTTTTCAGAGCGTTAATCAGATGGACGCTCCTACCAAATTTTTCTGTGATATGGAAAAGAAAAATAGTCAAAATAGAATAATTCCTTCTTTAATTTCTGAAAACGGAAAATAAATAACCGAATTGACTGAGATAAGAAATATTGCAACACGTTTTTATAAGAGGTTATATATGGCTGAAATGACTAATGAAGCAGTATTGACTGACAATAGTTTTGTTGAAGGGTTGCCAAAGATAAATGAAGAAAGTAATGCTCTTTTAAAACTGCCTTTATCCACACAAGAATTTTATACAGCTTTAATGAATATGGAGAATGGGAAAGCTCCTGCAATCGATGGATTACCTACTGAATTTTAGAAAGCTTTTTGGCCCGTTATAGGAGAAGATCTTTTAGAAGTATTTAATGAAAGTTTGACAAAAGGTTATCTTCCTCTTAGCTGCAGAAGAGCTGTCATCACTTTACTCCCCAAAAAGGGAGACCTCCAAAATATCTCAAATTGGAGACCTGTTTCATTGTTGTGTACAGAATACAAAGTTATGGCTATGAGATTTAGTAAAGTAATAGAGAAGTGACAAATTATGATCAAACATATTGTATACCAAAAAGATCCATCTTTGATAACATAACTCTTGTAAGAGATGTTTTGGAAGTGATTTGGTATCAATACTGGTCTAATTTCTTTAGATCAAGAGAAGGCTTTTGACCGTGTTGAGCACTCATGTTTATGCTACACGTTACAAGCTTTTGGTTTTGATCCTGGTTTTATGATTAAGGCAATGTATTCTGGAATTGAGAGTGTATTGAAAATTAATGGAGGTTTGGGTAACCCCTTTAAAGTTCAGAGGGGGGTAAGACAGGGATGTGCAATGTCTGGAATATTAGATGTGCTTGCTACAGAACCCGTTACTTATGTTGAAAAAAAATCTAAATGGGTTGACTTTACCAGAATGTAACAGCACCTTGTTTTTATCTGCATCCGCTGATGATGTTGTTGTTTTTATAAATAATGCTGAAGATGTAAAGTTACTAAAACAGACAGTTGACAAATTTAAAATGATTTCAGCAGCTACAGTCAACTGGAAAAAAGTGATGCACTGTTGATTGGAAAATGGGAAAAGGGAAGTCCTGCTTTACCAGGAGGACTGCTATGGCAAAGAAATGGCATAAAATATCTTGGTGTTTATCTCGGCAGGGAGTCATTTATACAAAAGAACTGCATAGGAATGGAAGAAAAATGAACAGGACGCTTAAAAAATGCAAATGGCTGCTTCCTCAGTTGTCTTTTAAAGGACGTATTTTAATTATAAACAATCTTGCAGCTTCATCGTTGTGGCGTAAGCTTCATGTCTGGATCCTCCTGTTGGTTTTTTATCGTAAAATTCAAGCAGAAATGGTTCGTTTCTTTTGGGACAAGTTGCACTGGATCCCTCAAAGCATTCTTTTTCTCGCTAAAGAGGACGGAGGTCAAGGCTTAATACATCTTGCAAGTAGATGTGCGACTTCTCGTCTTCAGTTTTTGCAGAAGCTCATGTTAGGGTCTGAAAGATTGGCATAGATACCTGTTGCTAAATGCATTGTGCGTAGAGTAAATGAAACGGGACTGGACATTGCTTTGTTTTTAATGGATTGTAAGAAACTTGATCTGAAAAGAATTCCTACGTTTTATCAGAGTCTTTTTAAAGTTTGGTCTTTGTTTAAACATCAATGGATGGAACCTTTAATGTCCATTTACTGGCTACTTGAAGAGCCAGTTGTGTGTGGAGCACGCTTTGATGTATCAGGTGATGATTTACCAGGTCTGATGAATATGCTGCAATAAAACAAATGTATACAAATCAAACATTTTAGATTAGATTAGATTCAATTTATTGTCATCACACATGTACAAGTACAAGGCAACGAAATGCAGGTAAATGGAACCCCCCGACCGTGCACAGACATCACAACTCCAGGGAAGACAGGTCACAGGAGGTGGAACAGGAAATAAAATACAATCAGGAAAGAGAGGCAAAAAAAAAAAAGTCCCTCTCACCTTGCTCTTAAGTTGGAGCAATGTGAGATCAGGGATAAGAAAAAGCCCCAGCAATCTAGCACAAAAACACACCGACAAGACATAACATTGCCACAGGGGATGGGAACAGGGGGTGTGGATATAGTCCGGTAAGGGCGGGCAGCCATCAGGTCCTGCAGCCATGGAGGCGCTGGTCACAGACCCGCCCACCCCCTCCAGTGGGTGAAAGCATACGAAGGCGTTGGATTGGGGCCAGGAAGTGTCGTGCTGTGTATCTGTGTGTGTGTGTGCGTAAGCCTGTATAGACCAACAGGTGTCCTTGACGGGGAGCAGGAATTTCAGAGCGTCTCCTTACATTGCTATCCGGGAGAAGTTGTTTTCCTCCAGCCGAGGCCGTCTGGCAGGAGAAAAGAAAACACAGGGAAGCCGAAAGAGTAGAAAGATACTTCAACTTTAGGTCAATACCTGCCAATTTCACAGATATTTAATGTCCATCACTCGTCTCCAGATCTGGCCAAATTTTGTTGCAAAGCTGCTAACTTCACCTCGATGTTTTCCAGTTTGAGATCTAATATTGCAGTCTGATTATTAGCAAGCCTGCCCATCAGCGCTTCAATCAAGCCGGCCAGCCTGGTGGGGTTTTGAGCAGCACTGACCTCTTTCATCATTCGTCGATACGCCAGGGCCCCACATAAGCCCATCAGCAGAAACCCTGTTATCAAAGTTCCGAATAGGTAAATGTCTTCAATATCCTCCAGAGACAGAGCAGCCAGGCACAGGACGCGCCACTTCTCCCACCCGTCCATCAGGTATCCAGCTGCAAACGTCCCCGCAGGACAGATGGGCTCTCCCGAGCCCAAAGTTCTCGTCGAGAAGATGGTGTCAATCGCATTCAGAGACCAGTTGATCAAATCCATAATTCCTTATTTGTTTGGATAGCAGGGCACGGAGAGTCTCAGAGATAGAATAAGACAAAGACAAGAGGAGCTAGCGAGGAGAGATATGGGACGGAGAGGGAAAAAGTTCGACCGCCTTCTCCGAGAGCCAAAGAAAAAGACACACACACACACATATTGTCAATAATACAGGGTCGGATTTTAAGGAAGTGGAAACAATGTCAACGTTTTGGGGGGTAAAATCTGTACGCTTTATGAAACATTTTCTAGATAAGATAAATAAGCTTTTAAATATGCAAGAAAAGAATTTACTTGAAGAATATAATGTGAAATGTATGCTTAAAGTAACAAATGCTAAATGGCTAAAAAATAGAAGTGATACTGTGTGGAGAGAGAAGTTAGAAATGACTGAATTAACAAAGCCAGTATGGAATGTCCTTTATAAAGCACCATCACCTAAAAGAGCAGGTGATCTTCAATGGAGGAGACTCCATGGGGCCATAGCAGTCAATTCTTTTGTTGCTATGCTAAATCCTAATGTTCGAGAAATGTGTCTGTTTTGTAATGAAAGAGACCGTTTTTCATTGGTTTATGCTTTGCTCCAGACTTTCATCTTTATTTAATATTCTAGAAATTCTGTTTTTAAGGTGTTATTTACAACAAGAGTTTTTATTCTTGGGTACAAATATAGTTGGAGGAAAAAAGTTCAATGTCAGTTGATTCATTTTAGAGTTGGTACTGCTAAATCTGCCATTTATGTTAGGAGAAAAAACTAAATGGATCAAAAGGGAGATCAAGAAATGGTTTCAGTTCTGAAGAAAATGTTTAAATCACGAATTGTAACCAAGTATGCTTTATACAAACAAATGAGCACATTGGACATTTCTGAATTTGAGTGGTGTTGTGATAATGCGCTGTGTTTACTTGATGAACAAGAGCTCATGTTCTCACATATACTGATGGAAGATGGAAGATTTGGTTATTTATTATTATCTCCTTACTTTATTTGATTAGTATTTTCCTCTGGTGAATAAATTGATGAGAGATTGTTTTAAAAATTATTTGTTAATAAAAAGGCTCTCTCACACACACACACACACACACACACACTCTCTCTCTCACGCACACACACACACACACACACGCACACACACACATCTGCTGACTGCTCCTGCAGAGGATTCTGGGTAAATCTCTCATCAGTCTTTAGCTCAGTTTCACTGATGATCCAGAATAATAAAGCCCAAACCCAGGCCAGAGCGGCTCAGTGAATGTGGTCTGTACTGAGTGGATGAGGCTCATTGTGTCTCTATAGATGTTGTAGAAGATCAGAGTTCCTGCACTGTGATCCACAAACACTCCTATTCTCCTGCTGAGGCGCTTCACTGGGAGACAAGTGTGTGTGTTATTGTGTCTGAATGAGAAACTGGAGGAAAACCAGCTCAAACTCCAGGACTGAGCATTATATCCAAACACACACTCAACACCTCGTCCCTTCCTCCTAGTGCTCTTATATGACACTGATATATCCACAGCACCATCTTCACTCCAGTCAGTCTCCCAGTAACAGCGTCCACACACACTCTCTCTGCACAACACCTGAGGATGATAATCAAATCTGTCTGGATGATCAGGATACGGCTGATCCTCTAACACACACTTCACCTCTCTGTTCTCCTCAGACAGAATGAGACGAGTGTGTGCTGTGTTTGGATCCAGTGTGAGGAAACAGACATCTGAACACAAGAACACAAACATTTATAACCACAGCTGTGTGTGTGTGTGTGTGTGTGTGTGTGTGTGTGTGTGTGTGTGAGTGTCTGTGTGTGTGTGCGTGAAAGAGAGAGGGAGTGTGTGTATAACCACAGCTGTGTGTGTGTGTGTGTGTGTGTGTGTGTATATGTATGAGAGTGAAAGAAAGAGCGTGTGCCTGTGTCTGTGTGTGTCTTTGTGTGTGTGTGTGAGAGAAAGAGAGAGAGAGAGTGTGTGTGTATGTATGCATGCGAGCGTGTGTGTGTGTTTGCGTGCGAGCAAGCGTGTGTGTGTGTGTGTGTCTGTGAGAGAGCGTGTGTGTGCATGCATGCGTGTGTAGTCCTACATTTGCGTGGTCCTGCTGTAATTCTCATGTGTATGTGTGTATGTGTGTGCGCGTGCGTGCGAGCGAGTGTGTGTGAGTGTGTGTAGTCCTACATTTGTGCAGTCCTGCTGTAATCCTTGTGTGTGTGTATGTGTGTGTGTGTGTGTGCATGTGTGTAGTCCTACATTTGCGCGGTCCTGCTGTAATCCTCGCGTCTCCTCCATGATCCAGACTGTAAACACACACCGATGGAGAGAATGAGCTGTTTAGTTTCCCCCTCAGCTAATAAGCTAAAGCTAGCACTGAGCTGCTCAGCTACACGCTCCAAACTCTTCAGCTAAAACACACAACACTTGTTGGTTCCAGCCGGGATGCACAATGAATCTAACACAGTGCGTTCTTTTCCTCTGCTGTTGGTGAAGCGAGCGCAGATACTGCTCATGTTGATGGAGACACCCTGCTGCAACATTCATTTATTACAGTGATCACACTTAGCTTTGCCATCGTTCTTCAGCACATGCAGCCTTTGAGCACATGTTGCAGTCCATCTCTAAACTATGTTCAGATTATTAAAGCTGCTCACCAGTTCCTGACAGATTAGCAAGTGAAAAATACACATGTGTGCACAGAGAAGAGGAATCCAGATGTTGATTTTAGAACAAGAGTCTGAACATTAATCCAAGTGTCTGATTCCAGAATCTGAATCCATCTTCAATCCCCAACCCTATTCCTGACCTGATATTGGAGGATTCTTCAGCACAAATGGAGGAAGAAGTTTCTCTGCTCAGCTCAAATGCTGAAACTGTACAGTGTGCCCCGCTTAATGTCACAACTGAGCCAAACACTCCAACATTTACAGAGGAGATTCATTTCACACTCAATGATTCGCTCTTCATAGACATGACTGGAATACTCTACAAGCTGTATCTTCTGTCTGTCCTCACCCCATAACCCTCACAGAAAACTGAAGATCAGAAAAGAGCTTTCTAGTGTCTTTTTAAAGCCATTCAGTGGAAAAGCACAAGGCCAGTGATGCTCCACATACTTGAGTTTGTCCAGTGTGTAGTTTGGATCCTCCAGTTGTTCAGAGAGCAGCTTGACTCCTGAATCTCCTGGATGATTGTAGCTCAGATCCAGCTCTCTCAGGTGTGAGGGGTTTGAAGTCAGAGCTGAAGACAGAAAACCACAGCCTTCTTCTGTCACCATACAGCCAGACAATCTACAAACACAGCAATAGTCCACATCACACAGTTGGACAATCACACATCTCTTTGTTTTGTGAAGATGCTGACTGCTGTTTCTGCTCATGTCAACAGGAGTGATGAACACACACACACATCCTGATCAGCTCTCCTTATTGATCAAGCCCCAAGATAAATCCAGCTGAGCAGAGTTCATCTAGTGTCAGAGATAACACACACCTTTTAGAGTGTTGATGTGTGCTAAAATCATCAATGGAAATAAGTGATCGTCTTCTTTACACTCTTTTACACTCTTTACTCTTCTTTACACTCTTTTGAGCTGTTATTTGTGCAATATTTTCAATAATGTATCCTCTTAATGTGGTTTTATAGTTGATTTTAAAAGATTATAAGTGTGTTTTGTAGATGATCGACAGCTAGATGCATGATTACAGCTGGTTGTATGACTGTAAGACATTTACTCAAATGTTACAGAGGTCTGAAATGTCTAATCAGGTGTAGGGCTGGGTGATGTCAGACAATATTTATTAATAATCGCCTTCAATAATATCTTGATAACTTCAGTATATGATCAGTAACCTTATCTAATCAAACACACATGGCCCAGCCCTAATCAGGTGTCGATACTCCCTAAATTTGCAGATATCAGACATACATTATATTATATTACTTTCACTGCTTTCTAACCAGTGCAAATGCTAACTCTTATGTTTAGGATGGAACATGCTAGTGTGACGGGTGTTAATAAGAGTATTAATTTAATGTATTTCACTAATAGTCCCTCCTTTTAATTTTTGTGCATTTGTTTTACATCAATTTGTTTAGAAATATGTTCGAATTTAGTTTTTACTTTATTTGTGTTTAATGAAAGTAGTTTTATTTTTGTTTGGCGCGCTATGTCATTTCCGGTTACCGCGCTACGTCACTTCCGGTTGCCGCGCTGTGTCCTCAGTCCGCATTGAGCGCGCTGAGGAGAGGTGAGCGGTTAATGGTGCTCCTAGGAAAATTGTTCTAAAAGTTGTTGGATGTTTTAAATCAGCTTTTAATATGCAATGGTAGTGTTTGCAAGAGTGTTCTATATTAACTAGGAAGTATTTTTCTTCATGTGGATGGATGAAATTAATAGTTTTTACTGAGCACAGTTGATTGAGTGTGTGTGTATAAGTATGTATGCAAAACACAGTGATTTCGACTGATCATCTAACTGCAATTTATTTGTTAGGTGGGGAAATTTACAAGCGAAATCATATCTCCGTATTGTGCTGTTTTCTGATCCATCCAGGTATTTTTGATGCACATTTGTTCTTTATTTGTGTTTGCATTTGTTTCTCAATTACATTAATTACTAATATGAAGTTAGATAGAGGAAGATTAATTGACATCACAATGTATGGAACTGTAATCATTTGTTATTTTTATTTATTTTCTTTTTGTACACTTTCGTGATGTGTTTACCTAGATTTAATTAGGTATGATGTTGTTGTTATGTTTGCTGAGTCCGCATTGAGCGCGCTGAGGAGAGGTGGGGAAATTTACAAGCGAAATCATATCTCCTTATTGTGCTGTTTTCTGATCCATCCAGTCTGCTCTGGCCTGATGCTTGAGTGACAATAAACCCACCATCAGCAACAGAACCAGTGGCCTGTTTCTTTATTGTACACAACGCAGAGAGTCGAACACCGGTTACATATAGTATGAGCAGTGTGAAACATAATTACTGATAAACCATAATTCCTGTTATATGGGGTTTAGTATCACCCAGAGTTAACATGTTCAAGCATGAAAAGCCCTAATATGAAACTGTCTGACTGTAGTTATTGTAGGGGTGGGCGATATGACCTAAAATTAATATCACGGTATTTTTCATCTTTTGAACGGTGACGGTATGATATCACGGTATTACTTTCAATAGCAAAATAAAATACATCTCAAGGAAGAACGGACAAAAGAAAGTCTCACTTCTATCACTCTTTAAAAGTTTTGGTTTGGGTCATTGTAAATGCTCAGTCTCGTTATGAGCTGATCTTCATTTCTCTGTGTTGGTGGAATAAAGCAGGCGAGTCAGCCACACCAATTTATGAGCAGACAGAGCAGGATTCTCATGATGACCACCGGCGCAATACCGCTCTTTGTTATGAGCCGTAGTTTCAGTGTAAACTTAGTAAAGGCGAGTTTCTTTGGCGATGATGTCTACAGTATTAGACTTTATATTTAGCAGACATTTGCGCTGAACACGCTGTGAATGCAACGCATCGAGATTCGGGCACCTTCTCCGAAAACACTCGACTGATCTCAGCTGGCGGATCAACATTTACCTCATGTTATGATCGCTGTCATCTGCGCCATTATTATAATTATAACTTTAGGTGAGGTTTGCAAACCTGTGCACTTTTCACTCTTCAGCCGTTTGCATTTCCTGCAGTAACAAAAGCTCCCTGTTATCTGACAGCGGGAAGCGTTGAGTGACTGACAGCTAATAACCAATACTTCAGCAGGGTAGAGCGATTCAGCAAGTTTTTAGAGAAAATCAAATCAGATTGCATTACAACCATTATATTCAGACTAGGGGTGTGACGGTAACCGCATCACCGCCATAATGAGATGTCAACCGCAGTGATGTGGTTATTACAGTCATCACCGCCCATTTTAGTTTAGTATTTATTTTTGCTTGTGAATCTTTCAGGATTGTATAGAAAAACAGAATAAACTAAATAAAAGGAATAAAAGGCCTGCCCTGAGTATTTTCCACTTAAATTACAAATTTAGATTACAAAACGAAAACACTGAATCCTTTTTATAACCAGCATAGGCTGTTTTTATTTTAAGCTTATTTTAATAAAGCAGACCTACTAACTCAAATCAATCGCTCCACAGAAAATAAGCATTTTTAACGCACCGCTGTAATTCTATATCCCAGTCCCTTTATCAACATTTTTAATACAAGTCATTATTTTAAAGATTATGACTTGAGAATATGATTTTACCTCAGCGCTGCACTTTTCTCCTTCGCCCTCGCGCTGAGCAGGTGACGGAGTGTTGTGAAGTAGTTAAACGCTCCTCAGTTTAATTTACAGTGTCAAACTGGCACAGAAATATCAGTATATTAATATAGGCTTTGCTAAAACGCTGGTCAAATGTAGGTATTTTTTTACAGAAGCTATAAACTGACGCGCATGCTGTGACCGGTGATGAGTCAACAATCGCATATATTTTGACTTATTTAAAGTAGGCTATAGGCTTTAGCATATAATAATTGTATATGTAAAGAAGTTTATTAAAAATGTAGCTAATATATCACAGGGGTTTGTGTAGCAATTGCAGTGGAGTATTAATTAAATCCTTTTTTTCCGTGGAGCGAAACAAACACTGCACAGTTGTGTAGCGGATGGAGACGCACAAAAATATACAATTCAGATATTTTCGTCGGCAGAAAAATATTCTTTGAACGAATTTTGTTTTGTACAATTTGTATCTTAGTTTTTGTCGGTCAGTTATTTAAAAAATAAACAAGAATAACTAATAACCTTTGAGGTGAAGCGATGTGCCTCATGGTCCGCTATATGCCGCGGCCAAAACACAAACTGGTCTGTTAAATACAATCGTAATATAAATAAAATAAAAGTGAAATATTCAGTTTCGAATATGGAATCTTTGTTAACTGTATGATCAAAATTAAAAGAGCAGCCTATTCGAAATATTCGAAACTGAATATTTCACTTTTATTTTATTTATATTACGATTGTATTTAGTTTGTGTTTTGGCCGCGGCATATAGCGGACCCTGAGGCACATCGCTTCACTTCAGTTTATCAGTTATTCTTGTTTATTTTGTAAATAACTGACCGACAAAAACTAAGATACAAATAGTACAAAACAAAATTCGTTCAAAGAATATTTTTCTGCCGACGAAAATATCTGAATTGTATATTTTTGTGCGTCTCCATCCGCTACACAACTGCAGTGTTTGTTTCGCTCCACGGGAAAAAAGGATTTAATTAATGCTCCACTGTAATTGCTGCTACACAAACCCCTGTGATATATTAGCTACATATTTTTATAAATGTCTTTACACAAAATTATTATATGCTAAAGCCTATAGCCTACTTTAAATAAGTCAAAATATATGCGATTGTTGACTCATTACCGTGGTTGCAGCATGCGCGTCTGTTAATAGCTTCTGTAAAAAAATACCTACATTTGACCAGCGTTTTAGCAAAGCCAATATTAATATACTGATATTCCTGTGCCAGTTTGACACTGTAAATTAAACTGAGGAGAGTTTAACTACTTCACAACACTCCGTCACCTGCTCAGCGCGAGGGAGAAGGAGAAAAGTGCAGCGCTGAGGTAAAATCATATTCTCAAGTCATAATCTTTAAAATAATGACTTGTATTAAACATGTTGATAAAGGGACTGGGATATAGAAATTACAGCGGTGCGTTAAAAATGCTTATTTTTATATATCTCCGCGGTTAACTGACATACCGCATGATTTCTTCCATTACTGTCACAGCCCTAATTCAGACACACAATTGCTCCCAAATATATTATGAGGGCGCATAGATTAAATTTTGGGGCTGTCATGCGACCAAAATGGTTGCAATTTCGAGCCCTGTAGTATAAGGACATGTATTCAGACCACAACTGAACATTTGAAGAAAATTTAATGCCTTATTATTTAGAATTAGCTATTATTGATGTAAATCCAGCCATTCAAGGCGCATAATTGATTTATCACGGTATTGACGGTATTAGAAAATCCATGTCGTGGCGCAATGTCACACCGGTGATGACTATGACACCGGTGTACCGCCCACCCCTAAGTTATTGTAGAGTGGAGAATTATTTACCTCAGTGTCTCCAGTTTACAGTGTTGACTCTTCAGTCCATCAGAGAGAAGCTTCACTCCTGAATCCTGCAGGTCATTGTTACTCAGGTCCAGCTCTCTCAGGACACAGTTTGAGGATTGTAGAGCTGAAGACAAACTCTTACAGGACTGAACAGTGAGATAACAGCCCTGTAGCCTGTGTAGAGGACAAACACAATATGTATGTGTTGATCTGGAGTGTTTAATAGTCTGAAGCACATCTGACTGTAGTGACTGGATTAACTTCACTAATTAGTGAGCACATCTGGTGATTTTAGCTTTAAACAGTATTAATGTCTATAAAACACAATTAAATGGCCTCCTTCAGATCTTTCCAACTCTTCATTAAACACCTAACACTGCAAGACAGGAAAATTTAAATGGTTTTATTTACTATTATTGAACAAACAAACTAATGACAATAATCTTCAGTAGCATCTTTAAAAGTTGCATCTCAAAGCCCTTTTCAGAATAAAGTGCAACAGATGCATATGTAACAGAAATATAGAACAGAAATAAATATATTCATTGTTGTTTGCTGTTTGTATGTTGTTTTTAAAGATTCCTCCATGTCAGTGATAAGGACTGCCTGCCCAATAATCTTGCCTGCAGCTCCTCAGCCTTATCCAGCCATGTCCACCATTTGAGTTGTCTCTAGTACATCAGACACAGGTTCTAGAGCTAATGATATGTTGTAGTGAGGACATAAACAAGGATGTAAACAACGGAAATGCTGTTTGGCACCGCTAACAAATTAGCTACAGATTCATGTTTATCCATCAAACCGCTGTAAGCACACACAATATTCAGCAGCGCTGCAGTGTCTCTCTATGCGGACACTTTCCCTGCGTTCTACATCTCAAATAACAAACTTGCAAAAGATATGAGAATGTTTCATATTACTTACACATGCTTATTCTGAATATATGTGAAAAAGCAGCTTAAACCAGCCTAGGGTAGTTGGCTGGTTTTAGCTGGTCGACCAGCCTGGTTTTAGAGGGGTTTTGGCCATTTCCAAGCTTGTTTCCAGCCATTTCCAGCCTGGTTTTAACTGGTCAGGCTGGAAAATGACCAGCTAACACCAGCTTGACCAGCCTAGACAGGCTGGGAGCCCAGCCAAAACCAGCTATGTCCATCTTAAACCAGGCTGGTCAAGCTGGTTTTAGCTGGATTTAGGTGGCCATTTTCCAGCCTGACCAGCTAAGACCAGGCTGGAAATGGCTGAAAACCAGCTAAAACCAGCCTACGCTGGTTTAAGCTGGATTTTTCAGCAGGATATTCTGAATATTTGTGAAAGACTCTTGTCAGATGATATTTTAGAGAGCAGGCGTGAGCTTCAGCTGTGTCCTCGGTGTCATTTTCTGTCTGATTCAGGCTCACACTGATACGGCTAACAGCTACTCTGACTGATACTATTTGCACAGCGCAAAAGCACATGCTTGTAGAGCTGTGACACTTTTCCTGGTGACGTGGAGCCAATCCGCGAATCACAGCACAATGTATTAGCTGACCAATCAGAGTCTCTTGAGGACGGGCCTTTCAGAGGAACTAGGAAATATGACGTTTGTCTTCATGTTAGCTGAGTAGCTTGTATACAATCAAAGTCAGATATATGAAAAAACAAGCTGAGTTTCTACAAGTGAAGCATGAGCACACATTGCATTGCATCTTATCAACACAACATAGCCTTAAAATACACTCTAGACCACACCTTTAAGGACATCCAGTCCAGTGGTGTAGTCTTTGCTCTATGCACGTATACGCCGTATGCCTACTTTTTTCCATGAGCTGTTTGGGTATTACGACTTCTGAGGATCAATAATTGCGTATACCCTCAGTATACTCACTTGTTTAGCTGATTAGACTTCCCTAATTTACATGTATTTGCGTCCCCTTTAACTGTATACCACATGTTTTTTTAACTCGCATCTTATTTTGTTACAATTGGTGCATTCTGCATAAATCGCGCCATTCTCCGCCCCCTGACGAGCGCAGCAGCTATGAGAAAGTTTGGTGAGTTTTTTGAAGTTCACGACAAGTCAACTGAGTGATGATGTCTCGCTAAACGCTCAGTTAAAATTATAAAACAGCATGGGCGTCGCTTTAGCCCCCCTAAAAGTTTTGCGATTAGCTCATACCGTACACTACTATATTATCGCCTCAGTCCCCTTTAATTGTGAGATGAAATCGCCGGCAGACTTCAGCCGCTCCGTTTTCAGCTAGTTTTACATTTAATCAGCAAATCACAGCTGTGGAGTGCGAGAGCACAAGGTGTGTGTGTGTTTATAGAAAGATTGTTATAATATTTGCATTTACAGAAACACTTGTATTACTTGTGCCCCAATGGGTCATGGAGGAGCAATCGGGTTTCCCCATCTAGTTTCCTCGGCGCTCCCCTCATCATCACAGCTGTTTCCTCCAGCGAAAATACAGCTCTTAACGAACATTTCGCTATGTTTATTTCAAAATTAACTATGAAAATAAAACACATTACAGTGCATGTGGTATTAACTATAGCATACATTCATGCACAGGATTAAACAGTGACAGAACCGCTCAGTGAATGTACTGCATAACTGCATATCATCACGTGTTGTATCTTATTATTATTTTTCCTATTATGACTTATATTATGATTGTGAAATATGTAAATTAGCCTGTACATTTTTATGTTCATATTTATGCTATTTATTATTATAAAGTGGCCGTTTTATTTATTTAATATATGGAAAAATTAATTGAATACAGAAAATGATTTGTACTACAGTAAACAGGTATGTTGAGCATATTTGGCTCATTCAGAACTCAAATGCCAATGCCTGTCTATGAAATACAGTGGAATACTGCTAGTTTAGTATGCAACCCTACCATATTAGTCAAACATTTTTAAGCAGAGGACAGACTCCTAATAGTTTGGTTTAAAACAACAAGCATGCACAAATGTGTCACATTCAAACATAATGGCTGACTGATGTTTAAAGGAACCTATTAAATGTAAAGTAATAAGACAGTAAAGAAAGTAAGTTTCAATATTAAAATGATTAAATAAGCTACATACTGTAGCTTATTTCGATTTAAAGAAGTATATATATATATATATATATATATATATATATATATATATATATATATATAATGAATCAAAAAAACATAGACTTTTATCGTTTATTTGCCTACTTTTATTTAAAATTTGTGTTGTGTGCAATAGTACACCACATTTTTTTTTAGGACTACACCACTGATCCAGTCAGTCTAGAGGTGTTTGAAACCTCCAGAAAGGTGGGCTCGCATCATCATGGAGGGTTTTACCAGCTTCACTATAGCTCTGTGCTCCGGCTGTTTATCCTGATCAACTCATCTCAATTTTATTTCTAGAGCACTTTCAACCAACCACAATGGATACTAAAAGTGCTGTACATAAAAACACACATAATACATGTAAACATACAAGGAACCAAAGTACATAAACACACAACACATGAGTAAAAGCTGAAGAAAATAAGTGTTTCAGTGACCTCTGAAAAGACTCAAGAGTTGGAGAAGTTCTTATGGAGAGTGTAAAATCGTTCCAGAATCTTGGAGCTGCGACTGAAAAGCTCTATCACCTCCATATATCAAGCGTGAATGTGGAACTTGCAAATAGAGTCGATCCTTAGAGCGAAGAGATCTCACAGGTTGGTGTATATTCATTAGTTCAGAAATATACTCAGGGGCCATGGAGGGATATAAAAACATACAGCAGCACTTTGTACTGAATTCTAAACTGGATGAGAAGAGAAGGCATGAACAACCGTCTCCAAATCACTGAAAGAGAGGACAGACTTCAACTTGGCAATATATCGAAAATAAAAAACAATTTTTGACAACCGCATTAATTTGGCGATCAAATTGAAGCTCAGAGTCAACGATAACACTGGCAGCTAGCTCTCTGCAACTCTCACATGATCGCCTGCTGAAGCTAAGCAGGGCTGCGCCCGGTCAGTACCTGGATGGGAGACCACATGGGAAAGCTAGGTTGCTGCTGGAAGTGGTGTTAGTGAGGCTAGCAGGGGCAACCTGTGGTCTGTGTAGGTCCTAATGCCCCAGTATAGTGACACAGACTCTACTACTCAGTGAGCGCCGTCTTTCAGATGAGACGTTAAACAGAGGTCCTGACTCTCTGTGGTCATTTAAAATCCCAGGATGTCCTTTGAAAAAGAATAGGGGTTTAACCCCAGCATCCTGGTCTCTGTCTATCATGGCCTTCTAACCCTCCCCATATCATAATTGGCTTCATCACTCTGTCTCGTCTCTGCTGGTGTGCGGTCTGGTGCAAAACGGCTGCCGTCGCGTCATCCAGGTGGATGCTGCACACTGGTTGTGGATGAGGAAATTCCCCCTATGTGTAAAGCGCTAAATAAATTTAAGGAATTATTATTATTATTATTATTATTAAGACTGTTTACAGAGGAATGTATTTTTCCAGAAAGCAATGACAGATTGCCAATAGAATCTGAACCTTTTTGACCAAAAACAATCAATTCAAACATGTCCTCGTTCAGTTGGAGAAAGTTATTCACTAACCAATCTCTCACATCAGCCAAACAATTAAAAAAAGCCTGAAGGGAGGATTGATCCTCAGATTATATGGGGAAGTTTATGGCATGCTTTTAAAAAAAAATTCCCAATAGAAATAAGCCCTGCAGAATTCCACACATTAATTGAATGACAGAAGAACAAGAGTTGCCCAAACTGACTGATATAGTTCTATCCTTCAGATATGAAGAGAACCAGTCCAAGACTAGACCCTGGACACCAGTGTGTTCTCTAAGCTGATCAATGAGGACGTCATGATCCACTGTATCAAAAGCAGCAGTGAGATCCAATAATAGAAGAACAACAGGGCTACCTAAATCAACCTCCAGCAAGACATCTGTTGAAACCCACAATAGAGCGGACTCTGTGCTATGACATTTATCAAAACCTTTATTATTAAACATGAAATCATTCAGCTGTACAGACACAATCTTCTCTAAAACCTTTGTGATAAAAGGCCTGATCCACAGGATCTGCCCTGGTTTACTGTCCAGTAGTCCCTGCCTTGGTTGTGACCTCCTTCCTGTTCACCTGTCTGTCAATTTCCCCCTCACCATCTGTCTTGTACCCTGTCATGGTTTCATTTTCTGCCACACATAGGGGAAACAAAACTTTAGACCAAGTTTACACAAACATGGCTGAAGCATACGCTGTGACCCCCCTCCCCCACTTGGGTCAATCAGATCACCTTTCTTTGTTCCTGACCCCCAAGTACTCACCCCTCATTAACCGTGTGAAGCCATCAGTGAGGACCATCAAAGTGTGGCCAGCGGGGGTGGACTCCACACTCCAGGACAGGTTTGAACACACATACTGGAGTATGTTTGCTTCCCAGGCCACATGTGGCTCTCACACAGACATTGATAGTTACACTTCCTCTGTTGTGGAATATATCAACACCACCATAGACAGTGTTACAACCCAGAAACAGATCACCACATACCCAAATCAAAAGCCATGGATGAACTAGTAGGTGCGCCTCCTGCTGAAGGCACGCAACACTGCCTTCAGATCAGGGGATGCACAGGCCTACAGCACTTCCAGGGCTAATCTGAAGAGGGGGATCAAAAAGGCCAAGCACTGTTACAAGCTAAAGCTAGAGAAACACTTTTCCAACTCTGATCCTCGGCGCATGTGGCAGGGCATCCAGGCCATCAGCAACTACAAACCCAGCCAGTCCACATCCACAGGCACAAATGTCTCCTTCCTGAACGAGCTAAATGACTTTTATGCCCGCTTTGAAAGAGACAATACAGAACCCTACACCAGGAACACTTCCTCAACCGACCACTCACCTATCACACTCACCTCCTCAGAAGTCTACACCGCACTGAGTCGGATCAATGTGCGTAAGGCTGCTGGACCAGACGGTATCCCTGGGCGCGTCCTCAAAGCATGTGCAGAACAGCTTGCTGGGGTATTCACAGACATTTTCAACCTGTTGCTTAACTGTGCCAACATGCTTTAAAACCACCTCTATTTTGCCAGTGCCCAAACACTCCAGCACAACATGCCTGAATGACTACTGCCTTGTAGCACTCACACCCATCATCATGAAGTGCTTCGAGGGGTTGGTCCTGGCACATCTGAAAGACTCTCTGCCATCCACACTGGACCCACATCAGTTTGCCTACCGTGGCAACAGGAGCACAGAAAATGCCGTCTCCATAGCACTGCACTCTGTCCTCACTCACCTGGACAATAAAAACACTTATGCACGAATGCTGTTTGTTGACTTCAGCTCAGCATTCAACACTGTCATACCCTCTAAGCTACTGATCAAACTCAGAGACCTGGATATCGACACGTCTCTCTGCAACTGGGTTATGGACTTTCTGACTAACAGACCTCAGAATGTTAGATCAGGCCACATCTGCTCCACCACCGTCACACTCAACACTGGTGTACCACAGGGCTGCGTGCTGAGCCCCTTCCTCTACTCCCTTTTTACCATCGACTGTAGGCCTGTGAACAGATCCAACACCATCATCAAATTTGCAGATGACACCACAGTGATTGGTCTAATCAGCAATAATGATGAGACTGCCTACAGGGAGGAGATACAGCATCTGGCCTCCTGGTGCACCGACAATAATCTGCTCCTTAACACCAACAACACCAAGGAGCTCATTGTGGACTTCAGGAAGGGACGAACAGGCTCACATGATCCCATCCACATTAATGGGATGGCCGTTGAGCCTGTCTCATCCTTCAAGTTCCTGGGGACCCACATCTCAAAGGACCTTTCCTGGACCACCAACACCTCCAGCCTGGTCAAGAAGGCTCACCAGTGCCTATTCTTCTTGAGGCAACTAAAGAAAAACCAGCTTTCATCAGCTGTCTTGGTGAACTTCTACCGCTGCACAATAGAAAGCATCCTGACCAACTGCATCACAGTCTGGTATGGAAGCTGCTCTGTTGCTGAGCGTAAGGCACTGCAGCGGGTGGTGAACACTGCCCAACGCATCACAGGGACTACACTGCCAGCCATTGAGGACATCCAGAAGAAACACTGTCTGCGCAGAGCACGCAGTATTCTTAAGGACTCCTCTCACCCTGCTCACAGACTGTTTTCTCTCCTGCCTTCCGGCAGGCACTTCAGGCTCCCCCAGACAAAAACCAGCAGACTGAGGAACAGCTTTTTCCCCAGAGCTGTCTCCCTTTTGAACTCTGCCCCTCACTGACTCTTTTGCCCCCCCCCCCCCCCAATACACCCCCCACACTCCTCTAACTTATACTCCTCACAATCACTGCACTATTTAACATTTGCACATTTAAAGTTTGCACATATTCATTGCACTGATTCACTTATTTGAACTGTACATGCCCACTGCACATGAACATTTGTAATTGTTTATCTATCTGCACACTCCTGATTATTAATAGCATCCTGTACATATATTCATTTATTGTAAATCTGTTCATAGCTAATATAATGTTCATAGTACATCCATTTGTAAATATTACCATAGTTTTTCTATAACTGCACTTTATAACTTATACCTGTATCCTGCACTTGCTGCTAATGCACTGCTGGTTAGACCTAAACTGCATTTCGTTGCCTTGTACTTGTACATGTGTAATGACAATAAAGTTGAATCTAATCTAATCTAATCTAATTTACTTGCCTCTCCCCCATCACCCTTGTCCACTGTAACACCTCCAGCTTGCTGAACTCACTCTTGTTTTGTGTTTTCCTCTGAGGATCATCTGGAATCTTCTCCTAGACGGGAGCCATGTCATGGTCCTGGTTGGCCTGTCCTTGTACTGTTGTGTTTTCCTTGTGTTCTCTGTGTTCACCTCAGTTTTCCCCATGTTACTCTTGTTAGTTGTCCAGTTATTCTTCACCCTGTTAACTTACTAGTCTTTGTGCGTTTAAGCTCCTCTGTTTCAGTCATTATGTGTTGATCAGAGTTTGCTGTATGTGTGTAGATTTCTCTTGTCTGTGTTTTCTGGTCTTCAGCTCTGGCATTTTCTTTGTGTATGGATTATATTAAACATTAGAACTGCACCTAGATCCACCTCTTGCATTTGCTTTGCTTCCCCGATTAGAGGAAGATATAATGAAGAAGAGGGTGGCACTGTGGTTTAGTGGTTAGCACTTTCACCTAACAACAAGAAGGTCACTGGTCCAGCTCCAGTTTCCCCCACAGTGCGAAGACGTGGTATAGGTGAATTGGATAAACAAAACTGACCTCAGTGTATGAGTGTGTATGAGTGTTTTGTCTGTGTCAGAGTACGTTTACATGGACACTAATAATTTGATTTTAATGTCATTAAGACAATACTCTGATTAAGATTCCACCATGTAAACAGCGATTTTTTTATAATTTTTTTCCAATTTAAGTCATAATCGAACTGAAGAGAAATTTAATTAAGACATGTGGAGTATGTCGATTTTAGTCGCATTATTGAAGTGCAGTACAGACATGTAAACAATTTAATCAAACTATTACCGTCATGTAGGAATTTTCATAACGTTTTGCGACAGGATAGTCCACACACACACACACACGGCTGTTTGACACTCTCTGCATCTACCGAGTCAGTGCAGACCACAGACACCTGTATCGTGAAATGTGGACGTTTTTTTATTCCATTCAGCATGCGGTATAAACTTCCGTTAAAACTACACTCTTCCAGCAGTTCATAGTTGCATCCAGTATCTCGTTTGTCATGGGAGGCATGCATGAAAAGTTCCCGAATGAAAGTGAAAGTGCCAAACTGCAGTTAAAGTCGACAAATTAAAAAGCAAAATTACATGAAACTCCGGAGGAAATGCGAAGAGCGCGGTGATGCAATGAAATTAATTGAATTATGTGCTATAATATGTAAAACGGGATCATGAAAGGAATATTCAAAAAGCAGCTCATGTAAACGCCTTAATCTTACTATTGTCTTAATTAAACTAAGGCAAATAATACCACTACTGATGTCCATGTAAACGTAGTCAGTGTCACCTGATAATTATCAACATAGAGATGGGTCAAAATAGACAGAATGGAGAAAACAACACCAGTGTGATCATTACACTCTTAACAAAATGTACTTTAAAGGTACTGTATCACTTTTTTTGCAATAATAGACAATGTAGTTTAGGATTTTTTTATTCTGAAGGTAAAAAAGATAAAAGTCTGAGCGACGTTTGGTCCCTAATGAACGTATAACTGAAGAGTATGGCAACAGATATAGATCAAAACTCTAAATGAAGTCATAAATGATAAATGTGATTCATTCTTACAATAGAAATACAGGCTAAACTTTATGATCACTTAAAATTGGAGTCAGATTTAATTCGGAGCTAAAAAACAAATATAAATAAATTCTAATAATTAACAAAATTATTTTTAGAAGAACTAGAAAAGGCTTACATGCATTTAACCTTCGACCATGCTGTTAGTTTCGTCATTGGGCTAATAGATGGACTTCTACATATGAAAGAAAGAAGCACTTTGACTTACTGAGCTCTTTTGGAGGATTTGATGACTGCTGATAGTCTGATGAGACACTCGTCTGATCTCTGGAATTTCTGAAGCTCAAACTCCTCCAGCTCCTTCTCTGAGGTCAACAACACAAAGACCAGAGCAGACCACTGGGCAGGTGAAAGGTCAGCAGATGACAGACTTCCTGTATTGAGGTGAGACTGAATCTCTTTCAGCAGAGTTTGATCATCCAGTTCATTCAGACAGTAGAACAGATTGATGGATCTCTCTGGAGACAGATTTCCTTCAAGTTTCTGCCTGATGTAGGCAATTATTTCCTCTTTGCTCTGGTCTCTGTCATCCTGCTGTGTCAACAGGCCTCGTAAGAGTTGTCGATTGGACTGGAGTGACAGACCGAGAAGGAAGCGAAGGTAAAGGTCCAGATGTCCATTCTCACTTTCCAGAGCCTTGTCCACTGCTGTCTTCAGCAAATCAGTCATGGACTCATCTCTGCTTTTTTCTGCTTGCGTCTTGTCGCTGTCTAGAAACAGATGTTGATAAAGTGCTGCAATGAACTCCTGAATGCTCAAGTGAAGAAAGCAGTACATTGTACCAAGAATGATCCCCATCTCCTTCTTAAAGATCTGGGTACACATGCCTGAGTACACCGATGCCTCATAGACGTCAATGCCACAGTCTTTCAGATCGCTCTCATAGAAGATCACATTGTTTCTTTCCAGCTGCTGGAAGGCCAGTTTCCCCAGTGAAAGGATGAGGTTTGGATCCCAGGAGACATCTGGTGTGTTTTCTCCATCATACTTTCTTCTGCTCTGCTGAATCTGAAAGCGGAGAAAGTGTGTGTACATCTGTGTCAGAGTCTTGGGAGATTCCTGCAGTGTTTCAGCATTAGCCCTGTGTTTCAGTTCAGTATTTCTGTTCTCCTTCAAAATGTTCTGGAGAACAGTGGCTGAAATCCAGCAGAAGACTGGGATGTGGCACATAATAAAGAGACTCTTTGACTGTTTAATGTGATCAATAATTTCTCTGGCCTGATTCTGATCTGTGAGTCTCTTTCTGAAGTACTCCTCCTTTTGGGCATCATTGAATCCTCGTATCTCTGTCAGCCGGTCGATACAGTCAGCAGGAATCTTACTGGCAGCTGCTGGTCTGCTGGTGATCCAGATGAGAGCAGAAGGAAGCAGATTTCCCTTGATGAGGTTCGTCAGGAGAACATCCAGAGAGACTGCTGAAGATACATCATGACACGTCTCATTACCAGCAAAGTTCAGAGGAAGACGACATTCATCCAATCCATCAAGGATGAACAGGACTTTGAATCGTGTCCTTCTTGTAAGGTCCAGTCCTTTAGTCTCTGGGAAAAACTGAGTTATGAGGTCTTTTAAACTTTGTCTTTCTTTCTCCTTTAAGTTCATCTCTCTGAATGGAAGAGGAAATATGAAGCTGATGTCTTGATTTTCTTTTCCTTCAGCCCAATCCAGAACAAACTTTTGCACAGAGACTGATTTCCCGATGCCAGCAACTCCTTTTGTCAGGACAGTTCTGATCTGCTCGTCTTGTTCAGGTGCTTCAAACAAATGTTTGCATTCAACCTGTATCTCTAGTGACTGATGACGTCTGGAAGCAGCTTCAATCTGTCTGATCTCATGTTCAGTGTTGACCTGTTCACTCACACCCTGAGTGATATAGAGATCTGTGTAGATGTTATTCAGAAGTGTGGAGTCTCCTTGCTGAGCAATTCCTTCAAACACACTTTGGCATTTCTTCTTCAGGCTACATTTAAGCTGATTGATGAAGAACAGCTCATCTAAACACAGGAGCAAAGAAACAGAAAGTTTTAGTCTTCACTTTTCTTGCTATATTAGTAAGCGTCAGTCTGACAGACGGCCATGAGTCTCTTACCCTCGAGAGTATCAGCAGCTTGATCGTGCTTCATCTCTCTCAGGAAGAAGAGTGTGAGATCAAGAGCTGCTTCTGAGATACTGCTTCTGTTCTCATTAAATTCCTTCACAAAGTCTTGTCTGTTTTCTTCTTGTAAGATTTTCCTAAACTTTTGCAGTTCTTTCTTCAGAAATTTGACCATTTTACTCTCAAGATTCTATATTTTTAAAAAAAGAACAACAATATTTCACAAATATATTCAATAACTTACAGTTCTAAACCCCCAAAAAGTTATTTAATAGTTAAAAAATATATTATAATACAGGTCTGTAATCCCACCTGGAAGATCATCAGGAGATTGCCTCGGAAACTCTTTTGGCTTCTGTAAGTATTGTTTCTTGAATCTGGTAACTCGTATTCAAAACTGTTAACAAATAAAACTACTAAGGCAAACAAATACAGTTATATCTCAAAAACATTAAAATGTCAGGACAGTGAACTTGTGCAATTGGTCCATTCGTGTGTCACGTATTAAATTGAGCTGATAAATTACAGACATAAACAGGACGTTCCTTATCTAGTCAGGAGCATTGACTTTGACCATTGACATTTGACATTGACTTTTGGTCAATTGAACATTGACCAAAAGTGCAACCTTCTAAAGGTATCCCTAGGCCTATAACTACCAGAGTATGGGAATAGTTTAGAATTTAGGGTGTTGAATGTTAACTTTTTACCTAGCTAACTGTAGTCAAAAGATTTTTAAAATATGAGAGAACATTGGGAAAGCATGCCAGTCTCAAAGAGGAAGGGTGGTGCGAAAGCGAATTGCTACCCAATGGGTAGACCTGGTGAAAATAAGTATATGCGCTGCATATGAAAAGTTGGTTAGTGGTAGTGAAGACACAAATCTGCCTGAAAAGGGGAAATGCTCGGTGACTGAATGACGGATATGGGATTGTTGCCCCAGAGGTTGCGCCATCTCTGAGAAAGGAAGTGATTCCTCAGGGGAATTAGTCAATGAAGGGTCATCGCGGGGAGTGTGAGTTCAGAAACAACAAGGTCGAGTTGGACCGCGGAGGCGCAACAAGCAAGACCAGCTGCTCTTTCTCCCTGACCTTGCACAGGGTCTGTGTGAGTAGGATCACTCAGGAAAAATGCATACTGCTTAAGCCTCAGGGCCAGCGGAGAGCGGACTTGCGAGAAGCATGCAGGATGACCTAGTCTTCTCTGAAGTGCACCCATATTACCTGGACCATGCTGGGGTGGAGTTTCTATTCTCCCAGGAGTGTGAGCTGCCATGAGAGCATGTCAACTGGCATGGTTGAGCTTGCATGGAGTATGAACGGTGTGCAGCGATTGTCAGCCTCATGACTCCAGGCTAATATCTAATATCATCTAATATCTGTGAGAACTATAGTATCTCAATAAGCACATTTTTGTGTTTAATAGAAGACTACTAGACATCCCATCAAAGATGGCTTGCCTAAAATAAGGTTAAATTTGAAATTAACAACTACACATGTCAAGTCTGTCTAATCTGTGTATTTGTCTGGTATTGGGATATTCTTAGATGTCTATTAGATTTTTTTAGTGACAGGCTAAATTTTTCCTTGTTTAGGGCCCAGACATCACTTGTTTGTTGTGGACACTTGTTTTAAGGGCAACTAGGCCCGTAGAAGGCCAGATCCATCCAGGGACTGAAGGTGCAGCAACACAGCAAGGTGATGGTCACCCTGTGCATCCTGGCACACCATGCCCATCTGGGGACTTGACTGTAAAGCCAGTGCTGAAGTGGTCACATTTGAACAATCTGAGCAGCGAGATAGCAACTGCAAACTGATATGGCCCAGGAACCTCTGAAAAAACTTCACTAAGACCATTGTTATCCTGTCAAACTGTATCAGACAGTGCAGCACCACAATGGAGACAGAGGACAGCATACTGCTCTCGCAAGACGAGTGGCTGCGGTTTTGACTGCCATGAAATACATGCCAGTAAACTCGGGAAACAGATGACCTCAGGAAGATGACCTGTTTTATTGTGCTCAGCTGTTCTTTCACCACTGAGGACTGCTGGGTAGACAGTGTCACCAAATAGGCCTGTGATATAGGCATGCCAAGAGATCGAGCTCAGTCAGCATGGCACATATCTACCAGGGTAAGCCAAGGGTGGTAAGCTTGGACCACTGTGTGGCCATCATCTTCCCCAGGGCTCAGAAGGCCGATTTGGTGGTCATGAGAGCATCGTCGGCCACCTGTGGTGCTGTGGTACCATGGTGCAGGGCCGAAGAGGCATGGCCCGCAGCAGTGTGGGCTCTGGCTGTGAGAGACCCAGATAACCCACCTGAGGATCTCAGCTTACCCCTCCAGGTGGCGGCGCCTACCATCTAGGCAAAAGCTTTGTACCACCATCGAGGGAGGTGAGGGAAGAAGAGCGTGATGTAAAAACATTCTCCATACCTGGTTGAGCTTCCTGTATGCTCCCTGGAAGATGGGGACAGGGTCTGGAAGAATTTATCTCACATCAGCTCCCGCTTTAGTGGGTCCGACAGTGGGACTAGGGGGACAACCCATCTCCAGCCCTACCGCCAAAGCAGTCCGGGAAAGCACAGCCATCATGCCTGACTCTAGATCCATGACCATTAATTGCATCCCAGATGTTGGTAGCGTGCTTGGTCTGTCATCTGAACATGACAGCTCACCCTCTGATGCTGTGATGGGCATCTGATCTCCGGTGTCAATGAGTGAAAGCACGGGCATCCCAGAGGACAAACCAGCACAAATGTGATAGGGCCTGTTGTGGAGGAGCCAGGGGTCCAAGGGCCCGGAGGCAATGGATAGGCCACAACTGTAATCCGTAGCTTAAAGCTGCGGTCACACTTGACTTTTCCTCCCATAGACTTCCATTCATACGCACGCGAATGCGTCAGACCGGAAAAGCAAGGTCATGCGTTAAGTTTCGCATGTTGCTGCAGTGGAAAGTTCAAGCTTGGTGAACTCTGACCTGCGAAATCGCATCACTTGAATGCGTGAGACCAAACGAGGATCAAAACAGGACCTCTCTGGACAGAAATTTAAAGCATGGAGCAATCGCTCGCTTTTTAAATGTCTAATCATCTTGTTTAATCCCGCCCATTTTCGCAGCGCCGCACGACAGAATTTCGCACACACAAAGCCCGGTGTGACCGTAGCTTAAGTGTGTTGAAGTAGGGTTGGAAATCTAAAAATCTGAGGTCCAGGAACTGAATTTGACACCCTTGGTCTACATGACCCCAATGCTTTCCACATCATGATTCACATAAACTTGGCTCTGATGACCTGCAGACAATTCACTCACATATAAGCACCATTTTGACAACCATTGCTGAGGATTGTTTCATGTTATGGATCGTATCAAGCATTTCCCTGTTCACTGGTTTTCCTGTGTTCGGTCTTTTTGGACTTTTTTGGATCATTGATTGTTTGCCACTTAATTAACAAATTAACAGTATAATCTACACTATAAATGCTTCTCATCAAATATCTTTAAATATGAACAGTTTTTCAATGTCTTTTAGTGTCAATATCTGTTTTCAAGACTTATTTATTGTTTGTTCCATGATCAGATCTGCTAAACAAGACAACAGGAGACTCATTCATTCATTCATTTTCTTTTCAGCTCTTTTTAAATCTGGGACCACAGCGGAATGAACCGCCAACTTATCCAGCACATGTTTTACGCAGTGGATGCCGTTCCAGCCGCAACCCATCTCTGGGAAACATCCATACACACTCATTCACACTCATACACTACAGACAATTTAGCCTACCCAATTCACCTGTACCGCATGTCTTTAGACTGTGGGGGAAACCGGAGCACCCGGAGGAAACCCACGTGAGCGTAGGGAGAACATGCAAACTCCACACAGAAGCAAGTGACCCAGCCGAGACTCGAACCAGCAACCTTTTTGCTGTGAGGCGACAGCACTAACTATTGCGCCACTATGACAACAAGAGACTATTAACTATTATTTCTTTTTATTTTATGAATGTCTCATTAAACATCTACAAACTCATAAAACTGACCCGAGATCAGGTAAAACTGCAAAACCTGTGCAGTGATTCACCACTGGAGGGCAAACTGAATTCATTTGTGTGATCCATGTGGATATTATGCAGATCAAGTTTTTGCCCCCTTGTGGAGAAATATTGAATTTTTAAACGTTTCAAAGCAATAAAGACATAAAAAAGCCTCATTTACTGAAATCACATGACTTTGCCCATTTGATATGTGCTCTGATTCACTGATTTGAAACAAAAAAAAGCAAAAGTATTGAAGCTTCATGAAGCAGTGCTCCAAAATCAGCCATCACCTCTGTTTACTAAAATACTCTTTGGTGATTTACAGGTCTGTTACTCATTCTTGTACATTCAGAGCATGTTTCACTGGTTTGTGTTTTAATCTTAGACTATTTCTGTTTTCATTGTTAGCTGTCTGGATATTTGATTATTCTATTTGGATTACCCTTGATTATGACTGATTGTTTTGTCCCCTTGCATGTCTAAAGGACACTCTGAATAAGAAACTATATAGAAACAATACAGTTAAAGTGTGTCCAATAATGTAAAACACTAAATACCTTTTGACTGATGATGGTGTTTTCCCACTGAGGTTTGGTGGATAACCTTTAGAATGGTCACTCTTCAGAGACACAGAGCTGGACACACGTGATCCTGATCTCACACTGAAGATACAAACACACCAGAGGAATAAACTGTAGGAGAAACTTCAGTTTCCTTTACAAGAGTTTATCAGACAAATATGAGTTTGTTCAGTTTAATTCAGCACTAATAGTTGACTGAAGGTCTGTCTGATCAGGTCTGCTACAGAGGAATCATGGGTAAACAGACAAGTGATGTGCTGCTTTCTCATTCTGCACAATCTCAGCTTCACTGAAAACACATTTGAACCTAAAACCTTGTGATGGAACCTGTAGAGTAAAAACTGACCACAGAAACCAGATGAGGAGATATAAAACACTAAACATTAATGTGTATCTATAGATATTAATATAATCTCTGAGTCTGAGAGACAAAAATACTTTATAATTCCTTTCACTGAACTATACATTTATGGTCGTTTCCCCTCCTCTATAAGCACTGAAACTGTTCTGTGGTCAGCTTTAACTCTGATGTTGTACAGGACTTTAAACAGCACACATGACACATATTGAGCTCTGGTAAAGATGACACCAGATCAAGCTGTCTGTAATCTAGACTGATCTAAACACATTTCCTGAAGTTAAACTGAAGCTTTGTCCATCATTTGATCAGCCAATAGCAACACAAATAAATGAATTGTTGTTGGTCTTTGTTCTTCAGAGAAAGTGTTGAAATAATGGTGTAAAAACAGAGTCAATACCTGTGTTTCTCTGAGAGAGAGTCCTTTACTCGCTCCTCTGCCATACTGCAGCTAAAACACCAATGCAGACATTAGCAAAGCGTTTAGGAAACAGTCATATATATATAGAAGCACTGTAGCATCGAGAGCAACACCGAGTAAGTACATTTAGACCTGTTTTCAGTTGCTGTGTTTGGTTAGAGAACGCTTAGACTTGTTTCAGCTGGTTGTGTATTGGTTGTTGGACATTTAAAATTGTTTTCAGCTATCTGTGTTTAGTGTTTGGTTAGAGAACAGTTAGACTTGTTTCAGCTGGTTGTGTATTGGTTGTTGGACATTTAAAATTGTTTTTCAGCTATCTGTGTTTAGTACTAGCAAGTTTTAGCCACTGTTTCCTTTTGTTTACTGTAAGAGCTTGCGTGCAGAGCCGGAGGTTTTTTCGCGCGCCCCCGCGGCCGCAGTTTCGGGTGCTTTGTAACTTTGGAGGCGTGTCCAAACGCCAGGTAAAGACTATATATGTGAACACATTTGGTCTAGCTAGCAGGAGAAGCACTGTAGCATCGAGAGCAACACCGAGTAAGTACATTTAGACCTGTTTTCAGTTGCTGTGTTTGGTTAGAGAACGCTTAGACTTGTTTCAGCTGGTTGTGTATTGGTTGTTGGACATTTAAAATTGTTTTCAGCTATCTGTGTTTAGTGTTTGGTTAGAGAACAGTTAGACTTGTTTCAGCTGGTTGTGTATTGGTTGTTGGACATTTAAAATTGTTTTTCAGCTATCTGTGTTTAGTACTAGCAAGTTTTAGCCACTGTTTCCTTTTGTTTACTGTAAGAGCTTGCGTGCAGAGCCGGAGGTTTTTTCGCGCGCCCCCGCGGCCGCAGTTTCGGGTGCTTTGTAACTTTGGAGGCGTGTCCAAACGCCAGGTAAAGACTATATATGTGAACACATTTGGTCTAGCTAGCAGGAGAAGCACTGTAGCATCGAGAGCAACACCGAGTAAGTACATTTAGACCTGTTTTCAGTTGCTGTGTTTGGTTAGAGAACGCTTAGACTTGTTTCAGCTGGTTGTGTATTGGTTGTTGGACATTTAAAATTGTTTTCAGCTATCTGTGTTTAGTGTTTGGTTAGAGAACAGTTAGACTTGTTTCAGCTGGTTGTGTATTGGTTGTTGGACATTTAAAATTGTTTTTCAGCTATCTGTGTTTAGTACTAGCAAGTTTTAGCCACTGTTTCCTTTTGTTTACTGTAAGAGCTTGCGTGCAGAGCCGGAGGTTTTTTCGCGCGCCCCCGCGGCCGCAGTTTCGGGTGCTTTGTAACTTTGGAGGCGTGTCCAAACGCCAGGTAAAGACTATATATGTGAACACATTTGGTCTAGCTAGCAGGAGAAGCACTGTAGCATCGAGAGCAACACCGAGTAAGTACATTTAGACCTGTTTTCAGTTGCTGTGTTTGGTTAGAGAACGCTTAGACTTGTTTCAGCTGGTTGTGTATTGGTTGTTGGACATTTTAAAATTGTTTTCAGCTATCTGTGTTTAGTGTTTGGTTAGAGAACAGTTAGACTTGTTTCAGCTGGTTGTGTATTGGTTGTTGGACATTTAAAATTGTTTTTCAGCTATCTGTGTTTAGTACTAGCAAGTTTTAGCCACTGTTTCCTTTTGTTTACTGTAAGAGCTTGCGTGCAGAGCCGGAGGTTTTTTCGCGCGCCCCCGCGGCCGCAGTTTCGGGTGCTTTGTAACTTTGGAGGCGTGTCCAAACGCCAGGTAAAGACTATATATGTGAACACATTTGGTCTAGCTAGCAGGAGAAGCACTGTAGCATCGAGAGCAACACCGAGTAAGTACATTTAGACCTGTTTTCAGTTGCTGTGTTTGGTTAGAGAACGCTTAGACTTGTTTCAGCTGGTTGTGTATTGGTTGTTGGACATTTAAAATTGTTTTCAGCTATCTGTGTTTAGTGTTTGGTTAGAGAACAGTTAGACTTGTTTCAGCTGGTTGTGTATTGGTTGTTGGACATTTAAAATTGTTTTTCAGCTATCTGTGTTTAGTACTAGCAAGTTTTAGCCACTGTTTCCTTTTGTTTACTGTAAGAGCTTGCGTGCAGAGCCGGAGGTTTTTTCGCGCGCCCCCGCGGCCGCAGTTTCGGGTGTTTTTACTCTCGAGGCGTGTCCACCTGAGCTCAATCAGCAAAGCGCTCGGGGGTGTATATAAGCGACTAGTCTCACCGCGGCAGCGGTCGCGGCAGCCTCGTGTGAAGCCCGCCTCGTGTGAAGACCGGCGAGGGTAAAGACCATCGACTCTACCTGTGCGACTCCACCGAGCAAAGACACCGACAAAGCACTTGAGTACTTCTTACTTTATTTTTTTCCCTTTTCTCTGCACTCATTATTGTTTTGCTTGCACTTTATTATGTGTTTACTAATTCCTGTTGTTACTAATACTCGCAGAGCACGGGAGGTACGCTGCAGGCGCAACCCTCACAACCTTCGATCAATTCATGTATCCTCTATTTCACAACTCTCTCTCTCTGTGGGCCTCTGGAATTGTCAATCTGCTGTTAACAAAGCAGATTTTATTACCTCCATAGCCACTCATTCTGACTTTAGTCTCATGGCTCTAACTGAAACCTGGCTGAGACCGGAGGACACTGCTACACATGCAGCTCTTTCTACTAATTTCTCTCTTTCCCACACTCCTCGTCAGACAGGGAGAGGGGGTGGGACTGGACTACTGATTTCCAAAGAATGGAAATTCACTCAGAGACCGTCCCTGCCAAAAATCAGCTCTTTTGAATTCCATGCAGTCACCATTATCCACCCCTTTTGCATAAATGTGGTTGTCATCTACCGCCCACCGGGTACATTAGGTCACTTCTTGGATGAACTGGATGTTCTTCTCTCATCTTTTTCTGATTATGACACTCCCTTGTTGGTGCTAGGTGACTTCAACATCCACATAGAAAGACCTCAAGCTGCTGACTTCCAGACTCTGCTTGCATCTTTCGACCTCAAAAGAGCACCTACTTCTGCTACTCACAAATCAGGTAATCAACTAGACCTTATTTACACTCGACAATGCCTCGCTGACCAAACACTAGTAACTCCACTACAAACATCGGATCATTTCCTTCTCTCTCTCAACATCCACATTACTCCTGAGCCGCCACACACTCCTACTCTAGTTGCCTTTCGCAGAAACCTACGCTCTCTCTCACCCAACAGACTATCCACCATTGTTTCTAACTCTCTTCCTCCATCTTGCAAACTCTCTGCACTTGATACGAACAGTGCAACTGATACACTCTGCTCCACGCTAACATCATGTCTAGACAGACTATGCCCTCTGACATCCAGACCAACCCGAGCCAGTCCTCCTGCACCCTGGCTCTCTGATGTTCTCCGTGAGCATCGCTCAAAACTTCGGGCTGCTGAGAGAAGCTGGCGAAAAACAAAAAATCCTGAACAGCTCATAACATACCAAACTCTTCTGTCTTCTTTCTCGACTGAGGTTACTTCTGCAAAGCAGACATACTTCCGTCAGAAAGTCAACAGTGCCACCAATCCTCGCTTGCTTTTTAAAACATTTTCATCCCTCCTTCACCCTCCTCCTCCACCCGCATCCTCCACACTCACTACTGATGACTTTGCTACATTCTTTTATACCAAAACTGCAAAAATCAGTGCTCAATTTGCTGCACCTACAACAAACACGCAAGATACACCACCAACACCACACACGCTCACCTCTTTCTCCCAGCTCTCTGAGTCTGAGGTGTCCAATCTCGTGCTATCAAGCCATGCAACCACCTGTCCGCTAGATCCCATTCCCTCTCATCTCCTGCAAGCCATTTCTCCTGCAGTCATACCAACACTGACTCACATAATTAACACATCTCTTGACTCTGGTCTATTCCCTACTTCATTTAAGCAGGCTAGGGTAACCCCTCTGCTAAAGAAACCCAACCTGGATCAAACGCTACTTGAAAACTACCGACCGGTATCCCTGCTTCCATTCATGGCCAAGATTTTGGAGAAAGTAGTGTTCAATCAAGTCCTAGACTTTCTTACTCAAAACAACCTCATGGACAACAAGCAATCTGGCTTTAAGAAAGGCCACTCAACTGAGACTGCCCTGCTCTCGGTCGTGGAGGACCTCAGACTGGCTAAAGCAGACTCTAAATCATCTGTCCTCATCTTGCTGGATTTATCAGCTGCTTTTGACACTGTAAACCACCAGATCCTGCTATCTACGCTTGAGTCACTGGGCGTCACAGGCACTGTTATTCAATGGTTCAGTTCCTACCTCTCGGACAGGTCATTCAGGGTGTCGTGGAGGGGAGAGGTGTCCAACCTACAGCATCTATACACTGGGGTACCTCAGGGCTCTGTGCTTGGACCACTTCTCTTCTCTATCTACACGGCATCTTTAGGAACAGTCATCCAGAAACATGGTTTTTCCTACCACTGCTATGCTGATGACACCCAGCTATACCTCTCTTTCCACCCTGATGATCCCTCGGTTCCAGCTCGCATTTCAGCCTGCCTGTCAGACATTTCACTCTGGATGCAAGATCATCATCTCCAGCTTAACCTCATGAAAACGGAAATGCTTGAAGTCTCTGCCAACCCGACCCTTCACCATAACTTTTCAATCCAGATGGATGGAGCAACCATCACTGCATCCAAAATGGTAAAAAGCCTTGGAGTTACGATTGATGACCAACTGAACTTCTCTGACCACATTTCTAGAACTGCCCGATCTTGCAGATTCGCACTCTACAACATCAGAAAGGTCCGACCCTTCCTATCTGAACATACAGCTCAACTCATTGTTCAAGCTCTTGTCCTCTCCAAACTGGACTATTGCAACTCGCTGCTAGCCGGGCTACCAGCTAGTTCTATCAAACCTCTTCAGCTGCTTCAGAACGCAGCAGCACGAGTGGTCTTTGATGAACCCAAAAGAGCACATGTCACTCCGCTACTCACCCGTTTGCACTGGCTTCCAGTTGCTGCCCGCATCAAATTCAAAGCTCTGATGTTTGCTTACAAAGTGACCTCTAGCTGTGCTCCTTCGTATCTGCTCTCACTCCTGCAGATATATGTGCCCTCCAGAAACTTGCGTTCTGTGAATGAACGTCGCCTCGTTGTTCCATCCCAAAGAGGGAAGAAATCACTTTCCCGAACTCTCACATTCAATCTGCCCAGTTGGTGGAATGAACTCCCTAACTACATCAGAACAGCCGAGTCACTTGCTGTCTTCAAGAAACGACTAAAAACGCAACTGTTTAGTCTCCACTTTTCCTCCTAATCTGCAATTGCCTCTCTGGCTATACCACTAACTGAGCCCTCTTTCTCTCTCTCTCTCTCTCTCTCTCTCTCTCTATTAAAAAAAAAAAAAAAAAAAAAAAAAAAAAAAAATTCTACTAATGTTTTTGCTTCTTAGACTTTTACACGCCTGAAACTTGTCTATAGCGCTTGTTCACTGCTGCTCTTATAGTTGTGTAAATTGCTTCCTTGTCCTCATTTGTAAGTCGCTTTGGATAAAAGCGTCTGCTAAATGACTAAATGTAAATGTAAATGTAAATATATATATATATATATATATATATATATATATATATATATATATATATATATATATATATATATATATATATATATATATATATATATATATATATATAGTCCTTTACATAAATGCAGTTGGTTTAACCCCTGATCTGACATCCCAGCTATGTTACATTTGATTTAAGATAAATGCATGTTATATAAAGTTTATCAAGATAAGTTCAGGTTTAGTCAACTGTTGATTTAGATAGTATTAAAATGTCTTATCTATTAAAGAGGCTATTTGGTTAGTTAATGAGTTACTCTGACAGTAAAGGGTTAAATGCAGTTTTGTTTAAGGATCATCAGCTTGTTGTTTTTCTGCAGCTCTTCTTCCTGTTCAACTGGAAGGTCTGCTTTAACTTTACTTTTGATTTCGTGACTCTGAATGTTTAGAGTCATATTTAATGCTGAATTATTGGAAAGTATTGAGTCAGTCAGATATAGAAGAGAACAAACACTTTAAAGGGATTAAAAAATAAAGCTTTTAGCCACAGTGTTTAAATGACCGTGTTTGACTCAGTGTTTAGTCTGTGTTGGAGGATTTATCTTCAGGATCAGACATTTAAATCACACTTACACATCTAAAATCCCTTCATCATCTCCACAAAAAAGTGTAATGTAGAAGAATTAAACTCACATGCAGAAGTACAGACGCTCTTGTGCAGCAGGAACACAATCTGAGCTCTTTGACTCTTTCACTTCATTAAAACACACATGTGTGATCTGCAGGTATATCCTGAAATATTACTGGCTCCACAGAGTGACACTGACATGAATATTCATGAGATTCTCCTGACTGTGGGTGTGTCCTGAAGACAACACATAAACCACTGGAGCTGAAGATATCTGTGCAGCTTCTCTGAGCACGAGTGTGTTGAAGGAAGATTTAGAGAAGGTATTTGAGATGAAATCTGAGAGGTCTCTGAAGAATATTTACAGCAATGTTGAACCTATAAAATAAGATTAGAGATTTTTATATAAATGAGTACACCTCATACAGATCTCCCTGTTATATTATTATTTTCTATATGATGCTGTTCAATAATATTCAATAAGTGTGTTTTTACAATAGATTAGTCAGTATCAAAGGCAAAACTGGAACTAATGAACAAAATAACTTCAGATCACAGTGAAGAAAAACAGCAAATACAAATGAATAATGTTTAAACAGAGGAAAAATCAAGAACACCATAAAACAGTATTGCGTTTAGTTAAAATGGTGTAGTTTGTCATTTATTCATTGTTTGCAACACATAATTAGAATTTACATGTATTATCTTTCTATTTCTGAAGGTGTTTTCAAACTTATTTTAATCAATATATCTGTTTGTCTATATTCACTATTAGAAATAGTGATTGATATATATATATATATATATATATATATATATATATATATATATATATATATATATATATATATATATATATATATATATATATATATATATATATATTTACAGTTGAAGTCAGAATTATTAACCCCCATCAAATTTTTTATTCTTTTTTAAATATTTCCCAAATGATGTTTAAGATTCAGGAAATTTTCACAGTATGTCTGATAATATTTTTTCTTCTGGAGAAAGTCTTATTTGTTTTATTTCGGCTAGAATAAAAGCAGTTTTTAATTTTTAAACACCATTTTAAGGTCATTATTAGCCCCTTTAAGCTATATTTTTTCTCGATAATCTACAGGACAAACCATCGTTATACAGTAACTTGCCTAATTACCCTAACCTGCCTAGTTAACCTAATTAACCTAGTTAAGCCTTTAAATGTCACTTTAAGCTGTATAGAAGTGTCTTGAAAAATATATAGTAAAATATTATTTACTATCATCATGGTAAAGATAAAATAAATCAGTTATTAGAAATGAGTTATTAAAACTATTATGATTAGAAATGTGCTGAAAAAATCTTCGCTCTATTAAACAGAAATTGGGGGAAAAATAAACAAGCGGTCCAATAATTCAGGGGGGCTAATAATTCTGACTTCAACTGTATATATATATATATAGAGAGAGAGAGAGATTTTTTAAGGCAGTGTATTTATTAATGCTGTGCATTGTATATATACAGCAGTCAACATTTGAAATGATTCAAAAAGCTTTTCTAAATTGTCCTAAGACAAGAACAGGACAGCTTTAATGAAAGGTTTTGATTATACAATGATCACTCATTTACAATACAGATGTTTAATACTATTGTTTTTGTCATCATTTCTCAAAATTCAGGATAAAAAGTCAATAAAAATATCAATAATTTACTCAGAAACTGGAAGACGGGGTTGACGTGTCTTGGTTGTGAGAAATGATTTATTATTATCAGTAAAAAATCTAACTTAGCAGCTTTTATTCATTTATTTCTTTGTTCTTTATTATATGTTTAAAGGGAAATAGCATAAGGGAATACATAGTTACACACAAACCATTATAAAAGGGAATTTTCAAATTAAATACAGAGAACTTAAATATCTTAAATGACTGAAATCAGGGAATCATTAAAACCTTTAGATTGTTGGAAAAGAGTTCACAGATTCAGGATCAGTTAGCATACATTGTGTTCTGTCAATGTGATGTTTTCCAAATAGTGTAAGAATTTTACTTCACAATCCATAAAAAAGATTATTTTAATCAGTTATAATGATAAATTTACAGAACACTAAAATATAAGTATGAGATAACGAGGAACTAGAATAGTTTAGTGTAATTACAACTGAAACAGTCATTTAATAATAGTATACCTGTATTATTAAATATCTGTAATATTTTAAAATGGCTTTCTTTTACCTTTACTTTATTAAGAGTATATATATATATATATATATATATATATATATATATATATATATATATATATATATATATATATATATATATATATATATATATATATATATATATATATGTCATATATTCATAAAGACACTGATGTGGTGTGCAGAGGTAAACTGATATTTCCTTATCAATATATTCTCCATCATTTAAATAACATTTTTATTCATTTTAATGCTTGTGAATGACTGAACCACAATAATAAATGGTCAAATTAAATCAGAGGGAATAATTGTGCTAAATATTCTATTAATAATGTATTTAAAATGAACATATTTTCATTTTTTAGCTTTTACAATAGGTAGACATGTTTTGTCCAATATCTCAAGAATCAGTGACAAATATAAATATTTATTGTAGTTATAATAGTAGTGATATGATAATAGTGTCTTCTAATACTTCTCCAAACAATTCTTTACTTTATTTGAGAAAGCCCAAACGTCATCAAGTACTACTGACCTAAATATCTTCTGTGTGCTGTGAGGAGTTGGCAATTGGGTGCACGCTGCTTTTGGACGATGCTGGATTTAGGACGCTGCTATGAATCGGAGGATACTCGTGGTAAAATATAGAGTAGAAAGGACAGTTTGAAATAAGTCTTGGGTAGACGCAATGGATGATGAATCGGACGATGACAATCAGGAAACAGAATTCCATGAAGAACCATATAATAAACAACATGGGTGATGAGTCTGAATATGAGCAAACGTGTTCAGGCGGAAATAAGGAGATGGGACAAAGGGAAAGAGATCTTAAAATCTTATTCAAGCAGTCAGAACAATATATGCATCCTGTTAAACTATCAAAAGCAATAGAAAAAGAAATAGGATCAGTAAAAGGGGCAACATGTCTAAGTAATGGAAGAGTTTTGATTAAATGTAAAGACGAAATGCAAAGAGTAAAGATACTAAAACTAAAAACATTGGCTGGTGGTAAAATAAACTGTACTGAAGTTGGGTCAAAAAAGAGTGGGGTCATCTCAGGTGTACCTGTAAACGTAACTATGGAGGAAAGGTTGGTATGGCCAGGAGACTTATGATGTGGAGGGACAGTAAAAAATGTGAGAGCCTTTCTGTGTTGATACACTTTGAGGATAAAAATTTACCAGCAAAGGTGAAACTAGGCTTTATCAGCTATATGGTACAAGAATATGTTCCTCCTCCTCTTCGTTGTTATAACTGCTAACGCATAGGACATTCGGCTGCTGTTTGCAAGGGGAAAATGCCTTGTGGAAAATGCTGTGAAGAGCATCAGTATGGGAAGTGTAGAGAAGGAACTAAGTTGAAATGCTGCAACTGTGGAGGCGAACATAGCGCCGCGTATGCAGGTTGTCCAGTTCAGCAGCAGGCACGTGAAATTCAAAAGGTAAAGACCAATCAAATTTGAACATATGCAGAAGCAACTCGTAAAGTAAAACAGCTGACAGAAATACAAACTCATAGGGAACATGTACACAATTCTCAAGTGAAGGAATCTGAGAAACAAAAGAGCATGCTTCAGAATGACTCCATCGACAACATTAGTGTGAATAAAACTGATTTTGTGGCGTTCATTTGTGCAGTGGTGAATGGCTCCGCGCAGGTAGAAAGAATTGTGACAGAATGTGCAAATTCCTGAATTGTACATTGTAATAAGGTTCGTTGTGAGGGAAGAAGAAGACAGGGTCGGCGTTAAGGCAAGTGATAAGTTTTATTATTATTATTATTTTTAGTGCTGAGCAACACGCTCCACAATGTGCTGGCTGTTACTCGGTTCTCTCTCTCCCGACTGGTCTCTCCTGCTCCCTTAAGAAGGCGTCTCTCCGGCCCAATCACTAGAGAAAGCAGGTGTTATTAATTATTTCTGATTGGGCTACTGACCAGCCGCCGGTGTCTCCACTCTCTTTCTCCCCTTTCTGGGTGTTCGGCTCCACTCTCCCCACCACATACCCCCACCGCCCGTCTCAGGCCGGGCAGCCTGCGGCCCCCCTCCCCCCCCTCCCGCCCGGGAGAGGAAGTCAGCCACGACCATCTGCGCGCCCGGCCTGTGGACCACCTTGAATTTAAATGGTTGTAAAGCGAGATACCAACGGGTGATCCGCGCGTTAGTATCCTTCATGCGGTGGAGCCACTGGAGGGGAGCATGGTCCGAACAGAGGACGAATTCTCGCCCCAGGAGATAATAACGGAGGGTGAGGACCGCCCACCGTATCGCCAAACACTCCCTTTCTATGGTGCTGTACCTAGTCTCCCGGTTGGACAGTTTCCGGCTGATGTACAGCACCGGGCGCTCCTCACCCTCAACCTCCAGGGAGAGAACCGCCCCCAGACCCCGTTCAGATGCATCTGTTTGTAAAAGAAAGGGGAGAGCAAAGTTAGGAGCGTGCAATAGCGGCCCCCCGCAAAGTGCAGCCTTAACCTCGGTGAAGGCCTGTTGGCACTGCTCCGACCATTGGACAGTATCTGGTTCCCCCTTTTTAGTGAGATCAGTCAGGGAGCTGACGAGGTCCGAATAATTTGGTATAAACCGTCTGTAATATCCCGCCAGCCCCAAAAACTGTCTTACCTCCTTTTTGGTCTTGGGTCTTGGACAAGTTGCAATTGCTGCAGTTTTATCAATTTGGGGCTGCACCTGCCCATGGCCCAAGTGGAAGCCCAGATACCTCACCTCCACACGCCCAACCGCGCACTTCCTCGGGTTGGCCGTAAGCCCGGCCCGCCTCAGCGCCGTTAACACTGCCCGCACATGTTGCACATGCCGCTGCCAATCATTACTGTATATGATTATATCATCCAGATAGGCAGCGGCATATGCCGAGTGACGGGCCAGTATTTTGTCCATCAGGCGCTGGAACGTGGCCGGTGCCCCGAACAACCCGAACGGAAGCGTCACAAATTGGTGTAAACCAAACGGCGTCGTAAAGGCCGTTTTTTCACGGGATAAAGGAGTTAGGGGTATCTGCCAATAACCTTTAGTCAGATCCAATGTCGAATAATAGCGAGCAGCGCCTAACCGGTCGAGCAACTCGTCAACCCGCGGCATTGGATACGCGTCGAATTTCGACACAGCATTTAATTTGCGGTAATCCACACAAAACCGGACTGACCCATCTGTTTTGGGTACCAAAACGATCGGGCTGGCCCAGTCACTGCGGGATTCTTCTACTACACCCATTTCCAGCATTTTTCTTAATTCATCCTGAACCACCTCTTTTTTGTGTTCAGGCAAGCGATACGGTCGGGTCCTTACGACCACGCCCGGTTCGGTCTCGATGTGGTGCTGAATTAAGTTGGTGCGACCGGGTAGGGGGGAGAACACGTCTGCAAATTCGGTTTGGAGGCGTCGGACGTCGGTGAGCTGCGCGGGCAAAAGATGATCACCCCCGGCGACCAGAGTGTTTGCCCCATTCCGGTTAACACTCTCCAGTCCCAGGTCATCTTCGCTGGTAACGAGTGCCGCCAGCATCACCTCCTCCGGCTCCTTCCACAGTTTTAATAAATTAATATGGTAAATTTGACGTGCCCCTCTCCTGTCCGTTCGCATCACCTCATAATCAAGATCGCCAACTCGTCGTGTGACCACAAACGGCCCTTGCCACTTGGCGAGTAATTTGGAACTGGAAGAAGGCAGCAGTACAAGGACTTTATCTCCCTTTGTGAATTTTCGTAGTTTAGTGCCCTTATCATATCGCCTGCGTTGTTCCTCCTGAGCCTTGAGCAAATTCTCCGTAGAGAGCCGCCCCAGTGTGTGGAGTTTTGCTCGTAGGTCCAGGATATATTGAATTTCATTTTTGCTTTGTGAAGGCTCGTCCTCCCTAACCTCTCTAACAACATCCAAAACCCCACGGGGCTGTCTGCCGTAGAGAAGCTCAAAGGGGGAAAACCCCATGGAGGCTTGGGGAACCTCCCGCACAGCAAATAATAAGGGCTCCAACCATTTATCCCAATTTTTCGCGTCCTCGTGAACGAATTTACGGATCATGGACTTAAGCGTGCGATTAAATCGCTCCACCAGCCCGTCTGTTTGTGGGTGATAGACGCTGGTGCGAATCGATTTAATGCCCAATAATCCGTAAAGTTCGCGTAGTGTACGTGACATGAACGCGGTGCCTTGATCAGTGAGGATCTCCTTGGGGATCCCCACTCGGGAGATCAGACTAAACAGAGCTTCCGCAACACTCTTTGCCGAGATGTTACGGAGCGCTACTGCTTCCGGGTACCGAGTTGCATAATCCACTATGACTAATGCAAAGCGGTGCCCGCGTGCGGATCGCTCTAATGGCCCGATGAGATCCATACCAATTCTCTCGAAGGGGATCTCTATAATTGGTAAAGGGCGCAATGGCGCTTTTGATGTGGCCGGTGGGTTCACCAGTTGACATTCACGGCATGCAGCGCACCATCTGCTAACATCCCCGTGAATGCCCGGCCAAAAGAATCGGGTCATGAGGCGATTTAATGTGGCCGCTTGACCTAAATGTCCGGCCATGGGATTCGAGTGAGCCGCCTGGAAAAGCATTTCCCGGCGGCTCTTTGGTACTAATAATTGGGTTGTATCTTCCTTTGTTTGAGTGTCTTGGGTCACTCGATACACCCTGTCATTAATAATCTTAAAATACGGATAGGACAGGGGTCGATCAGGCTGGAGGTTTCTCCCATCAATAACCTGCACTCTTTCAAGTGCATGTCTCAGCGTGTCGTCACGCGACTGCTCTAGGGGAAAGTCTTTCCACCGGGAAATTCCCGGCCCTGCCCCTGAGTCAGCGCGTGACGTCATCACTTGGGATTCCCCCAGCTGAGCGACCCGCCCCCTCTTCGGCGATTTTTTTTTTTCCAAGACACATTAAGATTTCCAGTAATTTGTTAAAATCAGGCCAATTCGTCCCCAAGATTAGCGGGTGTTTGAGGTGTGGATTAACCGCTACCTCCACATTATGCTTTTTCCCCCTGAATTGAATTTTCATAGCCGTTAGCGGATAGTGTCTTACCTCTCCGTGCACACACCTTACCTGAACCGTGCGGCTCTTATCCAATGCCGAGCGTTGCACCAAGCATTGGTGGATGGAGGTTTGGTTACAGCCTGAATCCACCAAGGCCTGATAGGTATCCCCCTTAATACTCACCGGTATTTGATACAGTCCATTGCGACCGGGGGCGACGGCTGGCACGTCGGGCAGGCGGATCAATGCACCCACCTCCATTACGGAGCAGTTTTCTGGTGCATGATCCTCCCCCCCGCAATGCCAACACGCCGGCCCAGACCTTCCCGTTACACCCCCGGGGCCAGTAGGACCAACTGATTGGGCCGGAGAGAGACCTGTCGGCGCCTGAAATCCGCCCATAGTACGGGCGTCCCCGTCTCTGTCCCGGTAAGCGCCCCAACGAGGCGCGATGCGCTGAGGGTCCGGGCCTGGGGTTCGCCTCCGGGGCGCCGGAATGGGCGGTCCCCTCGATCTGGGCCTGGGAGTGGGAGGAGAGAGAGACAGAGAAGGGACAGGGGGAGAGAGAGAGAGAGATGTTACTTCGCCGACCCTGGACCTCGCTACCAGGTGATCCTCCGCCAGCTGGATGGCCGTGTCCAGATCGTCTGGCCGGTGGCACTGGACCCATTCCGATGTTCGGGAGGGAAGGCGGGCGATAAACTGCTCCAGTACCACGGCATCCACGACCTGGGCGATGGTTCGGTCATCCCGTACCAGCCATCTGCGGCAGGCATCACGGAGCTGCTGGGCAAATACGAAGGGCCGGCCGCTTTCTTCCAGCTTCAGTGACCGGAAGCGCTGGCGTTGTTCCTCCGGATTGCGGCCGGCCCGCTGAAGTATGGCTCGCTTCAGGTGAGCATAGTCCAGGAGATCCTCGGCCGGTAGCTGCTGTGCGGCGGTCTGGGCTTCGCCCGACAGCAGCGGGATGACTCGGACCGGCCAATTGGCCCGCTGCCACCCACATGCTTTGGCCATCTTCTCGAATAAATCGAGAAACACTTCCGGATCATCCGTTGGCCCCATTTTGTGTAGCGTTATGGGAGGGTGGGTGGCTGATGTTACCGCGGGCTGGATCTCCCGGTCCAGCAGACTCCGGACGAGCTCGCGGTCCTCGCGCTGGGCCTCCACCAGGACTTTGAAGCGCTCTTCTTGCTCGGCCCGTATATCCAGGAGTTCCTGGTGCTGTTCACGGTGGAGGACCGCGAGCGCCTGGATCACTTCCGCAAACGGACTGGTTGACGGAGTGGTCATCTTGGCAGCGAGATCTCTTCTTCTTCCTGGGTTTCGGCACCACTGTAATAAGGTTCGTTGTGAGGGAAGAAGAAGACAGGGTCGGCGTTAAGGCAAGTGATAAGTTTTATTATTATTATTATTTTTAGTGCTGAGCAACACGCTCCACAATGTGCTGGCTGTTACTCGGTTCTCTCTCTCCCGACTGGTCTCTCCTGCTCCCTTAAGAAGGCGTCTCTCCGGCCCAATCACTAGAGAAAGCAGGTGTTATTAATTATTTCTGATTGGGCTACTGACCAGCCGCCGGTGTCTCCACTCTCTTTCTCCCCTTTCTGGGTGTTCGGCTCCACTCTCCCCACCACATACATATATATCGGCTGAACAAATCCACAAGATATTAAAAGAAAAAGAAGGAAAGATAGAGTGGAATATGATGGCAAGTTATGATGCATCCCAATGTAGTGATACTTAACATGTCTTTCCTGTTGCTTTATTAGAACGCCAGGAGTTTGACTGCTAATGGACAGGAGTTTACAAAATACATTGGAAGTATGAGCAAAGCTCCTGATATAATTTGTATTCAAGAAACGTGGGTATGCAAATCATTATATTTCAAGCTGAATGGTTATGAAATAATAAGGAAAGACAGAATTAAGGGTAGAGGTGGAGGGTGTGCAACTTTCATAAAAGAAAATGTGATTTATAGCTATGTAAATAACGAAAGTGAAACAGAAAGCATATGTATAGAAGTAATGGGTGAGCATGGGGTAATCAGAATGGTAAACTCTTCTAATCCCTGTTTAGAATTAGCAGTAGACATATTGGAAAGCACTGCAGGTGAAACATCAAATAAAATGGTTGTATGTGGTGACTTTAATGCACACAATAGTATTTGGGATAGTGGGAAAACAGATAAAAATGGTGAAATAATGGAAATTTTTATGAAAGAGAAATCTTTAGTGTGTCTAAATGATGGCAAACCAACAAGAATAGATATAAGAAAAGGTAGCGCATCATGCTTGGATCTCACAAGCGTCACTAGCTGGTAAATCTAAATGGTTAGTCTCTGGAAATAATATAGGAAGCGATCATTTTCCTATCATCTTTAATATTCTAAGTAAGGTTTATACACAAAATTTTAATAATGGTATAAAATGGGTTTACAAAAGTGCAGATTGGGGAAAATTCCAAGCAATATGTGAAGACCTTTTTAAAAATATAAGACAAGAGGGAAATATTGATCATGTATATGGTAAGGTAGTAGATGGTATTTATTCTGCAACATTACAATCAATCCCATTAGCAAATGGCACAAGAAAGAGGAAAATGTACCTTGGTGGTCTGAAGAATGCTCAAAGGCAATCAAAGAAAGACAAAAAGCATTTAGAATTTTAGAAAGAATGCTTACTCCAGAAGCAGTCTTATTCAGGTCGCACACCGGAAGCGCCACTCGGCGGCGCACAGCGCCACTCATTTCAGAATTCTAAACATAGGTTTCTATCAGAGTACACACACCGGCGCCGCAAGTCGGCGGCTGTCTGCGGCGCCCAGCCACGACTCAGGACACTGTTCATTTCTCTGACGCGCCACAGATAGCCATATGATTAGTTTCATGTTAAATATCATGCGAATATCTGTGTCTGGTGTGTGATACTTTAAACCGTGGAGCCGAGCGGCGCTTCCGGTGTGCGACCTGCTGTAGATTACCAAAGGAAAAAAGCTTATGTTAAAAAGATTATCAAGAGCACAAAGAGGGCAGCCTGGCAAAATTTCTGTAATACAATAGGCAGGGAAACTGATATGAATACAGTTTGGCATATGATAAAAAAGATGAATGGAATTGATAGCTCCAGGAAAATACCTATGATGGAGGAAAATGGGAAGATTACAATTACAAATAAAGCAAGTAACAATGTTGGCTCAAACATTTGCTAAAGCTCACAGCATTGAAAATCTAGATGATGTATTTTTAACAAAACGTCAACAAATTATGGAATTATATGTAGATGTATGTATGAAAAAGATAGATTTTAATAGTAATCTAGATGATGAATTTAAGTATTGTGAGATGAAAGTAGCTATCTGTAATTTAAAGAATGCAACACCAGGTAAGGATATGATAAGTTATCAAATGTTAAAGAAGTTACCAGTTAAAGCATTAGAGATATTATTAGAGGTAATTAATCGGATATGGAATGAGGGTGTTTTGCCCAAGCAATGGAAAACTGCAGTCGTGCTCCCATTAGTCAAGCCTGGGAAAGACAAAACAAAGCCCAGCAGTTACAGGCCTATAGCTCTTACATCCACGATATGTAAAGTAATGGAAAAAATTATTGTGAAGCGATTAAATTATATATTAGAGAAAAGGGAAATATTAACAACCTTTCAAAGTGGGATTAGGAAGAATAGATCCACAACTGATGCCTTGATTTTATTCGAAAATGAAATTAGAAAAGCTTTTATAATGAAAGAGTATATGCTAGCAGTTTTCTTTGACATTGAGAAGGCCTATGATACATTATGGAGGGAAGGATTGCTTATTAGATTGAACAAAATAGGTATAGGTGGAAAGTTTTATAACTGGGTGTTAGACTTCTGATTTGAACGTACCTTTCAAGTCAAAATTGGAGAAGAATTATCAGCTGCTTTTAATATTGCAAACGGTACACCACAAGGCAGTGCAATTAGCCCCAGTTTTATTTAATTTGATGATTAATGATGTTTTTGATGAGGTTAAAACGGTAGGAATAGGACTTGCACTTTATGCGGATGATGGAGCATTATGGAAAAGAGGACGCAATATTAAAAATGTTAAAAAGGGAAATACAGGAATCAATTAAAAACGTTGAGGAATGGTCCCTAAATGGGGCTTAAAGTTCTCAGCATCAAAAACTGAATACATGATATTTACAAAAAACAAGAAAATTGTACACACAGATCTAAAGTTATTTGATCAGATATTGGAAAGAGCAGCTGTTTTTAAATACCTTGGTTTATGGTTAGATGAAAAATTAATATGGAAAGTTCATATAAATAAAATTGAAACAAAATGTAAAATGGTTATAAACTGTATGCGTTCAGTTGCTAGTCACAGCTGGGGAGCTAGTCGTAGTGCATTGCTGTGCATGTATCAAGCATTGATTCGATCCTGTTTTGATTATGGCCGCATTGTCTATGAATCTGCATCTAAGACTATATTAGAAAAAATTAGATACCATCCAAGCTAGAGCGTTAAGATTATGTTGTGGAGCAATTAAAACGTCCCCTGTAGATGCAATTAGGGTAGAAATGGGAGAAATGCCTCTTGAATTTAGGAGGATACAATTGATGATGACATACTGGGTAAATCTCCAACAATCAGTTAGTAACCATTTTACTGGTAAAGTACTAGAAGATTCCTGGGAATACTCATATGAAGGACAGGATAGTTTTGGATGGAAGAGTAAAAAGTTGGCTAAAGAATATGGTATGGACAACATGATCTTCTGTCCCAATGTACCACTCACTGATGTCCCACTATGAAGAGCTCCTGAACCACTTGTAGATTTAAGCTTGCTAAGTAAATCTAAAGATGAATATAGTGGGAAAGAAGTAAATGCTATTTTAAATAATAAGTATTATTCAACTTTACAAATGTTTACAGATGGTTCCAAAGAACCTAGTAGTAAAAAGATAGGAATAAGTATAAATATTCCAGAGTTCAAAGTACATATTAGTTTAAAATTGTCCAATAATCTATCAGTATCCACTGCAGAGTTAACAGCTATAATTATAGCATTACAGTGGGTTGAACAAGTCAGACCAAACAAAGTAGTAATCTGTTCAGATTCATCTTCAGCTTTAGTTAGCATAACAAACTCGAAATCAGATAGAGAGGATGTAATAACAGAAGTCTATTTATCTTTATATAGACTAAAGGAAATAGGAATAATTGTCTATTTCTGCTGGGTTCCATCTCATATTGGGGTATCTAGTAATGAAGTTGCAGACAAATTAGCAAAGGAAGCACTAAATAAACAAGAGGTGGAGGTGAATGTACCTTAGGGGAAAAGATAGGCGAAATCAATTTTAAAGGAAAAACTAATAAATAAATGGCAAATTAGATGGGATAATAGAGTATAAGGACAATTTTACAAAAAAATTGTAAATTGTTATTGTAAAAAAAATATTACTTTGTTCACAAATTTACTGCTTGCCATGATTTTACCAAACTTATCGTGAAACAACTGAGATCATTAGCTGGCATGTGAATTAACTTTGAGGATAGAAAACAAGAATATGTAGGCTAACTAAACCCTCATATGATTTTTTTTAAAACTAAGTCAGAGGATCTAGGTCTCTTGATTGGTGACTGGCAGAGCACTAAGGTTTTGCCTGTTGAATCGCATGCAGCAACAAACACAATGGTTCTGTGAAAATAAGCATGTAAAAACACCAATGATAAATGTAAAAACACTAAAGATCCTCTTACAATATCTATTGGATATTGTTCTGGGGATATAAATTTAAACATTGTAGAAGCTAAGAGTCTGTAAAAAATAATAGCACACCCAAACTCCCATGTTCAGTGTTTATGATAAACATATGTAGCAGTAAAAATACACAAACTTACATTTCAGTGGAATGCACGTACTGTATGGTCTTGATGGCAAACACTCCACATACTGACCTACATATAAAAAAATATATATATTAAATACTACAATATTACAGCTCAATTTATAATTCTAATTACAAGCATTATAACAATATAATTGAAGCCTACCTCATATAGCTGAATGTTAAAGGCCTACAGGCATTTTAAAGGAAAATCTCACCAAAACAATCTAATATTAATTTTAATATGTTTAAAACTGAACACATAAAATAGTTTATACAACTTTCTCGACAATAAGATGCTAATGCACATTTTTTTATTTTACAATTTACTTAAATTTAATGTAATTCTAAGATTTTGAAAATTAGTTCAAACAGTCAACAAAACAAAACAGACTGATAAGCAACATCTGATTTTGGAACTTATTGTCTTCCACTGCCACCATCTCTGTGTGGAGCGTAACGTAACCATTTTTTTACTACTTCGCTAAAGTCAGTTTTGGATGCCTCTTTCCCCTGGGGAGTATTTTGTAATGGACCTGAAAGAAAAAAAGAACAAAAACTAACATTGTGTCTTTTTTTGTGTATGTTTTTTTTGTTCACATTTGTCTGTTATATTTAATCATGTCTATATTCCACCTTTTGTCCATTAGTAAGTATATGCTGTATCTATACCATATTTATTATTTTATATGTAAGGATTAATTAACTTTGGTCCGATGAATTATTCGAATATAATGAACACCCAAGGTTGTGAGCCGGCCAATAAGCGAAGTCTTGGGCGTACATTATTATTCCACTTGTGGCTACGTTTGAAGGCACTGACAAACAGCAACAGGGTTGAAAGTAAAGTCAGCAAGGTGGGACAATTTATCTCTCGAAAGGCGAGTTTAGAGATCTTAGGTCTACGAATATATAATTAGACAGAACTACAATTGTCAGAGATAGTTCGTATAGAAAACCAAGAGCTAAACTGTTGCTTATGGAACATTGTCTTTTTAAGATTTGAGGCTTCAAAGCTCCTCTTCTGTCCACGTCCAGCCCAGTTAAATTGGGATGCAAGCCTGTTTGTGAAAACGTGGCTTAACATTCTTCTTACAGTGTTCTGCAAGTTGAGTCCACCCAGTAGTGATAGCTGGCAAATCTAATAAAAATGGATATCAGCATTAACATAAATGTTCATCTAAATCCACACAAAACCAGACAAAACATCAGTTAAGTTATCTAGATGGAATATTGCAACATTTGATTGATATCTGAGAGGTTGCTTGACATTTTTTTTTTTTGGCATTCTCTGTTGACTTTAATCATCAATAACTTTAGTTCACAAATTTATTAAAAGAATCTGGAGAAACAAATCATAATTTTAATGCAAATATATCAAAACAGTATTCTTAGATGCTTTATGGTGTAGTAGTGTAGATTATGATGAAGATTAAAATTAAGCATTTGATTAAGGATCAAATGGCTGTTAAATATAAAAGTTTACTAATCCCATGAGCCTATTGATTCCTCCGACCCATGCCACCCCATTAACAAAATCCTAGGAGTACTCCTGCTGTAGTGTCATACATTTTTAAATAATAGTTTAAGATATGAACATCTAGTGCAGGGGTTACCAATCTCGTTCCTAGAGGTCCGGTGTCCTGCAGGGTTTAGCTCCAACTTGCCTCAACACACCTGCCTGGGTGTTTCAAGTATACCTAGTAAGACCTTGATTAGCTTGTTCAGGTGTGTTTGATTAGAGTTGGAGTTAAAATCTGCTGGACACCGGACCTCCAGGAACAAGTTTGGTGATCCCTGATCAAGTGTGTCCTAGACCTAAAACAAGTGAAACATAATTGTAACTACATTACTAGACATACCAATCTGTTAGTCTCAGCATCATTTTGTAAAATCCTCTCAAGGGCATCGAAGTCTTCCAGTGACTGTGCTGGAAAAGTGAAGCTGAATTCTGCTTGAAGTGGAACGGGTACTGGTGCTCCCTGAAGTTGCTGTATCATTGCCCTCTGTTCTCGTTGCTCATTTTTTATTTCCATTAAAACTTTCAAAACGTTCCTCTTAAAAGGAGACAACTCTGCAAAAAAAATAATTAATCAATTAGTTAATAAATATTGTAGAGGGAGAAACTCATAAGCTAATTTCTATCATTAGTAATTGAAAGGTTAAGATAAAACAAACACACAAAAAAACTACATGCATAAAACACACATATACAAACACACACACACACACACACACACATATATATACATATATATATATATATATATATTAGAGATGAGTTAATAAAACTATTATGATTAGAAATGTGATGAAACAATCTTCTCTACATTAAACAGAAATTGGGGGAAAAATAAACGGGGGCTAATAACTCAGGGGGGCTACTAATTCTGACTTCAACTGAACTGTGTGTGTGTATATATATATATATATATATATATATATATATATATATATATATATATATATAATCTTATTATAGACTATATCTTGTGTCCAGCTGAGCTCTATTGTATGTGTGGATTGGTGGTGTCTGTCCTGGTGTGCTTGGTGGTGTCTGTCCTGGTGTCCTTCGTGTGTGTCTTCATGTGCTCGGTAGGTTGTGACCTGGTGTGTTTCTTCATATTGTGTATTCTGGTGTGCAAGGTAGGCTGGGTCCTGGAGAGTTTGGTGCAATTGCAAAGTAATTAGTGACTATAATTATTTAATTTAAAGGCTGAGAAAGTAACGATTACTATTAATTTTGTGGAAATTTAATTGCACTTATAATGTACCTGCCTAAAATATTGCAAATATTTGGCACTTAGCTCTGAGCACAGGATCCAAGCCAGTGAAAAAATGGCAAAAAATTTTCTCTCTCTGCGCCCTGACGCCATATTCAGGAAAAAGCCTCATCCACCAGCTTGCTAATCTCTGCAGCATACACTTCCAAACTTTCCCGCAGGCTGCGAGGGTGGGCTGATAGGCTAGCTCTGAAGCGATCCATGAACTGCTGCTGCCCGAAAGCCTCCTTGATTCTCTCCTTAGTCGCTGTATAATCAGCCTGCACAGTCTGAGGAAGGCCACAATAGAAAGGCCACGTTGCTCAGCCGCATCTGCAAAATTCGCGCCAGTTCATAATTATATGATGTAATGCCATCCCCTTCGATGAGAGCTCTGACTGCGACCTCAAACTGCCGAGCCCAACACCGAAAGCTCTGCTTTTCATCACCGGAGAATGGTGGGGGTAACTCGATTCTTACATGTCTGTTAATCTTGTCGCGGTCCCATACCGGATAAAAGTCATCCTCTTTTTTTACCCCACATGACGGCTGCGTCCATGTTGAACTAGCGCAAGCTAACTTAGCTATCAACTTTTTCAAACTAAACTGACTAATTAAACACCTGTCGTAACACTCAATCGCGCGATCACGAATAAAACAAAACAAACCGCTGCCACCAATGTAACCGAACGTTTGTACAGGGTCCAGCTTAACACTGAAATATACAAAACAACAAACGGAGGCAACTGAACTCTTCCAAACTCTCATTTATTCTGCCAGTTTACTCTCACACTTCTCGGTACCTGCAGTTACTGTGTGCATGACCATAAAACCCAGCTACAACAAACCCCTAGGGGCAAAACGCATTGCACACACTTACATACTCAACATTATACACATTGTACACATCACAGAATCAAATAAAGTCTGTTACACTAGCAGTCCAGGTGATAATGAGCAACACATGATACACATGAGAAAACGAAGCAATTTTACATGGTAAAACCACAATGTTCTTATGCAATGTGTACACATCTAACAAACCGATTTAAGAATTATACAATCCTGAATTACTACACTGGTGTCTGAAAAAGTCAGATTTAAATAAGTGTGCAGCACTTTGTATTTGTGAAAACACATGCTCACTTTTGTGACTTCCTGCTTCGCTACTGTTTGGACGTCTTTGTTTACTGCTCCGCTCTCTGCCCACCTGCTTTTATATCTTATACCCTAATTTTAACTTGAGCCTATCAGCACAGTGCTCAAATGACATAGCTTGAAGATCAGTATCGATTCTATAAACTTTCTGGAATATAGCTTTACTAACAAGAGGGGAATTATCATCTAAACAATCCTCCCGCTACCAGCTATCAGCTGCTCACATTCCTGAGACGGGAAAACACGGCTGTGAAAATGCCTCTGGATTGGATTAATTCAGATTCTCACTGCTGTACAAACTTCTACAAAAGATTGCAGTTCTTGAAACAAAGTTACTTGTGATTCGACCAAAACTGCAGCTTTATTGTGGACGCTCACAACATATAGCCGGTGAGTCCCATAAATCTATACCTGTCACTGTTTTGAGCACAGAAAAACAGAATAAAACTGTTGAAAATGAGCATTGGCATAAACAAGGTGCGAAACCAAAGGGTACTCGCAGGGTCAGATCATACGCTGCCGCATTAGCGTCTTCTACCCCAAATACAGCTCGGACTCAAATACAGCTTCAGAACAGATTAGATATGGTATCAGAAAAGAGTAATATGGGTGAAGAATCCCCAAATGCAGTCAGACAGAGATCGCATGACTCAGCAGCTAACTCTGCATGGAACAGAGGCTCAAGGCCGACTAGACCAGTGGTTCTCAAACTGGGGGTCGCGACCCTTGCGGGGGTCGCAGAATAATTTCAAGGGGTCGCGAGAGTGATTTAAAAATTGTGTAATTTTCTGTGATTATAATATATATTTTTCAGTATTACAAGCAAAAGCTAATATTTTCAGATTTTTTAAAGATATCACTGATGAATTCATAAAGTATTTAGGACACATTCAGGCAGAATGCATCTTTGCACTTAAGACGCAGCGCTCAAAAACAGTTTAAAACTGTTGTCATGTCAACTTGCTGCAGTAAACAAAGCCGGCAACGCTTGCCCCGCCTTTGCGCTCTTCTTATTGACCCACTGCGCTAGACTGAATCATTCAGTCAACGCCTTCTGCCTTCAGATGACAGGAGCTACAACCGTAAAAATGTAACGCGCTGAAGATGAGAGAATGAAAACAACACTGACAGATTTAGTTTTAGAAACCAGCTAAAGCTACAAATAATGGCACATCTGATTACTGATCATCTGGTGAATGTTAATCCACCATCTACACTTTTCCAAGAGTGGATAAAAGACTTCGATTGGCTTCAAGTCTGCTATGAAAATAACTAAAGCATTCACTGAAAAGTCTGTGGGACGGAATTTTCAGGTAACTGTTTGCCACATCTACACATTTTAAGCACGATAGGTTCTGTTTAATCCTTCATTTAATCGCCAGACGCTGTCAGCCGTGCAGTTGTATGTAAAATTTACCACCACGTTCACCATCGCAAAAGGGCTTGCACTGACTAAGATTAAACTAATATTGCAGCTCATGAAAATACCAGTTATTGCTATTAAAATGATGTATACAAATAATAAGGTATATGTCAAAAGCATCTGTGCAATATCAGACACCATCAGTGAGAACACAGTACAGTTAAGGTATTGTTAACAGATTCATTAATGAATTCATGTCAAGCAGTGCGTGCAGGGCCGGTGAGCGGTCCGTGTATCTTTTGGTCACTCAATTATGTTATAAAAATGTATTTTCTTGTGATAACGGGATTTCATTGAGACATATTTTCCTCACGCATGCATATGTATTTTTTTTGCTTGTTAGTTTTGATAAGTGTTGAGTTCAAATGCAATAAATGGGTTTATAAAACTTGTAGTAACGGTGCGATAATTGGTGGGTGCAACAAATTTTTGGCTGGTGCGCCTACATTAAAAAATTTTGGAGCACCAGTGCTACCAAGCAAAAATGTTAATTTCGAGCCCTGTAATGTATAGTGAATATAGTTAAAATATTGTGAACAGCTGAAAATAAGTTATTTTTATTGTTTGGATATGCTTTGGTAGTGGGGGGTCGCAAGTTCTTGTCGATCTTACATTGGGGGTCGCTGGCCTAAAAGTTTGAGAACCACTGGACTAGACAGCGGCATTCTGCTCCGATCGCACCTGAGATAAGAACACTAGTTGTAGGAGATTCAATAATCAGGAATTTTAGGAGCAAATCTACAATGACATACTGCTTCCCTCATGCAACAGTTTTTGATGTAAACAAAGAGCTTAAGGAAATTCTGAAAAAGCAAAAGACTGCAAAACGGATTATCATCCATGTGGGGAAGAATGATATTCGGAAGGAGCAGTCAGAACTGCTCAAGAGAGATTTCTGTGAGCTCTTGGAAACAGTTGGAAGATTGAAAATTCAGCCGTTCATCAGTGGACCATCATCCATCAGCTGTGTGTGCCACTGACCTCAATCCAAATGGCACATACACACCTAGCAAATGTCCGGATGACCACAGGACCTCAAATCAGCTCCTGAGTGGACTTGGGGCTGACGCATCTCCCAAGGACAGTGATAACGCCACGCAGCCAAAACACCCACTGTTGATAGAGACACTGTCACTAGCCCTCTGCTCAACACACACAGACTGTGACGCATCAGAACAGCATCAAGTCTCGTCACTCAAAAATGATCCTCAGGAAAACAGCCAGGAAAACATATTTCAGAAGCCAGAATCTCCAGAGCCACAGCCTCTGACACGTTCTCATTGTCACCTTGCTCGCCTCTCTTGGGTTTCTCAAAAAAGATGGAGGAACTGGTGTATGCTGGAACTAAACTTTCACACTCCATTGCCGCAAGCCCCAGTTACCAACCAAAAAGCGGCCTGCTCCACAACCACCTCTGAGCCCACCTGGAAGAGCCCTCCGACTTTTGCCCCACCGCCAGGGCCCAAACAACAACGCACCATCTTCAGCTGGTGAACAAAACTGCTCTCCATGATGTGTCTCGGGTGCCTGCTTAAATAACAGTGTCTTTATAAGATGTTTACAGAACAAGCAGGAACCCAGTGTGCATGTAGCTGTCTCTACACATATATGTGTTGTATTATGTGACAGAAAACCGAAGACTTCTTTAGGCCGTATAGCAAATCACTCAAATCTTGTGTCTATTAAATATAAATCTGAGACTACTGTAGCGAAAATAGCTAAAACTGTTAAGTTAGCACTTTTAAACATCCGATCACTTAACAATAAGTCACTTTTAGTCAATGATTTTATCAACACAAATTGCCTTGATTTTATGCTTTTATATGAAACTTGGCTAGATGACAGCTGTAGCGCAGCAGTTCTGAATGAAACAGCTCCTTTAAACTTAGACTTTTTGAGCGTTTGCAGAGCCAACAGGAGAGGTGGAGGCATCATTGCCCTGTTTAAAGATGTCTATGAGTGTAAACAAGTGTCATTTGGTGACTTTTTGTCTTTTGAATATCTGAGTGTAGCACTAAAAGGTGCTCCACGTATCTTACTGATCATTATCTACAGACCTCCAAAATATTCTCCAACTTTTATTGATGATTTTACAAAGCTGTTATCAATAGTAACCTCTGAATTTGACTATTTTACCATTGCTGGGGATTTTAATATTCACATTGATAATCCAGAAATCAATGCTGTAAAAGAACTGATGACTGTTTTGAACACTTTTGATCTGACTCAGCATGTTCAAGGACCCATACACAATCGTGGACACACTCTTGATCTACTTATATCTAAGGGTTTACACATTTCATCAACTGTTGTTAAGGATGTTGCACTATCTGATCATTTCCGTATTTTCTTTGACATATTGATCACTCCAGCTATTAAAGACAGAAAGAGATGCATAAATGAGAACACTAATGAGCAGTTTATGAAGGCCATATCGCTAGCACCAAGCATATCTGCAGACTCTGTTGATTCTCTCCTTGATTTGTTTAACTCTAAAGTTAAGAATGTCATAGATGACAATGCTCCTGTTAAAGCCAAGAAGACGACTAGCAGACAGAGAGCCCTCTTGGAGAAACGCAACAGCAATTCAATTGATGAAAAGACAGTGCAGAAAAGCTGAGCGTATGTGGAGAAAGATTAAACTAGTAGTCCATTATAATATCTATAAAGACAGTCTTCGTGCTTTTAATGTGGATCTAAACACTGCTAGGCAGACTTTCTTTTCAAGCCTTATAAACAGCAATGTAAACAATGTTCGTAAACTCTGCAACCATAGAGAGACTCACAATCCCCCACCCCCCCCCCCCCCCTCCACCAGTCGGATTCCCAGTGAACTACTCTCTGAAAGCAAATGTAATGAGTTTGCTCATTTCTTTACTGACAAGATCAATAATATCAGAAAGGCAATCAGCTCATCCAATTAGCCAAGTTGTGTCGAAGTCAGTCTAGCTCAACCACAACTTAAGAAATCAGACATTATGTCTGATTTCATGGCAACTAATGGTAAAATCTTAGAAGAGATCGTGCAAGTTATGAAAATATCAACCTGCAGTCTTGACACGCTCCCCACATCGTTCTTTAAAACGGTGTTTTCCTGTTTAGAAATGGATCTTCTAAAAGTGGTAAATGCTTCACTTCTCTCAGGGATTTTTCCTAACTCACTTAAAACTGCAGTTGTTAAACCTCTCTTGAAGAAGAGCAACCTGGATAACACCCTATTGAGCAATTACAGGCCCATCTCAAATCTCCCTTTCATCGGCAAAATCATTGGAAAAGTTGTTTTAAACCAGGTTAACAAGTTCTTAAACTTCAAGGGGTGTTTAGACAATTATCAACCTGGTTTCAGACCACATCACAGTACAGAGAGCGCCCTTATAAAGATAATCAATGATATACGCCTAAGTACTGCTCGATCTCAGTGCCGCATTTGACACTGTCAATCACAGCATACTTCTGGATAGGCTGGAAAACTTGGTCGGGCTGTCTGGGACGGTCTTCAAATGGTTCAGATCTTACCTTGAAGGGAGAGGTTACTATGTCAGTATAGGTGACCATAGGTCGAGGTGGACACCCATGACATGTGGAGTCCCACAAGGCTCGATTCTGGCACCACTCCTGTTCAACCTTTATATGCTCCCTCTGAGCCAAATAATGAGAAAAAAACAAATCTCCTACCACAGCTATGCTGATGACACTCAAATCTACCTAGCCTTACTGCCTAATGACTACAGCCCCATTGACACCCTCTGCCAATGCATTGATGAAATTAACAATTGGATGTGCCAAAACTTTCTTCAGTTAAACAAAGAGAAAACTGAAGTGATTGCATTTGGGAACAGAGATGAGGTTCTCAAGGTGAATGCGTACCTTGGCTCTAAGGGTCAAACAACAAAAAATAAGGTCAAGAATCTTGGTGTGACTCTGGAGTCAGATCTGAGTTTCAATAGTCATATCAAAGCAGTTAGTAAATCAGCATACTATCATCTCAAAAACATTGCAAGAATTAGATGCTTTGTTTCCAGTGAAGACTTAGAGAAACTTGTTCATGCTTTTATCAGCAGCAGGGTGGATTACTGTAATGGCCTCCTCACTGGCCTTCCCAAAAAGACAGTCAGACAGTTGCAGCTTATCCAGAACGCTGCGGCCAGAATTCTGACCAGAACCAGGAAATCAGAGCACATCACACCTGTCCTCAGGTCTTTACACTGGCTCCCAGTTACATTCAGAATGTATTTTAAAGTATTATTACTGGTCTATAAATCACTAAATGGCCTAGGACCTCAGTACATTACAGACATGCTCACTGATCACTCAGATCTTTAGGATCAAATAAACTAGAAATTCCAAGAGTTCAGTCAAAGCAAGGTGAATCGGCTTTCAGCTACTACGCCCATCACTGCTGGAATCAGCTTCCAGAAATGATCAGATGTGCTCCAACATTAGGCACATTCAAATCAAGACTGAAAACACATCTGTTTAGCTGTGCCTTTACTGAATGAGCACTGTGCTACGTACGACAGATCGAACTACTATGTTTTTCTCTTCTTTTTCATTCTTTTATAACACATTTTATCTGTTTTTATGCTTATTTATTTTATTTTTTTTACCATTTCTATTATTTGTTTTTTATTTCTCTTATACTTGTTTCTTTTATTCCTGTTTATGTAAAGCACTTTGAATTGCCACTGTGTATGAAATGTGCTATATAAATAAACTTGCCTTGCCTTGCCTTGACAGAATGGAACGAGTTTTGCATTAATTCCTTTTATATAATAAAGTTGGTGAAGTCTCTACTCATAACTGCTCTCTACTAAATCACAAACTTGCTCAATCTTATAATATTATTTCTCCAAATGCTCTTTTTGTATTCAGTATGAAGAAATTTAAAGTCATTTGCTTTGGGAGTGTACTTAATATCAAGTGTTTTGCGTTGACTTTTCCAGTTCACCAAAAAATGCTTTTATCCAAACTTTTGTATCTTCTAAAATTGTATTTTTAGTTACTCTTTGAAAGCCTTCTTACTATAAATGTATTAATTTATTGTTTTTTCTTTGTACATTTGGCATCCAGAGATTTTGATATGTGAACTCTAATAATTGTTGCAAAACATCATAATGTTATTTCGCATTATGTCCATATAGGACTGATTATCTTGTGGGACGTCAAACACAACCGAATTATCATGCGTATGTTTGGCCAACCATTTATAGATGTTAGAATTAAAGGGGCCGACGATTTGATCTTTGGCCGACGTCGGCCCAACGTATGTGTGCTGTCTGGGATATATATATGAGAGGGTCATGGAGGTGCAGTGAGTAGCACGATCGCCATGCTCATCTTCAGAACGCAATTGAAGACACTTCAGATGAAATCTGAGAGCTCCCTCATCTGTCATAGCAAGACAGATCTTGCTGTCTGACAGCAAGAGTCCCGAGATGCTCTAAGTTCAGAAATGAACCAAAACATTGTCAAAACAGTCCATGTAACTTCAATAATTCAATTGTATTCGAGTCCCAAAAACATTTTGTGTGCCAAAAAATTTTGAAAAAAGCAGCCATGTAGAAAGAAAACTCCTTTTTGCCCCTGTACTCTCTTTATTTGCATTTAGCAGAAGAAACTCAAACAGGTTTGGAACAAGTAGAGCATGAGTAAATGACAGAATTGTAATTTTTATGTGAACTACCCCTTTAATGCTTCTGTAAGTAAAGGTAAATTAAATATTATTACTGAAGATATTGCTAAAGATTTCCCAAAGATGGGTTGCAGCTGGAAGGGCATCCGCTGCGTAAAAGCATGCTAGATAAGTTGTCGGTTCATTCTGCTGTGCCGACCCCCTATTAATAAAGCCGAAAATAAAATGAATTATTATTGCTAAAGAATGGCAGGAAACGTGGAACACAGATAATGAATCATATGAAAAAAAAACCCTATATAGGCCTATGAAGTTGTAGAAATAGAAAAAAGAGGTCATAATTATGAGGATGAGATTTGCACTCAGATATTAATAGGAAGTAATGTGTTGTAGACATGCAAGTCATCATGAACTGGATTAAAAAAGTTTCTCAAAATTGTCTTAAAAAGTTTAGATTAAAGGTTTTGATAAATTTTAAATAGTGGTGTGTCTTTGTGGAGAGAGAGAGAGAGAGAGAGAGAGAGAGAGAGAGAGAGCAGACACAGTGTAAAGTGAAAAACATGGGAGAAATGTATTAAAAAGTCATGACTGCAACAGTAAGTGGCAAAAAAGCTAAACAAAAAAGACTTTTATTTTGGCGCGGCGTGTGACGTCATCAGGCGGCGCCACGTCACCGCTGTGATTCAACTGGAGAAAGGTTTGTGTTTTAAAACGTTTATTGATATAAACCGATTTAATTTAAGTTTCAGGTTTTTCATCTGATGCTAAATTACGTTCCTGCTGTTGGAAATATTATTTAAACCATTTATACAACGTAGTATTATTTTACTCACAGTGATGAGGGCTATTGTTTGAATAAGTTACAGAAATGTGTGTAATAAGTGTTTTAATGAAACCTTTTATCTGATTTCTTTTGGTTAATTACTCTCATATAAAGAAACTGTTGAAGCAAGTGTTGAAGAGAAGTTATTTTGTTTCTGTTCATTGTTTTATTTATTTAAACAGAACATTTTTATTGTTTTGTTCATTTTAAACAGGATAAAGTGTCCAAACGCAGAGAAAAACTCCTGCTGAAGCGACTGATCTCCACACTGTTATAAAGATGGTGTTTATTAAAGAGGAGAGTGAAGATGTGAAGATTGAAGAAACGTTCACAGTCAAACAGGAAGATCTGCAGGAACAAACAGGTTAGTTTTCATTCTCACCTATCACACTCACCTCCTCAGAAGTCTCAGTTTAAAAAAATCCACATTTAGATATATTTTAATAATAAGAATATTAAAGTAAATATGTCTTGCAGCCCTGAGTGTGCTGCCTAGTTCTCCTAAATGCACATAAGCACTCATTGAAAGACAGGAATGAGTTTCTTTCTTGTTACTTGTTCTCATGTCTTTTGTCATTCTTTTTATGAATTATTAGTCTCCCATTTTCTCTACCTTTTTAAGGTTATTGCTTTCTTGTTCTCCTACTGTTTGTAAAGCGTCCTTGAGCACTGGCACTATATAAAATAAATAAAAACAATAAATAAAAAAAGTTTAACTGAGCTGAGGATATTTGACCTACAGTATTCTCATAGAAGATATCTGCTATTACAGTGATAGTGTTGGATTAGTACTATCCATTTGCATATGTCACGTTGATCACAATTTATTTTTTTCATCAACTTCTTTATGGGTTTAAACTTGTTTCTAGTAGTTGTTACTAGTTCTCACAGATAGTATCTCAGTCAGAAGTACATAATTAATATAATAACTAATAACCAGGGCTATTGCTTTTAACCAGGGTTTCCGCGGGGTCTTAAAATGTTGTAAATTCCAAAATCTAAATTTTAGGCCTTAAAAAGTCTTAAATTTACTGAAATATTGTGTTGTAGGTCTTAAATCTTTTTTAAACAGGTCTTAATTTTCCTTTGTTCATGTTTTGCTACCCAATCTGGCCAAAACCCATACAATCACCAACAATCCATTTCAATAAAACTTTCAAGGTTATAAAACCGCCAATATTTTCAACTGTACCGTTCCTACGGTAAATGTAAATTTTTATTTATTTATTTTTTACATTTTTAGGTTTTTTTAGAACAACAGTATCTCCAGCAGAAAAGATATCCAAAGATGCCGTTTTAAATCGTAAATTAATCTGTGGTTTCATTTCATTTGTATTATTCAGCCTGACATGTTTACTGCTCCAAAATACTTTCAAAGTTTCTCAAAAGAAAATATATCGGCGACGCCGACGGCCACAGCGAGGGGCAATGCGTCCACATGTAGGCTACGCCGTCGCTTGACGCAGAAGTATAAATCAGCCTAGAGTCACATACCTGTCTGATGGCTCATCATGCAGGTGTTTGTCTTCTCAGGTGTGAATCACTGCAATTAGTAATGATAGTTCACGCCTTCTCGCATAGACCAATTTTCACTCAAGGGGTGACTGTCTTTTGACGTTGTACTTTTCACACACAAACAGCAGTATCAACAACAAAACAAACAATATAACAATAATCACAATGAAACACAAAACCCTCAGCACCTAACTTAAATGAAAGTAAAAGGAAAAAATGCAAATGAACCCAGCCGGTGAGTTGGCAGCTGACTCCAAGTCAGTGAGATAAATCTGTGAGTTGATTTTGTTCTTTGGTGACACACTCGTTCACAGACATCACAAGCACTTCAGTATCAAGACAGCGGTCTTTGCTCTATTGCTTCGATATGTACTTTTGCTTTTTGTTTCTCACAGCCAGTCATTAAGTTTACACTGCTCGTCTCGACACGGTTTCTCTACTCATTTCCCCGCACTGCAACAGTTCAGTCAACTTCTCTTTCTTCCGCACACCACATAATGCTGCCCCCTCTTTAACTCTCCTCCTCTTTCTTTATACTTTCACCCATTTCCTTTTTGTCGTCCCATGGGTGGAGACCAGTTAAACAATGTTGACGGAGAAAAAATGGCCATGAATATAACAAAAAGGGAGTAAATTTGCCCAGAGTGTTGAGTTTTGTTTTTTTCAAAACATTTTCCCACAATATGTCAAAATAAGATGTCCCCAAATATCAGTCCGTTTGGTGAAACAGAGAAAGTTTTGGCCAAATTAAGCATTAAAATTACCCCAAAATGGATGAAAATGACCCAACAGCACACAAGGGGAAAGGTGCACATTCCAGGCTCTATGCAGATGCTGTACAGGTATGTCTCATGTCTGCGAGGCAAATATTCAGCTGTTTGTTCAGCTGTTACCCCAGAACTTTTTTTCTGATGCGTTTACCAGTCAGGCACAGAATGAACAAGTATTCCCTGTCTGCTTTACCAATTTTAGAAAAATAATTTGTTGTAATTATGAATATATATGAATAAAATTAAGCCATTTACAGCTTTCAAATCTGTGTCTGATCAATATGACCAAATTGACTTTTATGAGAAACTCTGAAAACTGGACTGACACAGTTTCAATTTACTATAACTTCTATGTTAAGCGGCTTTGACACAGTTACGTTGTAAAAGCACTAGATAAATAAAGAGGAATTGAATTGAATCTGCTTAAATGTGTACACGTTAATGGACGAAACATAATATGATCTGATTTATTTCAAATTTAATGTGCATCAAAATTACAGTGTGTGTAGCCAATGTTTCCAGTGTTCTTTCACTTTTCAGCTTTTGATGAGAAATTGTAAGATTTAATGAAAACTAACGTTTTATTTATTTATTTCAGACCTAATTGAAGAGAATGAGGGAAGTAAAGAGGAGGAACATCATGTCAAAATTGAGGAAAAAACTAATTTACAGACTGATGGTATTTTGAAAAGGAGAGACAAGAATCGTTTCACCTGCACTCAGTGTGGAAAGACGTTGGCAAGCAAAAGCAAACTTAAGATTCACATGATGAACCACACTGGAGAGAAACCATTCACATGCACTCAGTGTGGGAAGAGTTTCAGCCAGTCATCACACCTCAATCAACACACAAGGATCCACACTGGAGCGAAACCATTCACATGCACTCAATGTGGGAAGAGTTTCAGCCAACCATCATCCCTTAATCTACACGTGATGAGCCACCCTGGTGACAAACCATTCACATGCACTCAATGTGGGAAGAGTTTTAGTCTATCATCATCCCTTAATATACACATAAGGATCCACACTGGAGAGAAACCATTCACATGCACTCAGTGTGGGAAGAGTTTCAGCCAATCACCACACCTTAATCAACACATGATGATTCACACTGGAGAGAAACCATTCACATGCACTCAGTGTGGGAAGAATTTCAGCTGCTCATCACACCTTAAACAACACATGAGGATCCACACTGGAGAGAGGCCATTCACATGCAATCAGTGTGGGATAAGTTTTAACTGCTCATCACACCTTAATAAACACACGAGGATCCACACTGGAGAGAAACCATTTACGTGCACTCAGTGTGGGAAGAGTTTCAGCCAATCATCATCCCTTAATCAACACATGAGGATCCACACTGGAGAGAAACCATTTACATGCTCTCAATGTGGGAAAAGTTTCAGCCAATCATCATCCCTTAATCAACACATGAGGATCCACACTGGAGAGAAACCATTCATATGCACTCAGTGTGGGAAGAGTTTCAGCAAATCATCACACCTTAATCAACACATGAGGATCCACACTGGGGAGAAACCATTCACATGCACTCACTGTGGAAAGAGTTTCATCCAATCATCAAACTTTAATCACCACATGAGGATCCACACTGGAGAGAAACCATTCAATTGCACTTAAGCCGCGGTCACACTGGACTTCTCTTCCCATAGACTTTCATTTATACGCATGCGAATGCCTCAGACCTAAAACGCAAGTCCGTGTGTCAAGTTTTGCAGTTCACTGCATTGCAAAGTTCAAGCTTGGTGAACTCTGACCTGTGAAATCACATCACTTGACTGTGTAAGACCAATCGTAGATCAAAACATGACCTCTCTGGACAGAAATCAAAATATCGACCAATCGCTCACTTTTTTTTAAAATGTCTAATAATCTTGTTTAATCCCGCCCCTTTTCTAGGGCTGCTCGATTATCGATAAAATCAAAAGCACGATCATTTTGGTCATAATTGTATTTCATGATTATTCAAAACAATTATCAGTTGGTCAAAATTATTCGCCCTTCTGTGATTTTTTTTTTTTTTTTTTTTTTCTGTGAATTTATAAATATTTCTCAAATGATGTTTAACAGAGGAATTTTTCACAATATTTCCTATAATATTTTTTCTTCTGGAGAAAGACTTATTTGTTTTATTTCGGCTAGAATGAAAGAAGGTTTAAGTATTTTGAAACCTATTTTTATAGCTTAGTATTTCTAGCTCCCTTAAGCAATATATATTTTGATAATCTGAGAAGAAACTACTGTTATACAATGACTTGCCTAATTACACTAATTAAGCCTTTGAATGTCACTTTAAGCTGAATACTAGTATCTTGTAAATATCTAGTAAAATATAATGTACTGTCATCATAGCAAAGATAAAAGAGATCAGTTATTAGAGATGAGTTATTAAATCTATTATGTTTAAAAATGGGTTGAAAATAAATCTTTCCATTAAACAGAAATTGGGGGAAAGTGGTTGCTAATATTTCAGGAGGGCTAATAATTCTGACTTTAACTGTATATATGCAGTTATTTTCCTCCCTGTAAAAAAAAGAAAGGGAAATAAATACAATAGAATAAAAATATGAAACAAACTGTGCTTTAGGAATCTTAACTGTAAGAAAAATACTTGAGCTACAAAAGTCCTTCAGTCAAGAGCAGTGAGGGATTTTCTCCTTTTGTTGTTTGATTAATGATAAAAACAGTCAGCAGCAGGAATATTGCGCTGTCACTTTAAGAATAGTGCGGCTCTGATATGGTTTCTCTTTCACATGTCTTTTGATTCTCAACTTGTTTGTTTATTACACAAATGAGGGTTATTATGAATAATCACTAAACACCGCGCTCTTACAGAAATGTGCATGTATTTGACCATTAAAGTGCTTGCATTAATATGGCGTTAGGTGTGTGTGCTCTACTCATCTCTGAGGCTAAGCGCGCACACACACACAGCATGCGCTCTTTCGAGGTTTTAAAACATGAATGATTCGAATGTACATCAATGAATGATGCGCATCCCGTGCTGCAAAAGATACAGTACATGCTTTTAGTCATTGTCACGTGGAACTAAGCTTTGCAGAGCAACAAATGTGTACAACTATAAAGGGGGCGGTATAAGATGCATTAATCGTTTATCTCGATTAATTGTTTTTCATAATCTGTAGAAGTCAAAATCAAAACCAGATTTTCGATTAATTGCACAGCCCTACCCTTTTCGCAGCGCCATACAACAGAATTTCGCATGCTCAAACTCTAGTGTGACCGCAGCTTCGGTGTGGGATGAGATTCAGCAACTCCTCAGACCTTAATAAACACATAAAGACCCACACTGGAGAGAAACCATTCACATACACTCAGTGTGGGAAGAGTTTTAGCTGATCAGCAATCCTTAACAAATACATGAAGATCCACGCTGGTGTGAAAGAGTATATGTGCTTGAGTGTGAGTAGACTTTTATTACAGCTCCAAAATTAAAACTGCACCAGACGATTCACACTGGAGAGACGGTACAAGTGTTCACACTCTGACATGTCTGAATAATGTTTGAAAAGGCTGAGTGACGGTATACTGTTTTCCAACACTCTTACACTGCAGTAGGTGGGGTTGTAAATGTGTCCTCGCGTTTACTGTAAACACGATGGTGGCGGCTGAGAGAAGAACAGTTTCATAATCATCTGGCAAACCACCTCTGCAGCTTGAAATGTCTTTGCAAGTGATTGTACAGGTGCGGATACATCTGTAATTTACTCTCCAGTATATTCATGTAGCTAGTGTTGTTTTGGATGATGTTCTCTGTCTGACTCCCTGAATGAGAAACAAATCACTGGGAAGACGCTGCACATCAAAGAAGGTGGAGCTCCAGGACGGTTAGTTTGCAGTATACCAGGGCCTCAAGTTTAGAAAGCCCATTCAATTGTCCTGTGTTGGATCTTTTATTAGCAAAGTTTCTTTACTTTTAGGTTCAAGATTCTTTCTAGTTTACTACATTTACTTTTCTGAGTAGAATACAAACCTGATGAATATTTTATGATTTAAGCAGAGCAACAGGTATTAAGTTTTACAATATTAATACACTGTGATGATCCCAAGACTCCAGATTGGAGTATGTGGTAAATCCTGATTGGATGCCTGCATTACTTCTCAATGGATTTATAAAAGTTGTTGTGCTAGCTACCCCAGGAAGCTGTGGCTACTCAGGAGTCCTCATGTCAAGACCTGCGATCTCATTGACTCTTTAACCTTATGGTTTTGTTTTGCATTACTTGTATCATGTAGTTAAAGTGTTGTTGTGATTATATCCTAAGTTCTTTATCTTCATTATTATCTCTAGACATTTGTTGGTTGCTTTGATTGATTGTTTTATGAGTGACATTTTATAATAAATAATTTGCATTCAGGCTATTTTGTTGGCTCATCTCTCTTTTATGTTGCGACTCAAACAAGCGGGTCATAACACTTTGTAAAATGTGTCCGGTTGTATCTGAGATCTTGTCCTTTCAGTCATGACCATAGGTGAGTGTAGGAACCTAGACTGAGCGGTAAATTGAGAACATTGCCTTACGTCTCAGCTCCTTCACCATAACAGACAATCACATCAACTGCATAACTGCTGCTGCTGCACTGATCCATCTTTTAATCTCACATTCCATTCCTCATGAAAAAAAAAAAAAATTGCAGATACTCTATTTAGGGTAAGAACTCAATGCCAAACTGCAGTCAAGCTTCATGGTTTCTGACTTAGAGGTGCTGTTTCTTTCCCTGCCATGTCACACTCAGTAGCAAACTGTCTCACTGCATGCTGAAGGTCCATGTCCCGTGAAGCCAAAACGATGTTATATGCAAATGGCAGAAACAGTCCTAGCCTACACCTAAAATTATTTAAGTAAAAATTATTATATTTTAGAGATCAGCCTCAAAAATAACACATTTACAAAATAAAGTGAATAAATAGATGGATGGATAGACATTGTAGTGGTGGAAGGGGTAGTAGTTGCTTGTTCAACTATGAACTAAGATGAAGCTTTCTCAGGAGGGATGGACCAGTGCGCGAGATGTCTCAAACTAAGGCGTAATAATGAAATAAATGCACAGGAAGTCTCAACCCTTTTTTATCAACTGGCTATTGCAATGTACTCCTATGCAACCTTATGCAAATTATCAAACTGTTTTAAATATTGTAAATAAAAATTTACAGGGATATATTGAAGTAGAGAAGTAACTTTAGGAAGGAAATTCATTTTGAGTATGATAGTTAATAGAGCTGTGAACCTACACTGGTCTCACGGTTTAGTTCGGTTACAATTATCATGCAATTGATTAGGTTCAATTCGATATCTCGGTGCATTGACGATGCTTTCCATACACAGTTTTATATTTTCTTCATAGCAGCAATGCTTGTATTAAAATGTATGAATATATTTATATACTATTTGTAATACAATTTTGCCATTTAATATAAACAGTCAGATATATAAACTGTATCTTTAAATAACACAAACATTTATAGCAATTAATTTAAACAAATATAAATATCCCGCTCGCTTTCTGATCCTTGTCTAGTTCTCTTACACCCCTTTGGTTGGTCACACACGCGATTGGCTCTTGCGCGCTGCACTCTTTACAGATGAGTAACACTGATAAGTGGCAGACGGCAGCGGCGATCACAGCTGATCCATCATAGATACAGTGGAGAAAACTCTGTAGGCATGTGCTCATGTCTGAATCCAGAAGTATCGCTGTAAAACAGCCGAGGAGAGAAAAAGTCACGCCAGCAGGTCAAATGGGCCACAGTGAGAGAGAAAGAGAGAGAGAGAGAAAGAAAGAAATGGAGTATTTTATTATCTCAAACGCAGTGAAATAGGGGCTTCTGCTGTGTCAGTGAAAGACTGATCCAGCAAACACACACGCAGTGAAATTGCGCACCGTTTCTGAGTTTTAAGTAGATGGAGCGTTGTAAATACTCGCGCTTGCCTCCCTCGCCATAGCACATATGAGATAAATGACGTCAGTACACAATGGTTATGATTATTACTGAACTGTTACCGAATTGTCAGCGTCTGCATCGCGGTGCACCGAAGAAACAAGTAAATTTGACACCCTTAATAGTTTGTTATTTTGAGTACCTCAGAGCAGTGGTTCTCAATTCTGGTGCTTCACTCGCTTTTGTTAATGGAAGTTGTCTTGGGTTACAGAGGTGACAGACTCTGCTGTGAGTTGATTTGCAGAAGTTTTTTTTGCAGATTCGGTGTAGCATGGAAAGTTCTTTGTGACCTGATTGTGTGATGGTGCAGTGTCCGAGAGCAAGGCAAGAGGGGGCAGAGAGCAGCAGCGAGCATGAGCGAGCTAATGCAAAAAGCCAAGTTTTACTGTTGCAGTAGGTTTTTAAGTAATCTGGTTTGATCCATCCCAAAGGCACTGTCTTCCAATGAGCAGTTGCCATGGAGGGCGGGCCCACGCCCCATACCATTATGCTCAGGGTAAGTCATTAACAGACTGCTTGGTAATGTCATGTGGTCAAATATCTTGTAAGTTCTTTACTATCTTACATCAAATGTTACAAGACAAATACTGTTTCTGATACTTGGTTTTCATTTATTTATTTATTTATTTTGAATTTATGTCTTGGATTTTGTAAATGAATAAGGCTGTACATGGATTAATGTTATTTTTTATTTTTTTATTTTATTACTTTATTTTATTATTTTTGAGACTGAGAATCTTTTATTTGAGAATCTTACATTTAGATTTATTTGGGAATGAGAAGGCATTCCTCCAGCATAGAACAGTCAATGAAAAGGTTTTGGAAAGTGATTTATAGCCTGTGCTCACTCCCAGATTGGAAGCTTCTGGAGGGGGATGTAGGCCTTCAGCAGTAGGTGGAGGTAAGAGGGTGCAGTGCCAGTGATTTGAACTTGATACGAGCCTCGAGCGGTAACCAATGCAGAGAGATAAAGAGAGGAATTACATGGGCTCTCATTGAAGACCAGGTGAGCTGCAGCGTTCTGGAGCATCTGTTGAGGATGAAGGGTGCAGTATGGGAGTCCAGCTAGAAGGGCACTGTCGGGGTCCAGCCTTGAAATGACAAGAATTTGCAGTAAAAGTTGTGCAGCATGATCTGTTAAGAAGAGTCAGATTTTTCTGATGTTGAAAAGTGCAGATCTGAATGATGGAGCTGTGTCCTCTTTGAAGGACAACTGATCATCCAGAATCACCCTTAGATTTCTTACAGAACTACATGGTTTGGATGATCCCAGCTGGATTGAGAAATTGTGTTGAATGTGTGGAGTTGCAGGGTAGGTGATGTAAGCAGATGAGTAAGCAGTTGGTGATGTTTTTTCCAAGCCGATATCCTTCAGGCAGTTTGATGTGAGTTAAAAATTTGGAAATAATTTAGTTGAAAACAACCCTTTGAAGTGTTTTGGCAATAAATAGAAGGAGAGAGACTGGTCTGTATTTTTCATCCAACGAGGTGTTGAGTGATGGTTTTTTGAACAGTGAGGTTACCCAGGCCTGTGTAACCCTGCAGGCCCTACACCACCCAAGCCGTTCTAAGCTTGGATCGAACCGGCGACGTTCCGCATGGCAGTTGCTCTAACAAAAATGCTAAAAACCATGGCTCCTATCATCTGTCACCAGAGCACCTTTAGAGGTCAGAGGAGTGAGGTTTACCTGCACAGCACTTCACTAGCTGGCCACCGTTACACTTAAAGATGTTATATAGGAGTATTATTGTTGTTGTTTTGAGGTTGTAAGCAGAATGGTCTCATACCTTATAACTAGCCAGCGTAGAATTTTCTTGCACTTTATTAGCACGAAAAAAAACTGCTGTTGTTGAGCTGATAGAGCAGCTGCTAATTATTTCACTTTTTGACATCGTTCAGCACCAGAGTAAGAGCTGAAGGCCTGATGTTTTGTTTCATAATGTCTTTTAATATTATATTCCCTCATTACTGCAACTGATCCCTGGCAAATTAAACAGACACATATTCCGCTGACCTCTGTGAAGAAATATTCTTTGCCCCAACGTGACTGAAATTTCCTGCACTCACTGGTGATTTTTCTTTTTCTTGGTTGTGCCATGGCTTGCCAAAACATGATTATCAATTATGTTTCCTTCAGTTTGTTCGGTTCGTTTTACTTCATAACAGGAACTGCTGCCTAATTGAAGGCATTCCATAGCGACACCCGGTGGTTATTTATTGAATTACCTTCCTTTTTGTAAAGCGGGCCAGATTCTATTAATATTTATAAAAAGCCTCGCGGGCCACCACAAAACTGATTGCGGGCCGCAGATGGCCCGCGGGCCATAGTTTGGAGTTTGGACACCCCTGGTCTAATAATTCTAAAACTCAAAATCAGATCCTAAAGACAAAGTTGAAATTCCAATAAATTAAGTCATAACGCCCAAACGGATTTTAAAATCCTATAGGACAAAGTGAAAATCCAATAAAAAAATTCTGAATGTCCATTAGAATGTTACAATCCTAAAGTACAAAGTGGAAATCCTATAAGAAAAATTCTGAATGTACATCAGAATTTCGAAATCCTATAGGACAAAGTGAAAATCTTATAAGAAAAATTCTTAATGCCTATTAGAATTTTAGGAATCCTTTAAGATCCTGTATGATCCTAATGAATAAACTGAAATTCCAATAGGATTTTTTGACAAGGGGTCTGATTTTGTCCACATTTGTCTACTTTTGTTTAGTTTTGTCAAGGTTTGTTTTGTCTGATTTTGGCTACTTTAGTCTGATTTAGTCTACTATTGTCTAGTTTTGTTTTGTCTATTTTTGTCTACTTTTGTTCTGTCTGATTTTATCAATTTTGTCTACTTTTGTCTAGTTTTGTTTAGTTTGTCTAGTTTTGTCTAATTTTGTTTTGTCTGATTTTGTGTATTTTTGTCTAGTTTTCTTGTCTGATTTTGTCTACTTTGTTTTGTTTGATTTTGTCTACTTTTGTTTAGTTTTGTTTTGTCTGATTTTGTCTACTTTTGTCTAGTTTTGTTTTGTTTGATTTTGTACACTATTGTCTACTTTTGTTTAGTTTTGTGTAGTTTTGACTAGTACTGTCTGATTTTGTCTACATTTGTCTAGTTTTGTTAAGTTTTGTCTAATTTAGTTTCGTCTGATTTTGTCCACATTTGTCTAGTTTTGTTTAGTTTTGTCTATTTTTGTTTTGTCTGATTTTATAAGCTTCTGTCTACTTTTGTTTAGTTTGTCTAGTTTTGTTTTGTCTGATTTTGTCTACTTTTTTCTACTTTTGTTTTGTTATGTCTACGTTTGTCTAGTTTTGTTTTGTCTGATTTTTTCTAGTTTTGTTTGGTCTGAATTTGTCTACTTTTGTTTTGTTTGATTTTGTCTACTTTTGTTTAGTTTTGTCTAGTTTTGTTTTGTCTGATTTTGTCTACTTTTGTTTTGTGTGATTTCGTCTACTTTTGTTTGATTTTGTCTACTTTTGTTTAGTTTTGTCTGATTTTGTATACTTTTGTTTTTTTCTGATTTTGTCTACTTTTGCTTAGTTTTGTTTTGTGTGATTTCGTCTACGTTTGTTTAATTTTGAGTTTTTTTGTCTAGTTTTGTTTTGTCTGATTTTGTCTACTTTTGTTGTCTATTTTGTCTAGTTTTGTTTTGTCAGATTTTTTCTACTTTTGTCTAGTTTTGTTTTGTTTGATTATGTCTATTTTTTCTAGTTTTGTTTTGTCTGATTTTGTCAACTTTTGTTTTGTTTGATTTTGTCTACTTTTGTTTAGTTTTGTTTTGTCTGATTTCGTCTACTTTAGTTTTTTCTGATTTTGTGTACTTTCATCTAGTTTTGCTTTGTCTGATTTTGTTTACTTTTGTTTTGTTTGATTTTGTCTACTTTTGTTTTTTTATTTTGTCTTCTTTTGTTCAGTTTTGTTTTGTCTGATTTTGTCTACTTTTGTTGTCTATTTTGTCTAGTTTTGTTTAGTCTGATTTTATCAGCTTCTGTCTACTTTTGTTTAGTTTGTCTAGTTTTGTTTTGTCTGATTTTGTCTACTTTTGTCTAGTTTTGTTTTGTCTGATATTGTCTAGTTTTATATTGTTTGATTTTGTCTACTTTTGTTTAGTTTTGTTTTGGCTAATTTTGTCTAATTTTGTTTTGTCGGATTTTGTGTATTTTTGTCTACTTTTGTTTTTTCTGATTTTGTCTACTTTTTTCTACTTTTGTTTTGTATTGTCTACGTTTTTCTAGTTTTGTATAGATTTGTCTCATTTTGTTTAGTCTTATTTTGTTTACTTTTGTCTAATTTTGTTTTGTCTGATTTTGTCAAGTTTTATTTTGTTTGATTTAGTCAACTTTTGTTTAGTTTTGTATAGTTTTGTTTTGTCTGATTTTGTCTACTTTTGTCTAGTTTTGTTTTGTGTGATTTTGTCTACTTTTGTTTTGTCTGATTTTATCAACTTTTGTCTCGTTTTGTTTGACCTGATTTTGTGTACTTTTGTTTAGTCTGATTTTGTCTACATTTGTCTAGTTTTGTCTAGGTTTGTTTAGTTTTGTTTTCTCTGCTTTTGTCTACTTTTGACTAGTTTTGTCTAGTTTTGTTTTGTCCACTTGTGTCTACTCTTGTCTAGTTTTGTTTTATCTGATTTTGTCTACTTTTGTCTGATTTTGGGTATTTTCGTCTAGTTTTGTTTTGCTTGATTTTATGATTTTATGTACTTTTGGTTAGTTTTTGTAATTAGTTTTTTCTGATTTTGTCTTCTTTTGTTTAGTTTGTGTAGACTTGTTTAGTTTTGTCTAGTTTTGATTTGTCTAATTATGTCTACTTTTGTTTTGTCTGATTTTATCAACTTTTGTCTACCTTTGTCTAGTTTTGTTTAGTTTAGTTGGTAACACTTTATAATAACTAAACACCATGAACCATTTAATAAGCATTAACTATACATTACTAAACATTAGTAAGCAGTTTATAAATGCAGCTACAAATGCTGTATTCTTGACTTACAAGCGCATATATAATGTGCTAACAAATGCGTTAATAATTGCATTTTCATACTTTATTAATGATCAGTTTTTAATTACCTAATGAAGTAGTGCATGATTTACAAACCATTTATTTAAGAGTAATTGGTGGCTTTTAAGATCATTTACAACGCATAAATAAATGATTAACTAATCACTTAATTCTTAGTTAATTGATTTTGTGACCTAATCTAAAGTGAGGACTATTTATGCTTAGTTAATGCTTTATAAATGACAAGTAAATGCTCAGTTACATTATGAGAAAAAGGAAATGAACGAGTGATTCAGAACATAAATATTTATTGCAAGATACAAAAATTACTCATCCCCATATCAATAGAAAAAAAAATAAAACTTTAGCAATGTCAATGTCAAATGAACAAAATAAGCAAGAACATGAATGTGCATTAAAACCTCAAGATGTCAACCAAATAAGTGACATAACTACTTGTACATTCTAGAAATGTCATACAACTGTTTCAAATGAAAACATAAAACATTGGAATCTTAAATAAAAATAGAAAGACATGTAAATAATGTAAACATTGCTGAATATCAGTTTCAGGAGATTAAGCAATTTACAGAACAGTAGATTTAGTAGAACACTGAATTAAAAGAGTGTCAAAATGCAATATGTAAATTTTTATAAAAACAACATCATTTAACAATAAAACATCATAAAACATTTCAGTGTATTTAACTTTTAAAGTGCATGTTGTGAATTAACTATTTTGCACTTAAATGAAAATGTTGTCATAATTACTCACCCACATCTTATTTTAACCCCCTGAGACCTTTAATCAATCTTCAGAACAAAACATTTTGGATAAAATCTGACAGCTCTCTCATCCTCCATAAAGAGCAATGGTCCCGAGACATCCACAAACGAGACCAAACATACTGTCAAAACATTCCATGTGCAATTACAGTTAAACAACTGAAGTGACATGCAATGTTTTGACAAAGTTTTTGGTTCCATTTCTGGACTTTGAGAGTCTTGGGCCATTGCTGTCTAAGAAGGATGAGAGAGCCTCAGATTTTATCTAAATAATTTAAATTTGTGTTCTGAAGATAAATGTAGGTTTCAGGAGATTGAAATGAGGGTGAGTACTTAAAGGCATTGTTCACCAAAAAATAGAAGAACACAAATACTCACTATTTACTCTCCCTCAAGTGGTTCCAAACCTGTAAAGTTCTTCTGTTGAACAAAAAGGAGATGTTCTGAAGAATGCTAAAAACCTGTAACCCTTGACGTCCACGTTACAAAAAATAATTACTACAAACATCAGTGGTTACAAGTTTTCAGTGTGTAGTTATTATAAAGTGTTACCAAATATTCTTTAAAAAAAAAACCTGCAGTACATCATACGTTAATTAGTCTATGCACTGCTGATGTCTGACAAACTTAATAGCAGTTTGGGACGTGGTAAATTCACAATCATGTGAATTATGTAGCGCACATGAAATTCTTTTTCTTGCTGTGACAGCTAAAGCTAAATAAGGAATATAAACTGACTCAGGCAATGGTGTGTATTATTAATATACCTAACTAATATAGAAACAAAATGTATCAAACTGTGACCATCTAAAACATAATTTAACTGAAGTTTCAGGCAAGCTGCTTCCAATTAAAAGCTCCTTCATGTGCTTTGTCTTAAGTTTAAATAAAAATATAAATATAATGTAAATACTGACCATATTTTATAGATGGTTGCATGAAAGATTCATCCTCTGAGAACTCTACTGGAAATTACAACAACGTGTAAGTTTGTATGTGTAATACTGTTAATGTTTATTTGTAAAACATAATTTACATATTGACTGCTGACCTGATTCTAAAAGTCTGTTTTTATGTGCAGATTTACTGACGGATTTTCTTGAAGCAGAAGTGTGTTCCTCCTCAACTTCTGTGACCACTTTAGCAGCTAACAACAATAACAACAATAAACAGTTGACATGTTCAAAACGCTGTACTGACATTTAATTTTAACAACGCATACATTATTGGTTCATGACGACTCACCTGTGTCAGAACTTTGCCGTTTGTGTTCAGAAGAGTGACTGACGGATATTCTTGAAGCAGAAGTGTGTTCCTCCTCATCTAAATATAACGACAATAAACAGTTTGTTTACATGCTTTAGTAATCGAACATCAGAACACAATTTTTAACGACGCAATTTCACAGCATGCGAAAAATGCAGTATTTCCATCGCTCTTCTGCGCTCTCTCTCTGCAGCAGCAGGTGACGCGAACGCTGCACGTGATGGCCCCAGCCACGTCTCATAGCAAAATAATTTGCAACTTTGTTGCATAACAATAATAGGCTAAATAATAAAACTGGATTTAATTAACAAACAAGTTAAATAAAACGATTTGTAAGAATAAAATAACCCAAAAAGAAAATGAAAAAACAATAAAAAATAAATAAATAAGAACTTAAACCAGCTGAAATGTTCTAGAATAAAATGTGTTGCGGTAAAACAAAATTCTTGGTAATTTAAGACTCCTATATAACAGCACTCCCGCAAGATTTTCCCTTGCTTTCACAAAAGTTATTTATGTTTATATCCGTTATTAATAGGCTATTTAAGTTGTAAGGCCTTTTTTCAGTGCACGCGTTGACTGCTTCTTAAAATACACGGAATAGGATAAACGTCTGCCATTTTCTGTTTGTGTATATATATATATATATATATATATATATATATATATATATATAAGATAGATAGATTTTTTTCTGAAAATATACGCATGTCCGTTTATATTACATATATTATTACATGTAATATATTTACTTGTATAGGCTATTAAAATAAATTGTATTAATTTAAACTAGTCTATATAAAAATATATTACAACCTGCAATTTACCATTCGTTTTGGCTTTAACAAATTATTGAACAGAATATTAATAACTAATAAAAAAAACGTTTCATTGAGCTCAGTGAAAAGTTTTGTATGTAGACACAATATTATAAAAATTTAATTACAGCCATTTCTGCAAGTCGGCAATAGCCTATTTAAAATGAAACTATTTCTCTTATCAGAAAACAAACACTCATCAACATTGTGTTAGATTTCAGCCAATACTAATCGGACACTGTTGATGACCACTTTTTAATGATCAGACCCAAAGCCGCGGCGCGATCAACTGAACAAAAAGAAAACGCCTTCACTGCATAGAAACAGGCACGCGCAGGCGCCGAGTCCTCCGTCCGCCTCCCGTCTTTAAAGACCTTAAATGCATACTTGTTTTTTCTGTGCGTATATAAGTTGCATAATTTCATTTGTTTTCATCCGTTTATAATCTGTATTGTGGAAGTCCCGCGGATAACGGCATGAATCCGAAAGTCACTATTAAATCCTGTTCCGCGCCACAGTCTTGTTTTAAATAATTTCGGTCTCAGCGCCTATTTAGCACGAAGAGCGCGGTGATTTGCATTGATTTGAATTATTTCCCAAAATTAAACATCATCCAAATGAAGTAGGTTATTAAGTAAGTAAAAAACATCTGAAAGGTTATTAAATACGTTTAGAAATGGTTCAATAAATGAGCAAATAAGTACACATAACAGTGCATTATATAATTTACTATATATATTTACTATATATAATTTTTTATATTATATGAAGTATGTTGGAATGTTGGGAATGTTGAAGTATAGTAATGAGAAAGACCATTGAAAGTAGTCGCATAAAGTTCAGTATAATATGACAGTATGCTTTTTAGTTTGAAATCATTTAATGCATTTACTGAAAGTCATGCAGAGTGATGGTAGAAATGTCATTATTTAACATTTTAATTTTTTTTTACATTTCAGAACTGAACTCAGCCTCATGTATTAACTGCATTATTTTGATTTGTAGATTGCTTCTTTTGGCCCCTGTTATTCGGATGAGTGCTGGACGAATGCAGCTAAGAAAGCTGTCAACTTCTTCATCCTTTTTTTTTTCTTTCTCTTTTACAATTTCCAAAATTTGGCTTTCAAATTCATCTATATCACCTGTTTTTCTTTTCCTCTTTTTTGATCCAAATGTGCTCTGGCTGCTGGGGGACCTGACTGCTGCTGGCAGACCTAGTTGCTGCTGTTGGCAAACGGCTGGCTGCCGCTGTGGGCCAACTGCTGGCTGCTGCTGTCGGCAAATGGCTGACTGCTGCTGTGGGCCAGCTGCTGGCTGCTGCTGTCGGCAAATGGCTGACTGCTGCTGTGGGCCAGCTGCTGGCTGCTGCTGTCGGCAAACTACTGGCTGCTGCTCCGGCCGACCTGGCTGCAGCTGGGGGACCTGGTTGCTGCTGTGGGCGACCTGCTGGCGGCTGCTAGGGGAGCTGACTGCTACTGCGGGTGACCTATTGGCTGCTGTTCGCTGGGGCGGACCTGGCTGCAGAAGACCTGCTGGCTGCTGGAGCACCTGGGTGCTTTTGGGAATCTGGCTGCAGAGAACCTGCTGGCTGCTTGGGACTTGTCTATAGAGGACCTGGCTGGGGGGGACCAGCTGGCTGTAGAGAACCTTGCTGCTGCTGGGAATGTGGCTGCGAAGGACCTGGCTGCTAGTGGGAATGTGGCTGTGGAGGACCTGGCTGCTGCTGTGGACTTGGGGGCTGCTGCTGTGGACTTGGGGGCTGCTGCTGTGGACTTGGGTGCTGCTGCTGTTGAGGACCTGACTGCTGCTTCCGCTGCTGACGACCTGGCTGCTGCAGAGGAGCTGGCTGTTAGCAATCACGCTGATGGGGATCTGCCTGCTGAGAACCTGACTGCCGGGGAACTGGCTGCTTAGCACCTCACTGTCGAAGACCTACATCATTGAAAAGACCTTAATTTGTCAACAAATGTTTTTATGACATTTACATTGTCAAGTAGCACACACTCCTACACAAGGGAACTTAAACCTGAGAAATATATTTTAAAAAACTCAATAACACCATGAAATTATTTTGGTCATAAGTAAACCTTTTAAAATTAAAGATGCTTTATTATAACATGGAAAAATGTAGTGAACGTATGATTTGATACAGAACTGTCTTCTGACATGTACCTGTCTAGTGATTCCTGGGACCTGAGTGATGACACCAAGGACCTGACTGCTGCTGCCTGTCACAGGGTTCCCATTGCCATGCGAAACCTGCTATTTTAATTTCAAAATATTTGAAAGTATTTCAGTACTTCAACAAATATCTGTAGTGCATATCCTGGTACATATACAATGCATTTCTATTTTTCATAAATCATATTACAAAACAATGAATCACTTGTTGGTGCACCTGCTGGCATGTGCCTGATTGTTGAGTCATCCTCTTCTCTTGTGGGAAATTGGTAGTTGTGGTTCGTTCCACCACAAACACTTCAATAAATCTCATGATGTCAAAAAAACCTCAATTTTTTTCTCTCTCCTCCTTCACTACCACTTCTCTTACTGTCTCTTTCTATCCTTCTCCCCCTCATGTACGTATCTCTGAGGCCACGCCATTTTTTCTTGCAAGTTTCAACTGCAAGATAAAAAAAACATTAGGATCTACATATTAATAAACATACATTTTTATATGCATACAATAATTATATTTATATTAAATATAAGACTATGCAATGTGTGCACGCACATATACAAATATAGTATGTCTTTGTATCTGTCTGTCTGTATGTGTGTGCATGCACACACACATATATAAAAGTTGGCACTATGAAAATTAATATTTTTCTATGTTTCAGTTTAAAATATGTTGGTGCAATTTACCAAAACAGTTTTATCAAACTATTATATCCGTTAAGTGTGGTCACCAAACATCTTTTAGAAACACTCTTGAGTTCTCAAAATATTCTGACATTTGACTCTTTGAAAAAAAAGTGTTACTTTATTCATTCATTGTAGTTTTAAAATGTACCATCTATTCCCGTTTCCACAGAGACCGCGAACCAAGCTGCTTCTTTTTTTATTTGATTTTTATAATCCTTTAGGGAGTTATTGTATAAAATAGGGCGATGGGACACGGATATAATTAGAGCTTCCTCCATTTTTTTTTCTGAACAGAAAGGTCATGCTACGGTTTGTTTTTCTATTGGTCTCACGCACCACCTGAAGCAAATTTGCAGTTCAAAGTTCACCTAGCTTGAACTTTGCCACACAGCGAACTTTGTTGCTAGAGGTCAGATCATCAGATACGGTTGCGGCTGGAACTAAAAGAAATGTACTTAAATTATTTATAAAATTTCCTAATAAATGTATTGTATCACCGTCTACCCCACCCCAACCCTAAACCCAACCGTCACAGTACTGTAAAAAATTTAATTGTTGCTATGCAGTGTCACAGAAATGATCCTATAGTAAAGTGCGTATCTGCAGCTGTATCCTGTCTAGACTTCACGCAGCGAAGTGCGAAAACCCATCGCAGGATCCTGCGTTTCCGGTCTGACGCATTCGCGTGCGTATGAATGGAAGTCTATGGGAGGAAAAGTCAAGTGTGACCGCACCTTAAGTCCTGCACCTCGCTGTATTTGTATACCTGACCAACAAGTGCTCAAAGCATCCGCTTTGTGCACCCATTGGTAAGTGAGGCACTTATGATTAGTGTTATCATTTTAAAGGACTATATTAATGGTTTTGTTTGTGCCTCTCTCTTTAGGATTCTCCCTTTTTCTCTCTTGATCTCTTTCTCTTGATGTCTAATTCGCTTTATTAGCTCTTATTCCTCGCTATTGCCGTGGTTATTGGAGGTCGTCTGGGCGTGTGCTACTGCTGTTATTCCACGCTGCTAATACTAACGCCGGTGTCATTGGCTATCGTTCAGACGCCACCAACGCAGCTGTTTAAAGGGGACTGCCCATTTTGACCCGTGTGCCGCTTTGTGCTCCCTTTCATTTGTTTGTTTAGGATGTATTGATTTGCGTTAACATTTTTGGTGCTCTGCTTTTTTGTTTTGTGAAATTGTTTTTTTGTTTAGTTATGCAGAGCATTTATTTTGTTTGTTATTTAGATTTCTTTTTGAATTATTATTATTATTTTGAGTGTCAATTGTTTTGATTGAGTGTGTGTATATGAGATTGTAATCACAGCTGTAGCTGTCTCAACCAGATCATAGAGTAGGTTTGTTAACCTGATTGACTCCTATATTGATGTTTAGGTTATTTTCTGTTTATTTACTTTAATTTTGATTTATTTCAGGAATTGAGGTTTCTCCCGGTGGATGACTGGTCCTTCCAATTGGTGGTGGTGCTTCTTTCCCGTGTGCTGTGAGACACTGAGTGCTTGATAGTGTAATTCGAGTGCCCTGTGGTGTGCGTTTGTTGGGGTAAAGTCAGTCTGCTTGTATCCAGTCAGTGGGAACCTCAATCCTGTGTATTTTTGATTTTTGTTTATTTATTTTCCTTTTATGAAGTGGGAGTTTCTGATGTGCTTTTAACATGAGTACAACCTTACATTTTATTAAAATAAATATTTTTGTACTTTTGTAATTACTCACGCCTCTGTGCCTTTTTGAGGGGAAACGAACCTGTGTGTCTCTTTCTAATAGAGTTATTTCCCTGGGTCACTCCCAGGGTGGCGTAGTCGGTTATTTTGATTCAAAGATAGTTCTAACTCATATCCATACCCTCGTCACATTTACTTTACCTGTTTCCTTCCAGTCTGTCCAGTGTTCCCGGTGTCCTGTCAGCATTGTGTGTATCGTCAGTCTGTCTTCCCCGCAAGCCCTCTGGTGTGTGCATTCGGTCATCCTCAGTATCTGTCATCACACCTGCCACAGAGGATCATCAGTTCCACCGAACTCCATTCACCTCTCAATAATTATCCATTTATGCTCAACTGTTGTAATAAACATCGTTTATACTTCCCTTGTTTGTCCGTCTGCTTCCGTAACAACGCAAATCAAACGACGGAATTTGCGATCTTAGTTAATGATGGTTTTCGGAAACGCACTCCTGGTCTAATTCTGCAGTAGGCACTGGTCCTCATAGCAAGAAGAGTGGACCAATTAAGCCACAACAACACAAATAGCCTATTAGTGAAGAAGAAATAATAAAATAGGAGCAGCGGGTAAAAGCCAAGCTAACAAGGGGTTTCTTATGGACTAAGAAAAGTTAAACACTTGAAGCAATGTTGTTCTGTTCTGCTGCTGCAATCTACACATAGAAAATTAAATAAAATACCTAAAATATTTTCAACAACATCAACAAATTATTATTATTATTGTTGTTATTATTATTATTGAATCAACTACACATGCATTCTAATTTAAATCAATTCCAACTTAATAATCATAATCGTGGACAAAGTGCTGTAGCATCTGGCAGTTTTTCCATATTTTAGTCTTATTGTATTTTATTGATTTTTACACTGACACTTGCATATGGATACAGTCTTTGTTCATCTGTTAACGCTCTACAAAGCCTAATGTTTAAATGCATTCTAGTTATTAAATGTCTTATTTTAATTGGAAAATAACAACTAATTTAATGTAACACTTCGGTGACTGGAATGTCGCTTGGCCCACCCTTAAAAGTTAGACTCGGGCAGGATACAGCACTGGACAGACATAATCAATATTGGAGGCGAATATATGTAGACACGGGATGTTCTCTAACAGTCTTACCACCCACAAAAAATACTAACATATAAACCAAATGTGATAAATGAAGATGCAATATAGACAGTTAAAACGTTACGAAACTCTGCTAAATAAATTGATTATAGAAGAGCATGTCTTGCAAAAACTTGCACATTGGCCTGTTCCTATATTCTGCCATCTTGTGGCCCATATAGAAAGGAACACAATTAGGTTATGTCGAAATAATGACTTAATTAAGTTATTTCGACATAATTAAGTAATTATTTCGACATAATTATGACGTTTTAACGATATTATGTCGTTATAACGACATAAGACCACCAAGACTGCTTTTTTTTTTCACCTTGCGGTTCAAGATATTATGTTGTTATAATGACATAATATCTCGTTATAACGACATAAGTTTTCTTTTTTTTTCCTCACCACCAAGACTGCTTTTTTTTTCCACCTTGCGGTTCAGGGCTTCCGTAAGTACACCCAAATTTATGTTAGAGAAAATATTTTTAAAAAGCCAAAATATATTAGCTATATTCACTAAGAAATGCATATTCATTTTTAAATTGGAGTGTACTCAGTTATGTTATATATATTCTAATCAAAATATCTACAAACTACAAAAAATATATATTTACATTTACTGGATTCCAAACTGGCCTGAATTACCAATTCCAGTTTCCATTGCATTTTTAAATGCAGTGTAACTGTTTTTTACTGGAATTCGCAGAACTAATGCGCAGGTGTTGGCTGTTGGGAATACAGCCAGTTCGTCTTCTTCATGCAGAAAGGTCAGCTGTGGCCTGTTTGTAAATCCCATTGCTGGTATCCTTTCCAATCCTGTTGCAAATATTAAGATATCTGGAAGCAAAATTGGAGCAGCATCTCCACCTGTTGAGAAAATGTGGGAAATTAATTCCGTGAAGTACTTTTGAAACAGTTTTTCAAGTCCAGTACATAGTGCTTGGCCATAGCACTAAAGAACAGTGAAAAGATATGAATGGCAAGGATAATATTGTTGTACCTCACCTTGTAAAATGAGAATCCAGAATTTAAGTTAGATGTTTAATCAAACACCACACGCTCACTGGATTCTTAAACTAAAGAGCACATAAAATGTGTAGATGATTTTTCCTGCTTTTGACTCCCTGACATCAGCACATTATGAGAACACATTATAAAATATCCTTATATTATGTTATATAAACAGTGCAGTCCAAAGACGTAGAAGAACTATAGAATATAAGAAATCAATCAAGAACGTAGAAGAAATCAATGTTTGTCATCTAAGTTGCATAAATCTGATTTTAGAGGGGTTTTAGCAATCAGACAGGTTGTTGTATTATGATTACAGCTAAACCCCACTAAACATCAGGTTTATGCAAATTAGATGGGCCACTCAACATAGAAAAGAAAATATTAAAATCTGTTCAAACAGAAAAAAGGACATCCCTGTAGGGCCGCTTGATTATGGGTAAATCATAATCACGATTATTTTGGTCATAATTGTAATCACGATTATTCAAAATGATTATCAGTTGAAGTCAAAATTATTTGCCCTACTGTGATTTTTTTTTATAAATATATTTCCTAAAAGATGTTGAACAGAATTTTTCACAGTGTTTCCTATAATATTTTTTCTTCTGGAGAAAGTCTTATTTGTTTTATTTTGGCTAGAATAAAAGCAGGTTTAAATATTTTGAAAACAATTAAGGTCAATATTATTAGCCTCCTTATATATATATATATATATATATATATATATATATATATATATATATATATATATATATATATATATATATATATATATTTATATATATATATATACAGACACATATACATACATATACAATGACTTGCGTAATTACACCAATTAAGCCTTTGAATCGCACATTAATCTAAAGACTAGTATCTTGAAAAATATCTAGTCAAATATTATTTATTTTCATCATAGTAAAGATAAATGAAATCAGTTTTTAAAAATGAGTTATTACAACTATTATGTTTAGAAATGGGTTGAAAAAAATCTTTCCATTACACAGAAATTGGGGGAAAAGAGTCGCTAATAATAATATATATACAGTTGAAGTCAGAATTATTAGCCCCCCTGAATTATTAGCACCCCTATAGATTTTTTTTCAACACATTTCTAAACATAATAGTTTTAATACCTAATTTCTAATAACTGATTTCTTTTATCTTTGCCAAGATGACAATAAATAATATTTGACTAGATATTTTTCAAGACACTTTAAAACTTAACTAGGTTAATTAGATTAACTAGGGAGGTTAGGGAAATTAGGCAAGTAATTGTATAACGATGGTTTGTTCTGTAGACCAGTGTTTTCCAACCCTGTTCCTGGAGGCACACCAACAGTACATATTTTGGATGTCTCCGTTATCTGACCCATTAGAGGGGCTAATAATTTTGTCCTTAAATTGTTTCTAGCCGAAATAAAACAAATAAGACTTTCTCCAGAAGAAAAAAATATTATTAAAATTTCCTGAATCTGTTAAACATAATTTGGCAAATATTTAAAAAGAAGAAAAAAAAAAACAAAGGGGGGTGGGGGGCTAATAATTCTGACTTCAACTGTATATATATATATATATATGCATATATATATATATATATATATATATATATATATATATATATGTATATATGTATATATACATATATATATATATATATATATATATATATATATATATATATATGCAGTTATTTTCCTCCCTGTAAATAAGAAAAGGGAAATAAATACAATAGACTAAAAATATGAAACAAACTGTGATTTCAGCATCTTTACTGTAAGAAAAAACTTTAATTACAGCTACAGCAGTACTTCAGTCAAGAGCAGTGAGTGATTTTCTCCTTTTGTTGTTTGATTAAGGATAAAAACAGTCAGCAGCAGGAATATTGTGCGCTGCCACTTTAAGAGCAGTGCGGTTCTGATTGATGGTATCACTTTCACATGTCTTTTCATTCTCAGCTCGTTTTTTTATTACACAATTGAGGGTTTATATGAATAATCACTAAACACCACGTTTTGACACAAATGTGCATGTATTTGACCATTAAAGCACTCACATTAAGATGACTTTAGATGAGTGTGCTCTGCTCATCTCTGAAGCTGAGCACACACACACAACAGCATGCGCTCTTTCGCGCTTTTAAAAACATGAATGATTTGAACGTACATCCATGAGTGATGCACATCCCGTGCTGCAAACGTTACATTACAGTACATGCTTTTAGCCATTTTCACATGGAACTGAGCTTTGCAGAGCAACAAATGTGTACAACTAGAAAGGGGGTGATATATGATGCAATAATCATTTCATCTCGATTATTGTTTGTTCATAATCGTTAGAAGCCAGAATCGAAATTGAATTTTTGATTAATTGCACAGCCTGTGAGTGTAAAGGGGGAATGCAAAAATCACACAAGGACTTTTTGTAGTTTAAAACTCACCCTCGACCTCCAGCAGCCAGTCCCTCCAGAATGCCAACGACCTGGATTCCTGTCTCTGTTTGTGGGAGCCTCTTGGCGATGTGAAATCAGGCTCAAACAGGTCTGCTAAGTCCCCTGCAGTCAGTTTTTTTGGTGTTTTTCAGGAGTATGTCCTCAAAGACACCTTGGTAGGCTCTCGTTTCATTTAGAAGGCCAATGGCATTTAGACCTTCTTTGAACCTAAAGTAAAAGTTGGAGTGTTAAATGTTGCAAAGGATTGACTGGATGCAGAACCATTTACTTGATCTTTTTGCAAAATTGACCCTCCTTGACAAGATTAAAAATATGACATGAACTAACCTGAACTAAGACTGAACAATACATGTATAACCTTTTTGGTAACACTTACAGTACAAAGTTGTATTAGTCAATACATTAGTTAACATACATTAAAAATGAACATTTGTTAAGCAATACTTAATCTTTATTAATGTGAACTAAACATATATTAACCACTTTGTTTTTGTGTACTTACTGTTGGAGTGCTGCATGAATTCAGCCTTCAGTATAAAACTCTACAACCGCTTCCACAACTTCATCTCTGTGCCATGGATTTTACATAACACAGAGCTCCCATCATCGATAGCTCTTCTGTTGCCTCAGTGACTGCCTCCCTGGCCTCCTCAACTGTTGCAGCACTTGCAAGCTAGTAAATAAAGAAAGAACATGAATATAAAGTGCATTACTGTGGATAACATATATAGTCTACACTGTAAAAAATGTCTGTGATTTTAACAGTAAAAGTCTGTACAATCTACAGTGAAAAGCTGTTAAATGACTAACAGCTCATTTCAGTACAACATACAGAAATTAACTGTAACAGATCTAACCTTTGTTTTTGAGAAACTAATCAGAGTGTCTGAAATCTCACCACACACCCTCATTCACTAGTCCCTAAATTAGTCAATTAGTTTAGTCCACTAGACAGAGTGAATGACCACAAATGAGTGAACACCTGCAGCTAACAAGCACAATCACTGATGGACACAACCAGAAATAAAACTACAGACACAGCCTCACACCAAACCAACTGAATTAAAACAGATTAAATAACTCCATTAAATAACAGCATTAGCAGCTTCACTGATTACAGTTTGACTTCAATTCTCTCATACCTGCAAGAATATTTGATAATTAACAGAGGTTTATATTTTTATTGAAAATATTTTAATTGACCTCACCATCATGGAGATTAGAGGCTGCTTTACTTGAGCTCTTGAACCTTTTCTCTGGCTGTTATAACTGCGTTTCTGTAACTCATCAGTTTTAGCAAGAAAAATGATGAAAACATTTGTGTACTTAATGCAAAGTTGGTTTCATAAGTCACAAACAAATTTCAAACTAATTTCATTAATTTATGCGATGTTATTTGGGACAGTAATACAGCTTCCAGAAGGGCCAACAAATAATTACAAAGGAATTAATATTTAGAATTTTATGCAGAAGACATTGAAAACTCATTTAAGACACACAGACATCAAGAATCAGGAAATGAACCTCAACCATGGTTGCTTAAAAAAAGTTGCATAATTCAGTCATTCAGCAATGCATGCTGGGTATCAGCATAATACAAAACTCGCAGCATGCATTGCAGCATGAATAAATTATGCAGCTTTATGCTCTCAACATTTCTTTCTTTGCCTTTATTTTGTTTTGTTTTGGGGTGTAATATTTCAGTAGAGTGTCTTGTATTGTTCTGGGTTGTTTTTTTTATTTGATTTTTATTTTTTGTTTGTCACCATTATTGAGATTCAAAGTCTAATTGTTGATGTCTGTGTGATTGCAAGCTCTTATTTGGTTTAAAGATTCTCATTATGAGTGGTGTTTTATACCTGTTAAACTGTCATTGATTGCAGAAGCTCCAGTAGTCTCTTACACATATTATTCAGTTCTCACACTTAATATAATAATCAACAAACAAAAGATGGTAAGGGTGGCTTTGATATGATAGTTAATCTCATCTCAATTAATTTCAGATGTTGTTTACGCTTTTAATGTTATACAAAGTGTGATTAACTCAATTAATTACAGCAGCTAAAATAAAAACTACTTTAAAACAAGCAGTTGAAGATCCTGAAAGCTACGGTCATATTGGGCTTTGTATGTGCGAAATTATGTCGTACAGCGCTGCGAAAAGAGGTGGGGTTAAACAAGATGATTAGACATTAAAAACAGCGCACGATTGCTTCATGTTTTAAATTTCTGTCTAGACAGGTCATGTTTTGATCCTCGATTGGTCTCACGCAGTCAAGTGATGCGATTTTGCAGGTCAGAGCTCACCAAGCTTGAACTTTGCACCGCAGTAACCTGCAAAACTCAACGACTGACCCTGCATTTTCGGTCGGACACATTCACGTGCGTATGAATGGAATACTATGAGAGGAAAAGCCAAGTGTGACCGCATCTTAAAGCAGACTCTGTCCTCCATCATGGTGACTTCAAATGAACGACAGAAATTTCAGTAAGAGCTTTTGTTCATGTGTCAGAAACATAGTCAAATGTCAGTAATAAGTGAAGCTCCTGATGTTTGTGGAGTTGTTTAATGATCTCTGCTGAGATCTTGACAAATAAAAGTTTTATTGTGTAATTATTTTTATTATTTATTATTTTTATTTAGAGTTTTATTCTCAGTTGATTTCATCTTTGATTTTGGCTGTAATTTGTGTTTGTTTGGTCTTGTTTTTCTTTCCTTCAGTGATTCTGCTTGTTAACACTTGTTCATCAATAATTATTAATCCTCCTTTAATTAGACACTTATTTATCTCATTAACTTCATCACTGTCTGAGTGTTCAACCCTCTGTAGTGAGGACACTAGTGTGGATTTTGCTCTGCGATTTGAGGGGTTAAATGTGTTCGATGAAAAATACAGACTGTGGAATGTATTTTTAACAGAAAAATTCTGTAGATTGAATTTACAAATGTAAAATGTTAAAAACAGTAGATTACAGGCAACCACAGCTGCCAGTATTTTTTTGTAAAATCAGGAAAAACAACAGCAAAATACTGTAAAACATTTTTTGTATCACCATTATGGAGGATAGTAGCATCTGTGTGCAAGTCCAAGATGAACTAATTGAATCTGATGTTATGCTGCATCTTCTTTTGTTTAAAGGTAATTATGTAGTTACTAATGCAGTGAAAGTCTGTTTGTTAATTACAGTCACACATGAACACAATAATGCATTAAATGACTTTATTTAAAAAGTTTTTGTAGTGAACTGATGTACGATGGTTCTCAATATCAATATGCTCAGATATATTACTTAGACATTTAAAATGTTGATTTTAATGCCAGTAAATGCCAATTAAAACGTAGTTGCTTTCTGTGAATATAAATAATTAACTTAAAGGTTTGTAAATGATCATTGCATCAGTTAATGAATACAATTTACTCTTGTTAAAAATACAACATTTTTCTGTAAAAACAATTTTACAGAAAAATTATGTATTTTTTACAAAAAAGTTCTGGCAACCATAGCTGCCAGTATTTTTCCGGAAATTTACTGAATTTTTTTTACAGTGTAACTTACTTGCACCCTCTTTGTGCTTCGAAGCATGTTATGCCAAAATTGAGTGTCATCTTCACGAAAATAGTTGCAAAAACATACACGTACACATATGTGCCACAGTCCAGCCTCCATCAGTAAATGCCCTCTTAGCGTTTTGAAGGATGTTGCTGCAAAATTTAATGTCATCTGTATCAAAAGTAGCTGCAAATACGTACATATATGCCAAAGTCCAGACCCCATCAGGAAAGTGGCTACATGCATGACGAGGTGGCCGAGTGGTTAAGGCGATGGACTGCTAATCCATTGTGCTTTGCATGCATGGGTTCGAATCCCATCCTCGTCGTTCATTTAGGGGAGCCCGGTGCTTCCGGGTAAGTTATCTTACTCGCACCATCTTCGTGCTTTGAAGCATGTTATGGCAAAATGGAATGTCATCTTACCGAATATTTTTGCAAAATACTTGCAAAAACATACGTATACACATATGTGCCACAGTCCAGCCTCCATCAGGAAAGCGAGAACATATGTGACAAGGTGAAAAAAAAAAAAGAAACAAGTCGACCAATCTCAGAGCTATGCATACGCGTTACATTTTTTGAGAGGTCGCCGACGGCCACAGTGAGGTGCTATGCAACCACGTGTAGGCTGCGCCGTAGCATACGCGTGAGCTTGACGCCGAGGTATAAATCAGCCTTAACTCTGGGGCACTGATCAGAGCTACTAATAAAGCTCCTTATGACAACCTTTATCTTCATCTTTTCTGTAAGAACATCCATTCGAGTCCCAAAAGTTAATCCTTTCTCTAGCACAACGCTGTGCTTACACGTGACGAGGTGGCCGAGTGCTTAGGTTAGTATGTTGTACTCTGCAAGTTCTGGTTTAAATCCCATCCTCATAGTTTCACTGTTTGAGAGAGGCAACTGCTTCTGTCTAAGGTTTCTTACTTGCACCTCTCAGCGTCTTAAAGGATGTTTATGGCAAAATTGTATGTAATACTTAGCGAAAATAGCTGCAAAAACATACGTATATGCCATAGTCCAGTCTCCATTAGGAGAGCACCTATATGCATGGCGAGGTGGCTGAGTGGTCAAGGCGATGGACTGCTAATCCGTTTTGCTTTGCATGTGTGAGTTGAATTCCAGCCTGGTCATTCGTTTAAGAGAGCCTGGTGTTTACGTGGAAGGTAACTTACTTGCACCCTCTTCGTGCTTTGAAGCATGTTATGGCAAAATTGAGTGTCATCTTAACGAAAATAGTTGCAAAAACATACACGTACACATATGTGCCACCGTCCAGCCTCCATCAGTAAAGTGGCAGCGTATGTGACGAGGTGGCCGAGTGGTTAAGGCGATGGACTGCTAATTCAATTTGCTCTGCACGCGTGGGTTTGAATCCCATCCTCGTTGTTCAAATGCTATGGCATTTGAGAGATCCCGGTGATTCAGTGGAAGGTGTATTACTCATGCCCTCTTAGCGTTTTGAAGGATGTTGCTGCAAAATTTAAGGTCATCTGTATCGAAAGTAGCTGCAAATACATACATATATGCCAAAGTCCAGCGCCCATCAGGAAAGTGGCCACATGCATGATGAGGTGGCCGAGTGGTTTAGGTGATGGACTGCTAATCCATTGTGCTTTGCATACATGGGTTCGAATCCCATCCTCGTCGTTCATTTAAGGGAGCCCGGTGCTTCCGGGTAAGTTATCTTACTCGCACCATCTTCGTGCTTTGAAGCATGTTATGGCAAAATTGAATGTCATCTTACCGAATATTTTTGCAAAATAGTTGCAAGAACATACATATACACATATGTGCCACAGTCCAGCCTCCATCAGGAAAGCGAGAACATATGTGACAAGGTGGCTGAGTGGTTAGGGTGATGGACTGCTAATCGATTGTGCTGATGAGGTGGCCGAGTAGTTAAGGTGATGCACTTCTAATCCATTTTGCACTGCATGTGTGGGTTTGAATCCCATCCTCGTCGCTCATTTGCTCTTGTGTTTGAAAGAGCCCGGTGCTTCCGTGGAAGGTGTTTTACTCGCAGCCTCCTAGCGTTTTGAAGGATGTTATGGTAAAAGTTAAACCAGCCTCCGGCAGGGATGGACGGCAAATCCACTGTGCTCCGCCTGTGTGGGTTCAAATCCCATTCTCGTCGTTTAATTGCTTTTGCATTTTAGAGAGCCTGGTGCTTCCATGGAAGGTTTCTTACACGCACTCTGCTTGCATTCTGAAGAATGTTATGGTACAGGTTAATCCAGCCTGCTGCATGTTTAGGCGACGAAAGGAACGAAAGTTGCAACATGTTAATGAAACAGAAGCACAGCTATCCTTTTCAACAGAACATTAAGCCTACTAAAAGGCTGACAAAAATTGTCAGAGCTGACTGTATTTCAAGTCATCCCAGCGAGGTATTGGGTAAAGTTTTCAACCAGCAATGATTACGCCTCGGATAGACCTCATAGGCTACGATATTGCCTCTGCGAAAGAATAGCTGGAACAGCTATGAACTCTTCTGTGTACCAATCTGAACATGCAACGACAAGGTGGCATCAAACTTTAAACTGCCAGCAATCAGCCCTCTGGCACCAATGAGTGCATGCTGTGTCAGCAGAACAGGGTATTGATTTGTCCAAAAATAATTACTTATACATTGTTTCATTTTTACTTAAAGAAAAGTATACACTACTTATGTGAATCTGGGAGAAGAGAATTGTGGGTAATCTGGTAAAGGGGGCGGAGTCACAACGCTGAACGGCAGAGAAAAGGGATGAGATTGGGATGTATTTATTGGGCTGTACAAGGATTGGGGTAAGGTAATGAAGAATGCAAGGGCAGTGAAACCATATTTTGACAGAAATCCAAGGTCAGCTATGCTGCCGTTTTTAGACTCAGGCATTCTGTCTAGTTTCTCTCCAACAAAACCAGAAGAAACATGTTGCAGTTAATGTTGAACAATAAAGCCTGGTTTATACTTCTGTGTCAAGTGATCAGCGTGATCCACGGCGCAAGCCTTGCGCGTAGCCGTGCACTTATACTTCTGCGCACTGTTTCTGTTGCTCTGCAATACACTTCCGAAACGCTAGCTGGCAGTAGTTGTTTATGTTTCTTTGTGTTGAGTTTCTTCGCTGTTTCTTTGTTTTTTTCTGAACGCTTCCTTAATGTGCATGTGGCTCAAATTCGCTCATTTTTGAGGCAGGAACCAGTGGACCTGCAACAACTTTAATTAAAAGGTAAACACAAAACAACAGTCTCCATGCGGAGCTCCTTCATGGGACTCCACACTTTTTTTTTTTTCATGGGACTCCACACTTCACGCTCATGAGGCTCTCACCTCCGCCCACACTCGTCAGCGCTACCAAGTCGACCAATCTCAGAGGTATGCGTACGCGTTACATTTTTTGAGAGGTGCGCGTCAATGTCGGCCACAGCGAGGTGCCATGCAACTACGTGTAGGCTGCGCCGTAGCATACGCGTGAGCTTGACGCCGAGGTATAAATCAGCCTTAACTCTGGGGCACTGATCAGAGCTACTGATAAAGCTCCTTATGACAACCTTTATCTTCATCTTTTCTGTAAGAACATCCATTCGAGTCCCAAAAGTTAATCCTTTCTCTAGCACAACGCTGTGCTTACACGTGACGAGGTGGCCGAGTGCTTAGGTTAGTATGTTGTACTCTGCAAGTTCTGGTTTAAATCCCATCCTCACAGTTTCACTGTTTTGAGAGAGGCAACTGCTTCTGTCTAAGGTTTCTTACTTGCACCTCTCAGCGTCTTAAAGGATGTTTATGGCAAAATTGTATGTAATACTTAGCGAAAATAGCTGCAAAAACATACGTATATGCCATAGTCCAGCCTCCATTAGGAGAGCACCTATATGCGCGGTGAGGTGGCTGAGTGGTTAAGGCGATGGACTGCTAATCTGTTGTGCTTTGCATGTGTGAGTTGAATTCCAGCCTGGTCATTCGTTTAAGAGAGCCCTGTGTTTACGTGGAAGGTAACTTACTTGCACCTTCTTCGTGCTTTGAAGCATGTTATGGCAAAATTGAGTGTCATCTTAACGAAAATAGTTGCAAAAACATACACGTACACATATGTGCCGTCTAGAGTGCCCTCTAAACTCTGGTTGCCTTTCGCAGAAACCTACGCTCTCTCTCACCCAATAGACTATCCACCATTGTTTCAAACTCTTTTCCTCCATCTTGCAAACTCTCTGCACTTGATACGAACAGCGCCACTGATACACTCTGCTCCACCCTAGCATCATGTCTAGACAGACTATGTCCTCTTACATCCAGGCCAGCCCGTGCCAGTCCTCCTGCACCCTGGCTCTCTGATGTTCTCCGTGAGCATCGCTCAAAACTTCGGGCTGCTGAGAGAATTTTGGGAAAAACTAAAAATCCTGAAAAGCAGACATACTTCCGTCAGAAAGTCAACAGTGCCACCAATCCTCGCTTACTTTTTAAAACATTTTCCTCCCTCCTCTATCCTCCTCCTCCACCCGCATCCTCCACACTCACTACTGATGACTTTGCTACATTCTGTTGCACCAAAACTGCAAAAATCAGTGCTCAATTTGCTGCACCTACATCAAACACACAAGATACACCACCAACACCACACACACTCACCTCTTTTTTCCAGCTCTCTGAGTCTGAGGTGTCCAATCTCGTGGTATCGAGCCATGCAACCACCTGTCCGCTTGATCCCATTCCCTCTCATCTCTTGCAAGCCATTTCTCCTGCAGTCATACCAACACTGACTCCCATAATTAACACATCTCTTGACTCTGGTCTATTTCCTACTTCATTTAAGCAGGCTAGGGTAACCCCACTGCTAAAGAAACCCAACCTGGATCAAACGCTACTTGAAAACTACCGACCGGTATCCCTGCTTCCATTCATGGCCAAGATTTTGGAGAAAGTAGTGTTCAATCAAGTCCTGGACTTTCTTACTCAAAACAACCTCATGGACAACAAGCAATCTGGCTTTAAGAAAGGCCACTCAACTGAGACTGCCCTGCCCTCGGATCTCAGACTGGCTAAAGCAGACTCTAAATCATCTGTCCTCATCTTGCTGGATTTATCAGCTGCTTTTGACACTGTAAACCACCAGATCCTGCTATCTACGCTTGAGTCACTGGGCGTCGCAGGCACTGTTATTCAATGGTTCAGTTCTTACCTCTCGGACATGTCATTCAGGGTGTCTTGGAGGGGAGAGGTGTCCAACCTACAGGATCTAAACACTGGGGTACCTCAGGGCTCTGTTCTTGGGCCACTTCTCTTCTCTATCTACACGGCATCTTTAGGAACAGTCATCCAGAAACATAGATTTTCCTACCACTGTTATGCTGATGATACCCAGCTATACCTCTCTTTTCACCCTGATGATCCCTCGGTTCCAGCTCGCATTTCAGCCTGCCTGTCAGACATTTCACACTGGATGAAAGATCATCATCTTCAGCTTAACCTCACGAAAACGGAAATGCTTTAAGTTTCTGCCAACCCGATTCTACACCATAACTTTTCAATCCAGATGGATGGGGCAACCATTACTGCATCCAAAATGGTAAAAAGCCTTGGAGTAACGATTGATGACCAACTAAACTTCTCTGACCACATTTCTATAACTGCTCGATCTTGCAGATTCGCACTTTATAACATCAGAAAGGTCCGACCCTTCCTATCTGAACATACAGCTCAACTCATTGTTCAAGCTCTTGTTCTCTCCAAACTGGACTATTGCAACTCTCTACTAGCCGGGCTTCCAGCTAATTCTATCAAACCTCTTCAGCTGCTTCAGAACGCAGCAGCACGAGTGGTCTTTGATGAACCCAAAAGAGCACATGTCACTCCGCTACTCACCCGTTTGCATTGGCTGTGAGGTTGCTGCTCGCAAATCAAATTCAAAGCTCTGATGTTTGCTTACAAAGCGACCTCTGGCTTTGCTCCTTTGTATCTGCTCTCACTTCTGCAGATTTATGTGCCCTCCAGAAACTTGCGTTCTGTGAATGAACATCGCCTCGTTGTTCCATCCCTAAAAGGGAAGAAATCACTTTCCCGAACTCTCACATTCAATCTGCCCAGTTGGTCGAATGAACTCCCTAACTACATCAGAACAGCAGAGTCACTTGCTGTCTTCAAGAAACGACTAAAAACTCAACTGTTTAGTCTCCACTTTCCTTCCTAATCTGCAACTGCCTCTCTGGCTATACCACTAACTGTGCCCTCTCTCTTTCTCTCTCTCTCTCTCTCTCAAAAAAAAATAAATAAAAATAAAATAAAATAAATTTACTAATGCTTAGCTTCTTAGACTTTACACACCTGATACTTGTCTATAGCACTTGTTTACTGCTGCTCTTATAGTTGTGTAAATTGCTTCCTTTTCCTCATTTGTAAGTCGCTTTGGATAAAAGCGTCTGCTAAATGACTAAATGTAAAATGTTATGTTAGTATACAAAATAAACCTGATTTAACGCCCACAAACTGGGATTGAAGCGTCTTCTTTTATAATTGTTCTGACACATAGCTGTGCTGATGAAGTAAAGCTAAGCTAAATTGCTGTAATTCATTACACACATGCAATGTTTAAAAAACATTTTAAACTTGTAAAACTCACTCTTGATCACATTTGATGATCATTGATGATCCTAGCGAACTGAACAGACCTTTTATTCCCGGTTGCTTGCTTGTCTTGTTGATATGATTATACACGTGACTACCAGGACATGTTAATACGCACAGCTGTCAATCAAGTCAGTGGTCGGGGGGACCGCACTCCTATGTCAAGTTGCAGTCGATCTGAAAACTGCACCAATTGGTCCACCATTTTTATAATGTTAAATTTGAAGAAAAAAAAAAAAGGACTGGGTGTGTTTATATCACCTCAATATGATGGTCTATACACTATATCTACACACATGTCTGTGCAAACAGCTTGAAAAGTAGATTTTTCACCATAGGTGCCCTTTAAATCAGTGTGTTATCACCATGCTATTACTTTAATCAACCTAAACTAACAACCCTTTGTTATCTCAACAACTTTAGTGAAGCTAGTTGACTTGACAAAAAAATATGTTGTGATAACAAATAAAGGATATAATTTTATACAGAGTAGACAAAATCAGATAAAAAAAACTAGACAAAATCAGGCAAAACTAAACTAGGCAAAACTATACAAAATTGGACAAAATAAAACTACACAAAACTAGACAAAATCAGACAAAAAAGCTAGATAAAATCAGACAAAACAAAAGTAGACAAAATCAGAAAAAACAAAAGTAGACAAAAAAGACAAAAAAAGCTAGACAAACATAGACAAAATATGACAAAAGTAGACCAAATCGGACAAAACAAAGAGGACAAAATCAGACAAAACAAAAGTAGACAAAATCAGACAAAACATAATTAGACCAAAAAGACAAATCAGACAAAACAAAACTAGAAAAAAGTAGATAAAATCTGACAAAACAAAAGTAGACAAAATCAGACAAACAAAACTAGACAAAACAAAACTAGACAAAAGTAGACAAAATCAGACAAAACTAGACAAAAGTAGACAAAATCAGACAAAACAAAATTAGACAAAACTAGACAAAATCGGAAAAAACTACACAAAACTAAACAAATCTAGACAAAACTAAACAAACCAAGACAAAACTAAACAAAACTAGACAAGGGTAGATAAAATCAGACAAAACAAAACTAGATAAAAATAGACAAAATCAGACAAAACAAAACTAGACAAAATCAGACAAAACACAAGTAGACAAAATCTGACAAATCTAGACAAAATTAAACAAACAAAACTAGACAAAACAAAACTAGACAAAAGTAGACAAAATCGGACAAAACTAGAAAAAACTAAACAAATTTAGACAAAACTAAACAAAAGGAGACAAAACTAGACAAAAATAGACAAAACTAAACAAAATGAGAAAAACTAAACAAAAATAGACAAAATCAGACAAAAAACTAGACAAAATCAGACAAAACAAAAGTAGATAAAAGTAGAAAAAATCAGACAAAACAAAAAACTAGACAAAAGTAGACAAAATCTGAAAAAAGTAGACAAAATTAGACAAAAGAGTAGACTAAATCAAACAAAAGTTGACAAAAACAGACACACCAAAACTAGACAAAAGTAGACAAAACAAAAATAGACAAAAATAGACAAAATCAGACAAAACGAAATTAGACAAATCCTAACAAAACTAGACAAAAGTAGACAAAATCGGATAAAACTAGACAAAACTAAACAAATCTAGACAAAACTAAACAAACCTAGACAAACAAAACTAGACAAAAGTAGACAAAATCAGACAAAACAAAACTACACAAAATCTGACACAACAAAACTAGACAAAAATAGACAAAATCTGACAAAAAAGTAGACATCAGACAAAACGCATCTAGACAAAATCAGACAAAACAAAAGTAGACAAAATCTGACAAAACAAAACTAGACAAAAGTAGACAAAATCAGACAAACAAAACTAGACAAAAAAAACTAGACAAAAGTAGACAAAATCAGACAAAACTAGACAAAAGAAGACAAAATCAGACAAAAAGAAATTAGACAAAACTAGACAAAATCGGAAAAAACTAAACAAATCTAGACAAAACTAAACAAAAGTAGACAAAACTAAACAAATCTAGACAAAACTAAACAAACCGGGACAAAACAAAACTAGACAAAACTAAACAAAATTGACAAAATCAGACAAAACGAAACAAAATGAGACAAAACTAAACAAAACTAGATAAAATCAGACAAAACAAAAGTAGACAAAATCTGACAAAACAAAACTAGACAAAAGTAGACAAAATCAGACAAACAAAATTAGACAAAAGTAGACAAAATCAGACAAAACTAGACAAAAGTAGATAAAATCAGACAAAACGAAATTATACAAAACTAAACAAAACTACACAAAAGTAGACAAAATCAGACAAAACTAAACAAACCTAGACAAAACAAAACTAAACAAAAATAGACAAAATCAGACAAAACTAAACAAAACGAGACAAAACCAGACAAATTTAGACAAAACTAAACAAACCTAGACAAAACAAAACTAAACAAAATGAGACAAAACTAAACAAAAATAGACAAAATCAGACAAAACTAAACAAAATGAGACAAAACTAAACAAAACTAGACAAAAGTAGACAAAAACTAAACAAACCTAGACAAAACAAAACTAAACAAAATGAGACAAAACTAAACAAAAATAGACAAAATCAGACAAAACTAAACAAAATCAGACAAAACTAAACAAAACTAGACAAAAGTAGACAAAATCAGACAAAATAAAACTAGACAAAAGTAGACAAAATCAGACAAACAAAACTAGACAAAACAAAAATAGACAAAAGTAGACAAAATCAGACAGAACTAGACAAAAGTAGACAAAATCAGACAAAAAGAAATTAGACAAAACTAGACAAAAGTAGACAAAACTAAACAAATCTAGACAAAACTAAACAAAACTAGACAAAAGTAGACAAAATCAGACAAAACGAAATTAGACAAAACTAGACAAAAGTAGACAAAACCAGACAAAACTAGACGAAAGTAGACAAAACAAAACTAAACAAAAATAGACAAAATCAGACAAAACTAAACAAAACTAGGCAAAACTAATCAAAACTAGACAAAACAAAACTAGACAAAAGTAGACAAAATCAGACAAAACTAGACAAAATCAGACAAAACGAAATTAGACAAAACTAAACAAAACTACACAAAAGCAGACAAAATCAGACAAAACTAAACAAACCTAGACAAAACAAAACTAAAAAAAATAGACAAAATCAGACAAAACTAAACAAAACTACACAAAAGTAGACAAAATCAGACACAACTAAACAAACCTAGACAAAACAAAACTAAACAAAAATAGACAAAATCAGACAAAACAAGACAAAACTAAACAAAACTAGACAAAAGTAGACAAAATCAGACAAAACAAAAGTAGACAAAATCAGCCAAAACAAAAGTAGACAAAATCTGACAAAACAAAACTAGACAAAAGTAGACAAAATAAGACAAACAAAACTGGACAAAAAAACTAGACAAAATCAGACAAAAGTAGACAAAATCAGACAAAAAGAAATTAGACAAAACTATACAAAATAGGACAAAACTAAACAAATCTAGACAAAACTAAACAAAACTAGACAAAAGTAGACAAAATTGGACAAAACTAGACAAAACGGGACAAAACAAAACTAGACAAAACTAAACAAAATTGACAAAATCAGACAAAACGAAACAAAATGAGACAAAACTAAACAAAACTAGATAAAATCAGACAAAACAAAAGTAGACAAAATCTGACAAAACAAAACTAGACAAAAGTAGACAAAATCAGACAAACAAAACTAGACAAAAGTAGACAAAATCAGACAAAACTAGACAAAAGTAGATAAAATCAGACAAAACGAAATTATACAAAACTAAACAAAACTACACAAAAGTAGACAAAATCAGACAAAACTAAACAAACCTAGACAAAACAAAACTAAACAAAAATAGACAAAATCAGACAAAACTAAACAAAATGAGACAAAACTAGACAAATTTAGACAAAACTAAACAAACCTAGTGTGGCGAGTATACTGATTCAATGTCGCCATGGTCCCAAATTCACCCCAGCTGCCTTCTCGTCACAGTGGATCAACCACAGCTGGGAGTCATTAAGGGACACCGATATAAGCAGCGTCGGAACAACTAAGGGTGAGCTTCATTCTACCAATGACTCCCGAGCTAACCTCTGTGTCTCTCTCTCTCCCAGCGGACTCAAGCAGCTAACTTGCTGAACCACCGACCAACCCATCACGGCCCCACTCTCTATCCCCGGAGCACCTGCACGCTTCCTGGCCAGAAGAGCACCTTTACACCCCTATCCACTTCACATTATACCTGTAAATAAATCACCCTCCGGGGAAAAGTCTGTACTACAACCCTCTGTGTGAGTGTTTTCCCTCTAACTCGCCACACTAGACAAAACAAAACTAAACAAAATGAGACAAAACTAAACAAAAATAGACAAAATCAGACAAAACTAAACAAAATGAGACAAAACTAAACAAAACTAGACAAAAGTAGACAAAATCAGACAAAATAAAACTAGACAAAAGTAGACAAAATCAGACAAACAAAACTAGACAAAACAAAAATAGACAAAAGTAGACAAAATCAGACAGAACTAGACAAAAGTAGACAAAATCAGACAAAAAGAAATTAGACAAAACTAGACAAAAGTAGACAAAACTAAACAAATCTAGACAAAACTAAACAAAACTAGACAAAAGTAGACAAAATCAGACAAAACGAAATTAGACAAAACTAGACAAAAGTAGACAAAACCAGACAAAACTAGACGAAAGTAGACAAAACAAAACTAAACAAAAATAGACAAAATCAGACAAAACTAAACAAAACTAGGCAAAACTAATCAAAACTAGACAAAACAAAACTAGACAAAAGTAGACAAAATCAGACAAAACTAGACAAAATCAGACAAAACGAAATTAGACAAAACTAAACAAAACTACACAACAGCAGACAAAATCAGACAAAACTAAACAAACCTAGACAAAACAAAACTAAAAAAAATAGACAAAATCAGACAAAACTAAACAAAACTACACAAAAGTAGACAAAATCAGACAAAACTAAACAAACCTAGACAAAACAAAACTAAACAAAAATAGACAAAATCAGACAAAACAAGACAAAACTAAACAAAACTAGACAAAATTAGACAAAATCAGACAAAACAAAAGTAGACAAAAGTAGACAAAATCAGCCAAAACAAAAGTAGACAAAATCTGACAAAACAAAACTAGACAAAAGTAGACAAAATAAGACAAACAAAACTGGACAAAAAAACTAGACAAAATCAGACAAAAGTAGACAAAATCAGACAAAAAGAAATTAGACAAAACTAAACAAAATAGGACAAAACTAAACAAATCTAGACAAAACTAAACAAAACTAGACAAAAGTAGACAAAATTGGACAAAACTAGACAAAACTAAACAAATCTAGACAAAACTAAACAAAACTAGACAAAACTAAACAAAATAGTCAAAATCAGACAAAACACAAGTAGACAAAATCTGACAAATCTAGACAAAATTAGACAAACAAAACTAGACAAAACAAAACTAGACAAAAGTAGACAAAATCGGACAAAACTAAACAAATTTAGACAAAACTAAACAAAACTAGACAAAACAAAACAAGACCAAACTAAACAAAAGGAGACAAAACTAAACAAAAATAGACAAAATTAGACAAAATCAGACAAAAAACTAGACAAAAAAATCAGACAAAAGTAGACAAAATCAGACAAAACAAAAGTAGATAAATGTAGACAAAAAGAAACTAGACAAAACTAAACAAAACTAGACAAAATTGGACAAAACTAAACAAATCTAGACAAAATTAAACAAACTAGACAAAATCGGACAAAACTAGACAACACTAAACAAATCTAGACAAAACTAAACAAAAATAGACAAAATCAGACAAAACTAAACAAAATGAGAAAAAACTAAACAAAACTAGACAAAAGTAGACAAAACCAGACAAACAAAACTAGACAGAAGTAGACAAAATCAGACAAACAAAACTAGACAAAACAAAAATAGACAAAAGTAGACAAAATCAGACAAAACGAAATTAGACAAAACTAGACAAAAGTAGACAAAACCAGACAAAACTAGACAAAAGTAGACAAAACAAAACTAAACAAAAATAGACAAAATCAGACAAAACTAAACAAAACTACACAAAAGTAGACAAAATCAGACAAAACAAAAGTAGACAAAATCAGCCAAAACAAAACTAAACAAACCTAGACAAAACAAAACTAGACAAAACTAGACAAAATCGGACAAAACTAAACAAAACGAGACAAAACTAAACAAAAATAGACAAGGATTGATAAAATCAGACAAAACAAAACTAGACAAAAGTAGACAAAATCTGACAAAACAAAACTAGACAAAAGTAGACAAAATCAAACAAAACAAAAGTACACAAAATCTGACAAAACTAGACAAAAATAGACAAAATCTGACAAAACAAAAGTAGACAAAATCTGACAAAACAAAACTAGACAAAAGTAGACAAAATCAGACAAACAAAACTAGACAAAAAACTAGACAAATGTAGACAAAATCAGACAAAACTAGACAAAAGTAGACAAAATCAGACAAAAAGAAATTAGACAAAACTAGACAAAATCGGACAAAACTAAACAAAACTAGACAAAACTAAACAAAACTAGAAAAAAGTAGACAAAATCGGACAAAACTAGACAACACTAAACAAATCTAGACAAAACTAAACAAAAGTAGACAAAATCAGACAAAACTAAACTAGACAAAAGAAGACAAAATCAGCAAAAAAACACAAGTAGACAAAATCTGACAAATCTAGACAAAATTAGACAAACAAAACTAGACAAAACAAACCTAGACAAAACAAAACAAGACAAAACTAAACAAAAGGAGACAAAACTAAACAAAAATAGACAAAACTAAACAAAATGAGACAAAACTAAACAAAATTAGACAAAATCAGACAAAACAAAAGTAGATAAAAGTAGACAAAAAGAAACTAGACAAAACTAAACAAAACTAGACAAAATCGGACAAAACTAAAAAAAATCTAGACAAAACTAAACAAAACTAGACAAAATCGGGCAAAACTAGACAACACTAAACAAATCTAGACAAAACTAAACAAAAATAGACCAAATCAGACAAAACTAAGCAAAATGAGACAAAACTAAACAAAAATAGACAAAATCAGAAAAAACTAATAAAATTAGACAAAACTAAACAAAATTAGACAAAATCAGACAAAAAACTAGACAAAATCAGACAAAAGTAGACAAAATCAGACAAAACATAAGTAGATAAAAGTAGACAAAATCAGACAAAACAAAAAACTAGACAAAAGACAAAAAGAAATTAGACAAAACTAGACAAAATCGGACAAAACTAAACAAATCTAGACGAAACTAAACAAAACTACACAAAATCGGACAAAACTAGACAACACTAAACAAATCTAGACAAAACTAAACAAAAGTAGACAAAATCAGACAAAACAAAACTAGACAGAAGTAGACAAAATCAGACAAACAAAACTAGACAAAACAAAAATAGACAAAAGTAGACCAAATCAGACAGAACTAGACAAAAGTAGACAAAATCAGACAAAAAGAATTTAGACAAAACTAGACAAAATCGGACAAAACTAAACAAATCTAGACAAAACTAAACAAAACTAGACAAAAGTAGACAAAATCAGACAAAACGAAATTAGACAAAACTAGACAAAACCAGACAAAACTAGACAAAAGTAGACAAAACAAAACTAAACAAAAATAGACAAAATCAGACAAAACTAAACAAAACTACACAAAAGTAGACAAAATCAGAAAAAACTAAACAAAACAAGACAAAACTAAACAAAAGTAGACAAAAGTAGACAAAATCAGACAAAACAAAAGTAGACAAAAGTAGACAAAATCAGCCAAAACAAAAGTAGACAAAATCTGACAAAATAAAACTAGACAAAATCTGACAAAACAAAAGTAGACAAAATCAGACAAACAAAACTAGACAAAAAAAACTAGACAAAATCAGACAAAAGTAGACAAAATCAGACAAAAAGAAATTAGACAAAACTAAACAAAATTAGACAAAGTAGGACAAAACTAAACAAATATAGACAAAACTAAACAAAACTAGACAAAATTGGACAAAACTAGACAAAACTAAACAAATCTAGACAAAACTAAACAAACCGAGACAAAACAAAACTAAACAAAAATAGACAAAATCAGACAAAACTAAACAAAATGAGACAAAACTAAACAAAACTAGACAAAATCAGACAAAACAAAAGTAGACAAAATCTGACAAAACAAAACTAGACAAAAGTAGACAAAATCAGACAAACAAAACTAGACAAAACAAAACTAGACAAAAGTAGACAAAATCAGACAAAACTAGACAAAAGTAGACAAAATCAGACAAAACGAAATTAGACAAAACTACACAAAAGTAGACAAAATAAGACAAAACTAAACTAGACAAAAGTAGACAAAATCAGACAAAACACAAGTAGACAAAATCTGACAAATCTAGACAAAATTAGACAAACAAAACTAGACAAAACAAAAGTAGACATAATCGGACAAAACTAGACAAAACTAAACAAATTTAGACAAAACTAAACAAACCTAGACAAAACAAAACAAGACAAAACTAAACAAAAGGAGACAAAACTAAACAAAAATAGACAAAACTAAACAAAATGAGACAAAACTAAACAAAATTAGACAAAAAACTAGACAAAAAATCAGACAAAAGTAGACAAAATCAGACAAAACAAAAGTAGATAAAAGTAGACAAAAACAGACAAAATAAAACTAGACAAAAGTAGACAAAACAAAACTAAACAAAAATAGACAAAATCAGACAAAACTAAACAAAACTACACAAAAGTAGACAAAATCAGACAAAACTAAACAAAACAAGACAAAACTAAACAAAAGTAGACAAAATCAGACAAAACAAAAGTAGACAAAAGTAGACAAAATCAGCCAAAACAAAAGTAGACAAAATCTGACAAAACAAAACTAGACAAAAGTAGACAAAATCGGACAAAACAAAACTAGACAAAATCTGACAAAACAAAAGTAGACAAAATCAGACAAACAAAACTAGACAAAAAAAACTAGACAAAATCAGACAAAAGTAGACAAAATCAGACAAAAAGAAATTAGACAAAACTAAACAAAACTAGACAAAATAGGACAAAACTAAACAAATCTAGACAAAACTAAACAAAACTAGACAAAATTGGACAAAACTAGACAAAACTAAACAAATCTAGACAAAACTAAACAAACCGAGACAAAACAAAACTAAACAAAAATAGACAAAATCAGACAAAACTAAACAAAATGAGACAAAACTAAACAAAACTAGAGAAAATCAGACAAAACAAAAGTAGACGAAATCTGACAAAACAAAACTAGACAAAAATAGACAAAATCAGACAAACAAAACTAGACAAAACAAAACTAGACAAAAGTAGACAAAATCAGACAAAACTAGACAAAAGTAGACAAAATCAGACAAAACGAAATTAGACAAAACTACACAAAAGTAGACAAAATCAGACAAAACTAAACTAGACAAAAGTAGACAAAATCAGACAAAACACAAGTAGACAAAATCTGACAAATCTAGACAAAATTAGACAAACAAAACTAGACAAAACAAAACTAGACAAAAGTAGACATAATCGGACAAAACTAGACAAAACTAAACAAATTTAGACAAAACTAAACATACCTAGACAAAACAAAACAAGACAAAACTAAACAAAAGGAGACAAAACTAAACAAAAATAGACAAAACTAAACAAAATGAGACAAAACTAAACAAAATTAGACAAAAAACTAGACAAAAAAATCAGACAAAAGTAGACAAAATCAGACAAAACAAAAGTAGATAAAAGTAGACAAAAACAGACAAAATAAAACTAGACAAAAGTACACAAAACAAAACTAGACAAAAATAGACAAAATCTGACAAAACTAAATTAGACAAAACTAAACAAAACTAGACAAAAGTAGACAAAACTAAACAAATCTAGACAAAACTAAACATATCGAGACAAAACTAAACTAGACAAAACTAAACAAAAATAGACAAAATCAGACAAAACTAAACAAAATGAGACAAAACTAAACAAAACCAGACAAAATCAGACAAAACAAAAGTAGACAAAATCTGACAAAACAAAACTAGACAAAAGTAGACAAAATCAGACAAACAAAACTAGACAAAACAAAATTAGACAAAAGTAGACAAAATCAGACAAAACTAAACTAGACAAAAGTAGACAAAATCAGACAAAACACAAGTAGACAAAATCTGACAAATCTAGACAAAATTAGACAAACAAAACTAGACAAAACAAAACTAAACAAAACTAGAAAAATCGGACAAAACTAGACAAAACTAAACAAATTTAGACAAAACTAAATAAACCTAGACAAAACAAAACAAGACAAAACTAAACAAAAGGAGACAAAACTAAACAAAATGAGACAAAACTAAACAAAATTAGACAAAATCAGACAAAAAACTAGACAAAATCAGACTAAAGTAGACAAAATCACACAAAACAAAAGTAGATAAAAGTAGACAAAATCAGACAAAACAAAAAACTAGACAAAAGTAGACAAAGTCAGAAAAAAGTGGACAAAATCAGACAAAAAGTAGACAAAATCACAAAAGTTGACAAAAACAGACAAAACAAAACTAGACAAAAGTAGACAAAACAAAACTAGACAAAAATAGACAAAATCAGACAAAACGAACCTAGACAAAACTAAACAAAACTAGACAAAAGTAGACAAAATCAGACAAAACAAAAGTAGACAAAATCAGCCAAAACAAAAGTAGACAAAATCTGACAAAACAAAACTAGCCAAAAGTAGACAAAATCAGCCAAAACAAAACTAGACAAAAGTAGACAAAATCTGACAAAACAAAACTAGACAAAAGTAGACAAAATCAGACAAACAAAACTAAAAGTAGACAAAATCTGATAAAACTAGACAAAACTAAACAAATCTAGACAAAACTAAACAAACCTAGACAAAACAAAACTATACAAAACTAGACAAAATCAGACAAAACTAAACAAAACCAGACAAAACTAAACAAAAATAGACAAGGGTAGATAAAATCAGACAAAACAATACTAGACAAAACTAGACAAAAGTAGACAAAGTCAGACAAAACAAAAGTACACAAAATCTGACAAAACAAATCTAGACAAAAATAGACAAAATCTGACAAAACGCATCTAGACAAAATCAGACAAAACAAAACTAGACAAAATCTGACAAAACAAAACTAGACAAAAGTAGACAAAATCAGACAAACAAAACTAGACAAAAAAACTAGACAAAAGTAGACAAAATCAGACAAAAAGAAATTAGACAAAACTAAACAAAACTAGACAAAATCGGACAAAACTAAACAAATCTAGACAAAACTAAACAAAACTAGACAAAATCGGACAAAACTAGACAACACTAAACAAATCTAGACAAAACTAAACAAAAATAGACAAAATCAGACAAAACTAAACAAAATGAGACAAAACTAAACAAAACTAAACAAACCGAGACAAAACAAAACTAAACAAAAATAGACAAAATCAGACAAAACTAAACAAAATGAGACAAAACTAAACAAAACTAGACAAAATCAGACAAACAAAGTAGACAAAATCTGACAAAACAAAACTAGACAAAAGTAGACAAAATCAGACAAACAAAACTAGACAAAACAAAACTAGACAAAAGTAGACAAAATCAGACAAAACTAGACAAAAGTAGACAAATCAGACAAAACGAAATTAGACAAAAACTACACAAAAGTAGACAAAATCAGACAAAACTAAACTAGACAAAAGTAGACAAATCAGACAAAACACAAGTAGACAAAATCTGACAAATCTAGACAAAATTAGACAAACAAAACTAGACAAACAAACTAGACAAAAGTAGACATAATCGGACAAAACTAGACAAAACTAAACAAATTTAGACAAACTAAACAAACCTAGACAAAACAAAACAAGACAAAACTAAACAAAAAGAGACAAAACTAAACAAAAATAGACAAAACTAAACAAAATGAGACAAAACTAAACAAAATTAGACAAAAAACTAGACAAAAAATCAGACAAAAGTAGACAAAATCAGACAAAACAAAAGTAGATAAAAGTAGACAAAAACAGACAAAACAAAACTAGACAAAAGTAGACAAAACAAAACTAAACAAAAATAGACAAAATCAGACAAAACTAAACAAAACTACAAAAAAGTAGACAAAATCAGACAAAACTAAACAAAACAAGACAAAACTAAACAAAAGTAGACAAAATCAGACAAAGCAAAAGTAGACAAAAGTAGACAAAATCAGCCAAAACAAAAGTAGACAAAATCTGACAAAACAAAACTAGACAAAAGTAGACAAAATCAGACAAAACAAAACTAGACAAAATCTGACAAAACAAAAGTAGACAAAATCAGACAAACAAAACTAGACAAAAAAAACTAGACAAAATCAGACAAAAGTAGACAAAATCAGACAAAAAGAAATTAGACAAAACTAAACAAAACTAGACAAAATAGGACAAAACTAAACAAATCTAGACAAAACTAAACAAAACTAGACAAAATTGGACAAAACTAGACAAAACTAAACAAATCTAGACAAAACTAAACAAACCGAGACAAAACAAAACTAAACAAAAATAGACAAAATCAGACAAAACTAAACAAAATGAGACAAAACTAAACAAAACTAGAGAAAATCAGACAAAACAAAAGTAGACAAAATCTGACAAACAAAACTAGACAAAAGTAGACAAAATCAGACAAACAAAACTAGACAAAACAAAACTAGACAAAAGTAGACAAAATCAGACAAAACTAGACAAAAGTAGACAAAATCAGACAAAACGAAATTAGACAAAACTACACAAAAGTAGACAAAATCAGACAAAACTAAACTAGACAAAAGTAGACAAAATCAGACAAAACACAAGTAGACAAAATCTGACAAATCTAGACAAAATTAGACAACAAAACTAGACAAAACAAAACTAGACAAAAGTAGACATAATCGGACAAAACTAGACAAAACTAAACAAATTTAGACAAAACTAAACAAACCTAGACAAAACAAAACAAGACAAAACTAAACAAAAGGAGACAAAACTAAACAAAAATAGACAAAACTAAACAAAATGAGACAAAACTAAACAAAATTAGACAAAAAACTAGACAAAAAATCAGACAAAAGTAGACAAAATCAGACAAAACAAAAGTAGATAAAAGTAGACAAAAACAGACAAAATAAAACTAGACAAAAGTACACAAAACAAAACTAGACAAAAATAGACAAAATCTGACAAAACTAAATTAGACAAAACTAAACAAAACTAGACAAAAGTAGACAAAACTAAACAAATCTAGACAAAACTAAACATACCGAGACAAAACTAAACTAGACAAAACTAAACAAAAATAGACAAAATCAGACAAAACTAAACAAAATGAGACAAAACTAAACAAAACCAGACAAAATCAGACAAAACAAAAGTAGACAAAATCTGACAAAACAAAACTAGACAAAAGTAGACAAAATCAGACAAACAAAACTAGACAAAACAAAATTAGACAAAAGTAGACAAAATCAGACAAAACTAAACTAGACAAAAGTAGACAAAATCAGACAAAACACAAGTAGACAAAATCTGACAAATCTAGACAAAATTAGACAAACAAAACTAGACAAAACAAAACTAGAAAAATCGGACAAAACTAGACAAAACTAAACAAATTTAGACAAAACTAAATAAACCTAGACAAAACAAAACAAGACAAAACTAAACTAGACAAAAGTAGACAAAATCAGACAAAACACAAGTAGACAAAATCTGACAAATCTAGACAAAATTAGACAAACAAAACTAGACAAAACAAAACTAAACAAAACTAGAAAAATCGGACAAAACTAGACAAAACTAAACAAATTTAGACAAAACTAAATAAACCTAGACAAAACAAAACAAGACAAAACTAAACAAAAGGAGACAAAACTAAACAAAATGAGACAAAACTAAACAAAATTAGACAAAATCAGACAAAAAACTAGACAAAATCAGACTAAAGTAGACAAAATCACACAAAACAAAAGTAGATAAAAGTAGACAAAATCAGACAAAACAAAAAACTAGACAAAAGTAGACAAAGTCAGAAAAAAGTGGACAAAATCAGACAAAAAGTAGACAAAATCACAAAAGTTGACAAAAACAGACAAAACAAAACTAGACAAAAGTAGACAAAACAAAACTAGACAAAATAGACAAAATCAGACAAAACGAACCTAGACAAAACTAAACGAAACTAGACAAAAGTAGACAAAATCAGACAAAACAAAAGTAGACAAAATCAGCCAAAACAAAAGTAGACAAAATCTGACAAAACAAAACTAGCCAAAAGTAGACAAAATCAGCCAAAACAAAACTAGACAAAAGTAGACAAAATCTGACAAAACAAAACTAGACAAAAGTAGACAAAATCAGACAAACAAAACTAAAAGTAGACAAAATCTGATAAAACTAGACAAAACTAAACAAATCTAGACAAAACTAAACAAACCTAGACAAAACAAAACTATACAAAATCAGACAAAACTAAACAAACGAGACAAAACTAAACAAAAA